>NC_136809.1:21091806-21176806 GCF_951216825.1 Electrona antarctica
ACCACACCCCATGCTGTAGTATGTAGTACCCCTTGTAGTAGGCTACAAGGGGTACTAGGAAAGTGTGCCCATTTAATAGGGATTTGATTGATTGATTGATTGAAGAATTTATTAACAGTTTGCAGAATTACAGTACATTTCAAGCACAAACTCAATACAAAGGCTGTTAACTGTGAGTGGACGACCCAATTAAGCATTACACTTGTTTCCAATAGGGTCCACCATGTTCAAATCATCAAAACATTTAGAGACGTACAAATAGACACTTCTATAGACAGAACAGGAATTCATCATAAAGGAGGTAAAAAGGGAAAAGAAATATATACAGTGAGGATCAATAGCCAATGGCTAACAACCTGTTAGGGCACTACTTTAAAACCTGTAAGTACTCTACTTTAAAAAAAAAGACATACATCATACTTTATTTTGAAATAAATGTTTCATGTTAAAAATATAAACATTAATTACGATGATCTTATTCTGAAGGCAACCGGAAGCCTTATAACTGCTAATTCATAATCAAGAAGTCTTATATCTGCTGACAGAATGGAGCTCTAGTCAAGCTACCCAACAGTTTTCTGCTCAGTCAGCTTCCTGCAGTACCAGTGATTGGCCACATGATGTCAGTGTAACACAGCTATAGCACTTGTGTCTGTCTGTCTGTCTGTCTGTCTGTCTGTCTGTCTGTCTACCAGTTGTCACACAAATCTCAGATGCAGTTTTAATACATCAACCTAAGCCCCTCAACCTCGCTGCCTTCCTCATTGATAGGCTAATAACAATTCCATACAGTTGTCTTCCACTGTTCAGACTCCGAGCACCCTCATCTCCTCCAGGAAACCAAAATAGCCATGCACGTCTGCTTTAATTTACATAGATTGATAAAGGAAGAAAAGACCTTTGTTTTTCTTTTTGCTTTGATCAAACACAAATAATTCACTTCAATTGAACAATCAATAGATTTCAAATGAAAATGTTCAAACTCCAATTTGTTTTAGTCCCACAACGCAAAGTTCCTTTCAATATCTCCAATGAGTCAATTATCAAAAAGTAATCCCAAATAATTAACTAAAAATTGTAGATCTTCTATTTTCAGAAAATCAAGTAATCCATAAAGTCATCAAATAAAAAGGCAATGCATTGCTCAAAACGGGAACACCCAACCTTCAAGTCAGGAGGCCACAGCAGGTTCCCCTTTGTCCAAAAGTTCTGATTGGATTCAGAGCTAAACCCTCAGAAGTGTAACTTGACCAAACTTTTGACAAAGTTTTCCGGCCCCATTCTGTGGTTTATCAATTTCTGATTCTGGTTTAGTATTGGCCTGAAAATAGTCTCTTTGACAAAACACCACCAAACACTCTTTTTGATACTTAAAATGGAACCCCTGGCCGCCTCACTTCCTGTCCTTCAGATGTTCCTGGTACCTCACTTCCTGGAACTATTGCTAACATGCTTCTTCCCCACAGCTCCCCCTATGATCAAACCTTGTCAACAAAAAATGACTGACCATGGTTTAACTACACAAAACAAAACATATTTTCCGTACACTACATTCTGGGTTAAATATTTAGTCATATTTTAACCAATATATTCCCTTATCACCCAGTATGTTATGTTTCATTTTCTTTCAATACTCATACCAGGATAGGAAATACATTTCTTCACACATTTATGTGGCAGTGTCACATCCTTAAAGGGATCGTTGTTTTTGTCGCATTCCTAAACCAATAATGTGATGACCAGCAGTAATTCCCTATGGAGACACAAAGAGTCTCCTTTGTGGGGACATTACACTCCGTTAATGTGAATTTCATACTGTAATCAATAGAACCAACAATGATACAACCCGTATTCCCCATTTTTATAAGCCATTCTCTGTGTCCTTACATATTCCTTCCTTCCCATGATTTGTCTGCTGCATATTCCACCTTATGTAGTCTGTCTGTCTGTCTGTCTGTCTGTCTGTCTGTCTGTCTGTCTGTCTGCCTGCCTGCCTGCCTGCCTGCCTGCCTGCCTGTCTGTCGTGACCTTTTATACAAAATGTTTTCAAAAGGTAGTCAACAATAGTATACTACTATTTTTACCTCCCATCTTCCATTTTGTCTCGCAAAAAGAAGTGTGTGTGTGTGTGTGTGTGTGTGTGTGTGTGTGTGTGTGTGTGTGTGTGTGTGTGTGTGTGTGTGTGTGTGTGTTTGTGAAGACATGTTTGTGACTGTGTTACAAATCAAATATGGTGTACAGTGGAAAGAGACTATGATGATTACATTACTCATGGCCTCAGTTTTTAGCACAAATTCTAAAGCTGTGCGGTTGTGTTTTAATTGAGCATATACCAGAAAGACTGAATTTAAAAATACATTTTTCATCTTCATTGCACCAGATATCTGATGGTTTCAAAGTAGAGTCCAACAGAATATTGTATTAACCACAGAACTGAGCCCCCTCATTCTCATTGCTTTCTTTATCTTTCCACCTCTATATGGAGATGAAAAGGTCTTTCATGTTGTTTCCTCTTGTTGCATTATTTATTTGTGTGCGGTGCTTTATTAGTTGGCTTCATCTCAGATTTCGCTCGCTGTTTTTGGGGAAGCCTTTGAAATATGTTTCTGAGTCCAAACAATCCTTTTCCTGCATTCTCTCACTCCCTCCAGTAGTCCCGGCTCTCATGATGGAGAGAAAAAATAAAAGAAACAAGACTTTCAAAGCAAATTGAACTACCCTCAGAAGCCTAAATCAGTCCAAAAGTTGTGTTTCCTAAGGAGGGGAGATGTTGTTTTTGTTTGTTGGCAGACATGAAAGGAGAACAGAGGATTGTCTTTGTCATTAGCCTTATTAGCATCATTAGGGCTATATGGATGAACTTCAAATGAGTGGCTTGGAGATATTTGTCTGTATGTAGTAGAAGAAATATGTACTGTACTGTATGTTGCATTGCATTACTTTGCATTGTGTTACTTTACATTATGTTGCTTTTATGCTACACGTGCAACTGTGCATGAGGGTTGTTACTGTAATCCCCCCCCCCCCCCCCCCAAGTTCACGTTTCATACACAGCCACTAGATGGTGAGGCAACTCCTGATTGGGAGCAGAAAGTGATAGCAGGGATGTGATGCAGGGATTGTGTTAATGCTTAATGATTTTCACAAAATGAATTGTCTATGAATCAACGTGACATAATTGTAAAGTCTAAAACTCATGCATTAAAATCTGCATTTGACATGAATATTGTTGTGATATTTTCTCCCTCTGTCCATCCTGGGTTAGGCTTCTGTATTTCATGACTAAAGGATTGCATTAGCAATCCTCATTATGCCACACCTTAGGATATTATTGTGACTCAGTGCATGATGTTGATCATATTATATAGGCTAATAGTGACAATACACTATACAGCGCCTGCTCTGCCTGTGAATTCCTACACACTTCTTCAGTCAAATAGTGCCAACTAGTGGTTATTTTTTAGGCTGCAGCCTGCTGTACCTCCTAGTACTGACCACAATGATGAGAGGGGTTACGACACTGGTCCAAACAAATGTATATTTTATGTAAATGCTTCTTTATTGTTGCATACATTGAGATAATGTTCAGATGAAGAGGTTCCCTGGGGAGAGGTTGTCCACATTGCATCTCCTATCAGTAGTCTGCCATAATGTATTTGAATATCACTATCAATTCTTCTCATATTTATTATATTACTTGTGTTATTGGTGGACGACTGCTAGTGGAGCCGTGTATTCGTTTTACAAAATATTGCAAGAACAGCAAATTCACCTTTAGCTAGCTGGGTAGGAGCAGAAGCATGCTGGTGTAAGTTAGTTCACCAGAATGATTCTGAATTAAAGTGGGGAGAGGGATGATGAATGGAGGGAAAAAGCAGATATACATTTGATAACATCTGGACAGTAGTGGGAGTTCAGACTTATGTAAACTTAATGGCTCAGCATTGTTGTTCTCCCCGTTCTCTGTATGTGCTCTTTGCATCTTTACCGAGTTCAGCTTTGTGGTTGACGGTGGATAAAGCTAAATTCATGCACAATGGTGTCATGCACTGAACATTTGCAGATCTACAAGCTCACAGTGTAGCGGGTACGATGCATTGTGAGCTTGTAGATCGTGTATTTGTGGCACCGTCTGGCACACGGCGCTGTTGTACGACAAAGTATAAATCAAGCTTAAACCGTTCACGCAGGCCTAACTCCGTTTGGGCTCGTCTTTTATTCATTCCATCTCTCCCAGTACCCACACCTCCACCATGGCCCGGTTACTCCAGGCAGGCCTAATCTCTCCCTTTAATCAGCTGCAGACGTGAGGCTTTGCCATTCTCTGTAGTGCTGTGCATGGGAAATGGCCAAGTGTTTCAAGTTGAGTGTGGAGGTACTTGGTGGTGCAACAATGATGGGAGTGAGACTCATTTTAAGGTCATTATGAGTATTTTCCCTCTGTGTTTGTTTAAAAAAAAAAACTGACAAAATGTGGAGAAAGAGGTAAAACATGAAAAGCAGTCTGCAATTGTAAATAGCCCGAAAGTCGGCAGAATCAAGGAACTCCTGGAAACCAGCTGATGCCAATACAGAGTACTGTATATGCCTCGGCACCATCTTGCATCCACTTTGGTCAAGCATCAAACGCGTTGCTGGCCCTTTGATTCACAGAGGGAGTCTTCCTTAAGGTTTCTATTGGATACCCAATTCACAATAAACACACATAAACAGCCTGGCCTTTCATGTCAGCCTCGTAAAAGAGGAATAAATAAATTGAATCCACTTCAATAAAGGCCTTTGTTGAGGGGAAGCAGCTGGAGATGGCACCGGGCCTCTTGTATTGTTTGCCAGCAGCTCCCTAACCGGACTATGGTGCCGAGCTGGCGTACCCTGGAGAGAACCAGAGGACACGTCACCCACATGAAAGCGATGTGTCATTTCCCAGAAGTGATGCAGCGATCGTCACCATGGGTCACTTTATTGTCACCATGCTGTCTGGTTATAACATTTTGAATGGTGCTGGTGCATTAATCTAGGTATCATCATGATTGTCAATCTCCCAACAGGTCAGAGACATTTAAGTAGTCTTTGACATGGTTGAGCATGACGAACAACAAGTATTTAGTTGTTCCCCTAACCCCAGTTAGAATTTACAGTTTAGGCATGTATTCTGAGCAATTTACAGGGTCAGAGTAAGTCCTGTCAAACAACAGCAGGGTAAGGAATTAAAGAAAACACATAGCATGTATCTAAATGGTTAATGAGAAACCCCCATCAAAAGTTACTAGTGGATTTTCATTGTGTGAATAAACTTTTGAAGATAGGCTACTGTAAGTGCTTTTCATCAAATATTTCCTTTACATTTATTTGCGAAGCAGATTTACAGGCGGGTGTGCAGATTAATATTCAAGTTTTCAGAAGCTAAACATTTACTACATTATCCCATTCTAAACATTGACACATTTCACATTACATTGGGTGCGACACATTTCTTTTCTCATGTCATTGAGGAGCATCACTGCGAGAGCCTATAACCTGCCTGGATGTTCACACTATGTAGTACTATCTCCCCTGTTCGTTCTGGGCGCATGTTCAGCAGGGAGGGGCCCTGCTGAACATGTGCCCAGAACAACCAGCTAGTGCAGTGACAAGAATACAATCCCCTGCCGGCTTCCCACCTGCAAATACTACCAGTTGGTGTTTATTGGAGCGAAGGCACGGCTTCTGCCGGGAATCAAACCCAGGCACCAGACACTCAGAGTTGGCAGCCACACATCAAAATCCATCTTGGTGATCACAGGTTCACCCCAGGTCTCTCCCTAAACATAAAAAAAACAAAGACAAGCACCATCATTCCACTGGCCATCGATGGTGCCGCTGTACAGAGGATCAGCAACATCGAGTTCCAGGGAGCCTGGCAGACGACCTGACCTCATAATACCTCTGCTATTGTGAAAAACAAATATAATAATGCCCAACAGTGGCTCCATCCCCTTGGGAGTCCTCCAGCCCTCACCACCTTCTACAGGGGTACCACTGACAGTATTCTAACCTATGGCTAGTGCTACACTCCCTGTTTCGGTAACTGCTTATGCTGTAACACTGGCAGCTACAACAATGCAGTCTACCATTGATTTTCAATGAAAGCCAGCAACATGAAGATGCGAAGCCCCTCAGTTTTAGCCTTGCGTAGCCAGCCTTCATCTGCCTTTGCAATGTGTATTTCCCCAGGCAGATTAAGTTTGGCCCCTCTCAATTGTGGGAGGACTTCATGGCTGAAATGGTGACGGCCAACCAGATTCGTCTGAAACCAGGCTATAACCAACCAGGGCTCCGTATTCAAATATGTGGCGGGACATTGCGGGAAGAAAATCTGACACTGAGAGGGACGAGACTCGTATCCATGCAGTGATATATTAGTATCGCTAAGCGAGGCTACCTCTGTTTGGCCTTGTGTGGCTGTGCCCCTCAAAAATGGCATGCCCTGAGGCCACAGTGTCCTTAATGCCGCAGCTGACTAAACCACTTTCTCTCTTTAATTCAGACCGAGGGAGATCCACAATTATTATCCAATTATACAACACAGCACAATAACATAAGACAAAATTAAAAAATACAATAAAATGCACATATCCCACATTGTTCAGTTTGACATACGAACATGTGCACCACAGTCTAGATGAGAACCTGACTGAACTGCGTGTAGTATGATCGTTTACTGACTCAGATGCCCTACACATGAACCTGTACATAATAATGAATTGCATTTTTATAGCGCTTTTCCAAGTGCTCAAAGCGCTTTATAATGGTTCATTCATTCATACATTGGGAGGTGAAGCAGCGAACAGTCGACGCCAGCGTCCTCACTTCCCACATTCATACACCAGCTCACACCGACCGACTCATTGGAGGCAATGTAGGGTTCAGTGTCTTGCCCAAGGACACTTCGACATGTGGACAGGAGGAGCTGGGATTCGAACCGCCGACCCAGGGATCATTGGACGACCTGCTCTACCTCCTGAGCCACAGCCGCCCAACATACATAAGGTTAAGTTGCACAGCAGAGCAGGTGGGTACCACTAACTATGAAAGCAATAAGGTACACCCGCACACTGTGTATTTGCTCGGCACATGAGTATTGTCTTAGGGCACTTTCACACCGGACATGTTTTGTTCGTTTTAAAACGAACCAAACATGTCCGGTGTGAAAGTGCCCTAAATGAAGCAACGTTTCGGTCCCTCCGGACCTTCCTCAGGCAGGTCCCTCCGGCCTGAGGAAGGTTTCATGTACCTTATTGCTTGTCCACTGGCCTACGCACCTGTGCATACGCCTAATTTCTAGGTGTGCGAAAGCTTTCTCCTACAGAGGGTACCACTAACTAAAATCACTGCACCGGAACGTCTTGGAGCTCTGATGTTGCCTTGTCTGTAGCGACGCCAAAGGTGGGGCAGTATACACCAGTGTACAGAAGGATCTAAAGAGATATTTTCAGGTAGTACTGAGCACATGCTAAATTTGCGACACAGCATGATCGCTTGGGCATACAGCTTCTGCCACTGTCTATAGATGTCCTTGTGATTGGGAATATGGCCCAAATAAGTCTCACTGGCTGCACACAGTGCCAGCCAGATGAATCATCCATGTTTTTTGATGAATTGAGTACACGAGGACCCCAATGGAAACAAGCCAAAGCTGTTAATAAAGTATTCAATCAATCAATGTGAACATGACAGTGAAGACAGCAAATTGGATCATTGGTGACCCTCACCCCTTTAGATTGACCAAGACCATCATCGCTGTTTTCACAGAGCCGCTAGGTTCATCAAGGACCTCCACCACCCTTCCCACACCACTTTCCCTCCTGCTGTCTGGGAAGAGGTACAGGAATATCTGTACTGTTTCTCAGCAGTCAGGATTTTTAATTATTGTTTTAAATATATATTTTAATAATTTTATAAAATTTAAAACAAAGACACAAACAAATCTAAGAAATTCCATGAATTTAAAATAATATTAATAATCATAATAATAATTAAGAAAGTAGTGGAAATAGCCAATCAACAAGCTTGCAACGTGTTGTGCTCTTGTAGTTATTTTCACTAGTTTGGGTCCCGAACTGCAATTTCACTCTATATGAACTGTGCCGCTATTTAGATGTTTTTATGTTGTTTTCACTGGTGCTGTTTTAAGGGATTATTTATTTGTATCCTTTCTTGTTACACTTCTGTGGGCTGGGACTAACAGCATTTATTTTTTATGTACAGAAAAAATTGCAATATTTAATCTGTCTGTCTGTCTCTCTCTCTCGCACAAATATAGCCTGTTGTATGTTATTGTCAAGGCTTTTTTTATTATTACTTTTTACTCAACCTTAACCACAAACACGCATAAAGACAAAGGAAAATGTTTTTTCCCTTTGGTGTTTTTACAGGTCTCATCAAGACAAATGTTTATAGTGGGCATCTCTGTAGTTTATTTTCAACTTAGTATTAATGTGCATTTATATTTGACTATTTAACCTTCCTTGAAGACCGACATTTGGCCTTATTTGAAGTTGCATAAAATGTGACATCAATGACAGGAAGCTGAAACTGATAGTCCCTAAGTTGTGGTTTGCAATGACACATGTCCGGACAACTAACCTGGGGCTAGAGGAAGTGGGTTACTGGCAAAACAATGCCCTGAAGTGGTTTGATATTCGCCTGTTCCGATAAACACTTTTGGTCGGAGGAAGACCTTGTGTCAGCCAGATATGCTTTGAAGTCTGTTTGCATTGTTTACTGCAGATAAAAGAGACAGGTGCCTTCGTTGTTAGTCTCGAAGCATGTGAGAAAAGAAGCCACCATTTTGTGTCACATTATCCTCTTTCATAATGGTTCCCATTGAGAACACATACAGTATTTACAGGAAAGCCAACGCTCCCCCATTACCAGCAAGTGTTACGTTACCTTCAGGTAGTGGGGGTTAAAAAGGACCTGCTGGCCTTTGATGAAATAGAGCAACACTTAAGTCCTCGAAACCATGGGTCTTTGATCACTTAACTTGATCTCCTTATATTTAATAGCAGGACCAAGGAACAAGCATGGGAACTGGCTGCACGGCCTTTGATGATGCGAACGGGCCTCAGATGAGCACCTCCAGCCTAGGAAGCATCAGTGTAATAGAATAAATCACACAGACACAGCCAAAAAAAGGGTTGGGAGAAAAAGTTGGTCCAGACATGTCATGGCATATTGGAGTGATCACTGTGCACACACCCACACATAAACAAGAAGTAGGCTACTGCCTTAGTGCCTTGTGGCATGGGGGGCTTTATTAAGTGATCTCAAGTGAAAACAACCACACACAAAGACAAAACTGATATTTAAAGATTGTGTCTCATTATGTAAATGTTTAATTCACTTTTGATTCACATTTTAAGGATGTAAAACATAATAATAATGTTAATAATATCCTACTGTAAATGCACAAAATCTCTGTATCTCTGTGCATCTGTAGCCTATCTTTCATACATATGTTCTGATGAATTGAAAATGGAGGACCCTGATGTAAACAAGTCTTAGTGCTTTTTCTGGTTTTATCCTCGTAGCAGTTTTTGTATTGACCTTTACTTTTGTTTGAACTGTACCCATTCTACAAACTGTGAATACAATTTTCAATCAATCAATCAATCTCAAGAACCGTCTGACCGATTGACTTCAAACTCGGCGCGTGCATCGCTGAGGCCCGGTGTTGGGTCGGACAGATCATAGGCGGTTGTCCAGAACTGCCAATCTGACCAATATGCCCATATATGGGCATGTCCATATATGGGACATATCAACTCAGTGTGCTTACTATCCCAGAGGAACTGTAGGAGTGATGCACCAAGTGGGAGGACCGTGAATCCTCTTATATGAGTACTCTGTTGTCATCAATATGACGTCATAGTATATACCGCTATAGCATAGTAATTACCGATATATAATAATCCTATATTAGAATTGGCTAATGGGAAGTAGATGCTCGTTGGATGCTCATTACTGTTACTTGCATTAAGATTCACAGCACTATGCTTAACAAACAAATAAATAGAAAAGGGATAAATGTCCAAAGAGAAAAGGGGAATTAAAAGAGCTACTGTAAAACTGAATAAAGGAGCCAAAATCAAGATGATTTAATAGCCTAGCCTGATTCCTATTCTAGCATGTCGTTCCAGAGTCTCGGAGCCCTGAGACCAAAAGCTCACTCATCCTTTGGAGGCGGGTTTCAATTCTGATAATGAGACTGTTACATTTACCAACTGACATTAGCAGCGTGTGTAGTTTCCTTCATTTTGTGTACTCGCATGCTGAAGTAGCTCATTGGTCCAAGCAGTACTTGTTAGTTTGATCCAATAAAGGCATGAAATGATATTGAAGTGGTCAGGCCAGCACTCCCATCATGTTGATATTATTGTAGGTTTAGAGATAGAATCTTTCATTAAAGAAGACTTCCCGCGAATAACCCAAATACGGACTGGTCATGCTGGGATGTGCCAGAACTACCAGATGGCCACTCTGGGCCTGGCCACAGCTCAGAGATGTTTTCTAATGTATGTTACTGTTACATCTCATTTACTGACAATTGCCTACATGGCAGTAAAACTAATGGAATATAAATAACCTTTTTTCTTGGACCAAAACGGAGAGAAACAATCTGTGGCCTTGTTTAATAATGACAGATTGTGATTTATTTGACAAGAGATTTGTTTTATTCTACCTTCTAAATCGTGCTTTGATATGATATCATTCCGACTGCATTCTTAAACCTAACACGGATCAGCTAAGAGACATGCAGCACTGTTTCTCATTCTCGGTCTTTCCAGTTTGTGCTGAGTTAAGTTTGATTTAAAAAGTAACACCCATCAAAAGGGCAGTGCATGTTGACCTGATCAGACTTCTCAAATTATCTCTGTTGCTCATCATTACAGTAATTTAGTTATACCAAAAAGATCAGTGTTTTTTTCTTTTTTTTGCTATCACAGTTAAATAGACATGTCACGGGTGGCTGTTTGGGTGGGAACAAAAGATGAAAGGGTTTGCCTTGAGCAAAGAGGCAGATAGAGTCAGACAGAGGCGGATCTTCCTATAAAATGAGCTTTGACTTTTCTCAGAATTTTTTCGTCTCTTCTTCCCTCACCACAGATCAGACTTCTAAGCGCTGTGGTTACACAAGCACAGCACTTTATTTTGTCATAGATGTCCTCAACTTGGTCCTTCGACCCAAGTACCAACTCCCTAATGTTTCCCATGACAAAGTACTTGGCCTCTCCCTGTCACGATGAGTAATACAGTTTGCGGGCAAATTATTTGTCCAAAAAAGCCCTTCTTCTTTAATGAAAAGTTCAATATCAATCCAGAAAAATATCAATAATGAATATTGATCAAACCAATTAATTTCTCAAGTGTGAACCATACATTTAATAGTGCAAATAGGCTACAAGTTGTTTGGCATATGCATGACTTGGTATTCCAGTAAGTTACGGATATGGTTTTGATTTGACTCATCATTTCCATGAAAGTTCATGTTTCATTACTGTAGAGTATTTTTCTCTTCATGTTTACCACATAAAAAACTTGCTTTTGACTTTGATATCCTGTCTCTGTATGTGGAATGTATTCTTAAAAATACAGACCACATTATAAAGAACTATGATTCACTCTTCTAAACCAGCCAAGTGGAAAGGATACGGTTTTATGAGGGTCCAAGCAGCGAAGCTAAAGGAACCCTATTGTTTTTGTCTTTTTTCTCAGCTGAAGGTGTTTGTAAAGCAATTCTGTAAGACTCCACTAGTGGGTTGCAAATTATAACTATTACATAAACTGCCACTAACCTCACTGTGGCATTGTTTGTTATAATCAAGTTTATGTTACTGTACATAGTTATTTTGAAAAAGACTTGACCGAGAAGTCATCCACATACCAGGACCAAATTGAATATAGCTTGAAAATGGGTGAGTGCTCCTTTAACGTATCGAGATACACCATCCCACGCCTTTCCACTAGGTATGAAATTGGTACACAAAACAAGTGTCATGGTCACTATAGCTCAGCTGCTCCCATTTCCGCTCTCCTAATTCCCCTACCCCTTTCCTTGATTACTCTAAAGATCCTTAATTTGCCAAGATACGCCATTGCATATGCCTCGCAACTAGGTACGAAATTGGTACACAAAATAGTATGCGTGGTGAGCTCTATGCTCTATACTATGTCAATGATGTGCTGACGCTCTCCACCAGGCAGGCCACCTACATAATATACACATTATGTAGTTGTTGCTTTTTGGGTGAATTTCTCAATGTTCACAGCAACGTAACCACAATGAACAATCCCTATAGGTTAATGATTGGAGATGGAGACTCACAGAAAACATGCTCTTCCATTCCTATCTCTAGTTGTTGTGACTGCTTTGAAATGATTGGACAGGGTATTCCTTTGCAGTTAGAGGCAAGCCACGGCACACAGTTTTCAAGTGGCCTTGATGCTAACTAAACTGGGCGTTCTTACAAAGTACCATTATGGAGCATTTAAAAAGAGTTGCCTGACATTAAACGGAAGGTAGCAGTAGCAGGTGGCGTGCTGGAGGAAGAGGATCTCCCTGTGGTCTCATTCAGCCCTGAGAGAGGGGACTGAGACAGGTGGTCAGCCCCTTTAATGTTCCTAGGCTTTTAAGCTGCACGTACATGGGACTGGAAAACAGGGGACACAGACACAGTCAAATCCTCCTGTGTTCATTTAACTCTGAGAGTGTACATAACATATGTAACCAAATGGACCCTTACTGGTCCATTTGGTTACATTCTACACTATCAGAGTCACAATGAATAAATTAATGCTCAGGATTTTACTGTGTATTATGTGGTAAATGGCCAAGAATCCTTTACTGGCAGTGGCAGAGCTGTGATATGGCTTCTACTGAGACGGCAGTCTGGTGTTTCATGTGGTTACACCCCATTTATGTTCCCATTTGGAAGAATTTCTGCATGGCACGGCCGACTAATCCTTTACTGACATACATATTGCAATTGGTGTTTCAAATGTCCGAACAGGCAGCTGACTACTGATATATATATAGTATATGATACTATATTCTTATGCATTACTAGGTTATTCTAAGACACGTCTAACTGTCATATGGGATGATGATGATGATATAGCAAGTAACCCTGGAGATAGGCCTACACGTTTGCTAAATTCAATTATAGAGTTCTTTGTTTTATTATTTTCAGTGTCAGTCATCACAATAAAAACAGTTCCATGTTTTAACCCCCCCCCCCCCCCCCCCCCCCTAGAAGATAATATATGGAGTGAAATGCAATCTACAAATGTCTTGTGCACAATGGCAGTAGGTCACAGAAGTATAGCTCCCTGTGTGTGTGTGTGTGTGTGTGTGTGTGTGTGTGTGTGTGTGTGTGTGTGTGTGTGTGTGTGTGTGTGTGTGTGTGTGTGTGTGTGTGTGTGTGTGTGTGTGTGTGTGTGTGTGTGTGTGTGTGTGTGCAGTGCAGAGTGGACATTTGGTCGAACCAAAACAAAACAAGGCTGACAGTATCTGTCTCTCCGCAGCTCTGTGGAGGACACACCAAAGTCAGTGACACACTAGCCTGAAAGTACTCAAACTAGTGCTGGATGTCCCCTCCACCCGTGCCCCCTCCTCCCCTCCCCTCCCCTGTAGAACACAGGGGAGAACACTGACGTCACCAAATTTGGAGCGACGCCCCTTGCATGCACTTTTATTGGTTAGGGAAATACAAAGGTTCACTCCCACTCCCATGCCACATGTCCTGGGTCATTCGCCCAGGCTTTTATTTTAGGATCCTACAACCTAAACCTTGGTCACTTCCTTTTCTTCTGTTTATTACTGGAAGCTCTTTGTCCAAGTCCAAGTCTTTGTCCAAGTCCAAGCCGAGTGCTTGCTGCCAGGTAACGCTCTTCCATGTCTGTGCCGTGTCTGTGCTGGCTCAGTGGCGGTCGCTTCAGTGGCTCGGATGAGGCGCGTGATGTTAAGAACTCCCTGTTGGATGATGTCATCAAGTTCATGTTGGATGTCCCGAACAAAGGCGGTGTCCGGGAACATGTCCATGAAGCGATAGCTCAACCAGAGGTAAAGGTCTAGTACATCATGAACAGCCTCTAGGTGGACTAGGTCTTTGATGTTTTGGGGCGGAGACAGAGGCCAGCTGACATGTCGACAGACCCAGTCAAATGTCAAGGGCTCATCTCGACTGAACTGACGGGCGAACTTTAGGAAAGACGTGCATACAAAGGGCTGTTTCTTGTTGATCGGTGAGGTACAAAACACATAGCGTGACCTCAGATCGAGTGGGATATGCTGAATCTTGTCGGCCAGAAACTTGAAATCGTCAATGTTACACACAAAGTAGAGACCATCCACCTGAGAGAGGCTGACAAATATGTCTATAAGGTTGGAGAGTGTTGCATCAGGCAGATGATAGGCAAACATCTCTATTTGTTCAGCGGTGGGATGGAGACCTGCAGTCTCTATGGTGTCCACAGTGTGGCTGAGGATTTCCTTCAGGACAGGCAGATCCTCTTTGTGCATTGTTGTTACCTCTCCTTCTTTAAATATGGAGGAGAACCTGCCTGCGCGACCAGCGATCTGCAAAGCCTGTGACGTGCTGATTTTTTCCATATGCTTTTCTCCCTTCTCATTAACATTGGGCTTCAACAAACTGTTGAAGATGATGCGCTTTATACTCAGGTTGAGGCCCATGCCAATGGCATCTGTTGCAACCAGGATCTTGCACGGGTCATCAGGGTCATTGAACTTCTTGGCCTGGGACAGCTTGGTGCCTGGTGGTAGGCTTCCATACAGTACAGCACATTCTAGTCCTCTGACCTCTATCTGTCTGCTGATTGAATAGATGTCATTTTTACTGAAGCAGACGATACAGTCTCCTGGCCTGACGTTGTCCAGTGATTCCACAGCATGGTCCAAGATTGATAATGGAGTTAAACGCTTGTAGGTATTAACCTCCATCTCCTCCCCTGTGGTGAACATCAGCTCTCTGACCATGTTAATGGCAGCAGGTTCCCCGCACACATGGATCTCCTCTGCACACAAACCCAACAGTGCTCTCGTCCAGGCCCAGCCTCTGGAGGGGTCCCTGATCATCTGAATCTCATCGATTACAGCCACCTCATATGGCATGGTGACGCTACACATCTCAATCGTGCACGCCACATGCTCAGCTGCTCTGCCTTCCGGGTCAACACATGTCCTTTCCTCTCCAGTCACCAAGTCACAAGGCACGCCCGCCTTGTTGCTCTTCTGGAAGATCTCATGAGCCAGTAGTTTTAGTGGGCCACAGTAGACCCCACTCTTAGCAGCCAGGTAACGTTGAATGGCATGGTAGGTTTTGCCACTGTTCGTGGGACCAGCGTGGAAAATCACTTTTCTCTGGATGGCACGGGTCTCTGGGTACCAGTTGGCGGGAACTCTTAGGTCCGACATTTTTCTCAGGTCATCGATGCAATCCAACATGGGGAAGATCTGTTTGGTGTGACGCATGAAATATGGATATATGTCATCTATGTGACCCGCTCCGCAGTAGATATCGTTCAGAATTATGTGTAGCTCAGCGGGGAGCAACGTCATCTCCAAAACGTACTTCCTGAAACTGATGAAAGCCTGGTGGAACAGACGAGCGTCGAGACCCTGGTCTGATGCCAGCTTCTGCGTCTCTTTCCTCTTGTAGAACCGGTTCAGGATTTTCAGTAGTTCACTTTTGTCCAGAGGTTGCGTCAACTCGGCCCCCACGCCGCCATCCGCCAAGGCTTCCATCTTGATGGGGAGTGGGATGAAAAGTGATGTATCGAGGGGTCTCTGAGACGAGTTGTTGTTGGATGAAATATGACGGCTGGAAGCTGAACCCATGGACACAACCGACAGCTGTTTGAACAACGCCGTGGACAGTCGGCTCTCCACTCTGCCTCGAGTCAACGCATTAATTCTGTGTGGGACGCGAGAGAACACATACATGGCATGCATGCACCGTTTTACTGACATCTTGGTCTGTGCTGTGGATAATGGTGCATTGTTCGGGTTTGATAGGAATAGATATTACTGTCCCTATAAAGTAGCTCAAGGCTGTATTGCTGATTAGATTAAGGACAGCGGTGTCCGGTTAGAACTTAAACCAGGAAGCCGACCCTTGTTATATATTCTCCGACTATGCCTGTCACGATGACTAAGCCAGTTAGATCTATCCATATATGGTTCTACCACATCTATCTGATATCAGCACTAGGTCGGCTCGGGCCAAATATAGGGATTGTCATACTAGACATGTCATAATGTCATATAGCCCAATGTCCTAGTTGGATATCCCCATATATGGGGACTAAATATCCAATGAGCAACTACTCAGATCCAACAACATGACTGGAAGCGAGAGTCTTTGTTACAGTCCCCATGCCATTCATTTGGTCTTACTGTATTTAACTGGAGAACTGCAGAGGGCGTCAGTCAACATTTCACCGTCTCTCCAAGGCTAGAGGCGGACTGATGTGGACGCACTGATGTGGCCAAATTTGGAGTCACACGTCATAGATATATCATAGATGACTGACGTCATAGATGACTCACGTGTGCTACACAGCAATTATATGAAGATTTGTAGATACAGTTCCTTTTATAGTGAATTGTCCACTTTGTCAAATGTGTTAAAAGGAATCTGATCAAGATGGGGACAGTGCCATAGAGTAAGACAGAGTTACCACATTGAGGGGGAAGAAAACAGCGCAGGCACGTGGTTCATGTAACTCGTTTGTCACTGTAAAGCCCATAGACCTTTGTCACTATTCGCAAATAGAATAAAATTATTGGACTGGCCCCATGAAGTGAACGGAGTTGTCGTAACTCTGTCTTACTCTATGGCTTTGGTTGGGGACAGGGAGAACTCCTATTCTTTTACTCGACATGCCGCACACATGCAATTTTGAGAGTGAAATAAAACTAGCGTTCCCCCTCTCTCCGGCACATCCAATCAAGCACTAACTGCTGATGGAACCTTCAAGATGTCAGTGTTTGTCAGAATGCTTTTTTATCCACATTGTGCAGTCTATAAGCTGAAAGATGAGTAGATTTCCTACCTACCCCACTGGGATAATATTTACAGGTAGGACCAATGGACAGCACCTAACAAAGGACCCTACAGTATTTCTATTGTTATTATATTGGTCATCTTTCGTTCTTTTTCTCCCAATTTTCTCATGTCGAGGAGTCAAAACCCAATAATCCCACTCTCTTATAGCCTATACGTATACAATAGCAATTTTAAAACAAAACAAAACAATTGTAGTGATTTAAATGTCTGAGAGTAGTGTGTGTAGAGTGATGGAGAGAGCCACAGCCACTATATTTGCACACTCACTCCAGAGGGCCACATTGCATTATACTGCTGGAAAGAAACCTCTTATCTCCGTAATTATTGTAACTTTTTTCGTAAATGAATGCCCTACTTTGTCACTGCTTGCCCTACTTTGTCACACAAAAGTAGCAAAAATAGCAGATCTTGTATATCCGCCTTTTCTTTTTTCTGAATTGGAATCCCGAAAAGTAACATTGTATTTATTTTCAAACGCATTTAGCTATGTTAACTTTATGAACTTAAATACAAATACATTGGACATGAAAAAAACTAAAATTTTAATTCTACTAAGCTACTAATACTGACTAAGTAATTAAAGCGGGTTATGTTTGCATGTTTGGAATTGTAACAGCTGAAATTAATAATACATCAGTATTCGGACATTAACCTGCGGCTGCGGGCCACATTAAGTGAAGGCGAGGGCTGCATGTGGCCCCCGAGCCGCCAGTTGCCCATGTATATTATATCCCCTCCTAAATGTATAATGTGGATTGCTAACATGTTCTCTTTTCCCCCCTTCTTTTATCTTTTTAAAGATTGAAATACTAGTCTAATGACTTGAGTATGGCCATAGGCCAAGTCAAAGTGCCAGCCATTAAGTCAAAGTGGGAAAAGAACCATTTGGCTTACAAATGTGAGCTGCTTCTTGTTTTGTTGTGGAAACAAGCAGGTGCATTATGGGGCCTTCAAAGCATAGCGGTATCACTTTGCATAGGGGCTGCCCCTTGTTACCGTTTCTATTTGATGGATAGCATCATTATCCAAACTGTGTTTTCCTCTGTGCAATAACAGAAGGAACTGTCAATATGGCAGTGTCAGGTTTCATGTCCCAAGTTCCCATGTTCCCATGTTCCAGAGAGAGAGAGAGAGAGAGAGAGAAGAATTTTGTTTTTGGTCCGGAGTCGTTAAGAGAACTGAGAGTAGGGGCTCATTTGTAATGGGCCCCTTGGTTTGTTTGATGTTGGCAGGGTCGGGCCCATGAGTGTCCTGATGGATTTGACAATAGTGGCAGGTTCCCAAGAGCAAATGGCTTATCTCTGTTCCAATGCTAAAGGGCACACATGCCACCATCAGTCCATGAAATAACCTCTTTTATAAAAAAATATGTACAGGTATATACTTTATTTGTGACATAATGTCTGATATTCTGCATCATTATGACTTCAGTAGCAAAGAGGCTAAGAGATAAGCTCTGCTGAGCACCCCTTTCTTGTTTTAGATTGCAAAGAACAGTTTCAGTAAATGACTATGTAATCTATTCTGTACTGGAGTGAGAGTTCAGCAGCTACTAGAGAGGCAACACTAATACGTATATTTCTCCGTATAGCTCTGGTTCCCACTCCTCTCATTCTGAATCTGAGAAAACTGCTCCGTTTCTCCTCATTAAAGCCTGTTTATTCATCCTCTGTAATGATCTCATGAGGGACTTTTTAGGAGAACATGGTGCTCTGTGATTGAATGGTTTTATGTGGAGTCAAAGCGCTCAGGTTTGCGCAGCATGGTGCCACTTCAGATCACTCAGTGCAAATCCCTGTGGAGCGGGAGGGGAAAAAACATTGATTGCTGCACACAGCCTCTCTTTCCTTTTTGGGGGGGTCTATTAACCCCCCCGCCCCCACCCTCATACATACACCGTCCACCCACCACCTTTATCAAGTTGCTCAGTGGCGTATTGAAGCACCCGGAAGCACCCAATGGTAAACCTCAGCTGCACGGGGTTTCCTCGTGCTAGATGCACAGGCCCGCCTGCAGTCAACGCTCTGACCAGTAGGGCTGAGCGCTTCAATGTTGGTCAGCCGTTCTGGAGGCTTACATTCTAGAACAGATGTAAACAAAAAATAATAATGTTCGCGCGAATGAATAAGAATGTCAAGCATATCCAAAAGGTTTTAGTTTTTCAAAATATCCAAAGTTGGTTGACCGGCGTTCCTCAGAGCTCTAGACCTTCTGTGAAGGTTTTCAATATTGATGGTGGGGTTTAAGTGCTTAAGATTTTAACATTCACGTGTCCTCTTTAGGAACTTCTATCTATGATTTTTCAGTACCTCACATTGGTAACGCCAGTGTTCAGGCATTTTGCAACAATAGAGGGTATGTGCATGCAAATGTGAGTGACAAATCGAGTGGCAAAGTCAGAGGCAAAGTGATTTTTAACGTTGTTTAATGCAATCAGATAGGACTTTTCTGTTTGGATGTATGGGCTGTCAAGGCCAGAAAGTACGCCTCACAGCGAAGGTGCTGGGTTCGATTCCCGCTGGGGATGCTGTGGGTGCGGGGGGCGTGTTCTCTCCTCCGGATCCTCAGTGCCCATACCCGAGGCAGGGTTGGCGAAAGGGCCTTTCTGTGTGGAGTTTGCATGTTCTCCCCGTGTCCCCTAGGGAAGGTACCCTCACAAAAAACATGCAGTAATCCTGGTCTCTAAACTACCTCCCCCTGGACAGCCGGGGCGCCTGACAGAGGGGAAAGGAACTGGTCGGAATAACGTGTTCCTTCCACATGCTAGGTCCGGCCGGGGAAACTTCCCCCTGTCAGGTGAAAAGAAGCAGCTTGGAGTCCTTATGCATAGAAGGAAGCATGAGGCCAGTCCGCTGCCCCCCAGGTTGGCAGAGGAAGTGTAGCGCCCAGGATTACGGAAGGGCCAGCAACATGTTGTTGATCAGGTTGACCAACCTGTTTCGCAACACTTGCTTGAATCCCAGATACCGTATGAACAATTGCATGCACGATTGCACGTCGTACACGCACATGGTGGCACATGCACACGCACGCACGCACACACACAGGCTACATTAGGACTATAGATGCTATCTTCCACGGTCTATCAAAGTGCCATCTGGAGGGCTCAGGCTGAGTTTATGACATCACTTCCTCTCACACATGCAGGCATTGGTGGGAAATTGTACCACCATGACATCATTTAATGGTTTCAACATGTGGTGTGACCACTTCTGACCAAACCACTAGTAGATTCTGGTTGGCAGTGGAATGTAAGGTAAAGTTTAAAACAGTCCGTTTTTGTGCCCACCTCAACCACAGCAACCTCAAATTTGAGTTTATTTTCATGTCCAACATAATTGGCCCCGAAATAAAATGACACTCTGTTACTAAAATACCAGCTATCCAGAAGCAGATTAGAATCCTTTTCCACCTTGACTTTTATGGTGAAAAACACACATTAATCCCCCTTTGATGACATCACAGTGACCGTTGCCCTTTTCTATCTCTACTGTTATTATCATGTTCCTTAAAGTCTTAGTCCAATAACTCAATTTGACTCCTAAACCCCTTTCATCTTGCTTCAGGACTCTCCTCTCTGCTCACACATCTTGTATCCATCATCTGTCCCTCCCACTCCCACGCGCACGCACGCACGCACGCACGCACGCACGCACGCACGCACGCACGCACGCGTGAGCACACACGCACACACACACACACACACACACACACACACACACACACACATACACACACATACACATACACACATACACGATACACACTCCTCCTTCATTCTCACGTTAATCTGTCTCTTCCTTTCTCACTCATTTCCACTCCCTCCTTTCACCAATGGTAACGTAGGAAAAGCAGTGAGAAAAGCCATCATTGTCTGTGCTTGTTGCATTTCTCTTGGCACCACTTCAAGATTCTAATACTGACACTTTAGATTGAGTGCACTGGGACGTTTCCTTCTAGTAACTCAACTCAATACAATCCGTTTTTTATGATTGTATAGGAAAAATACATTTAAAAACTATAACGTGAAGAAACCCCATGTCGAACCAGCGTTAAGGGTGGGCGGCCATCTGCCTTTCCGGGAGGGAGAGAGAGAGGGAGGGAGAGACAGATATGAGCAACAAACATAAACAATAACAATAGTAACGACTATTATTACAACAATAATAGCAGCTAATAGCAACAATAATAACCCTTGATCCGCTACCGGAGGGGTCTGAAATCATGATCTATGTATGGCAGCCTGCAAAACAGTAATTGACCATCAAATTGTGATTTGTGAAGTTCTACCCCCCCAACTTAAATCAAAGGTCATGCAAAATCACTTATAGAAGCTACATTTGTGTGAGTGTTGTGAGAGCGAGTTCCTTACAGCAGATAGACTGCATTTTTCCCCACAAAGGCAAAAATCCCATTCCTTGAAATCATCATTAATAAGACAACTTTTGAAGAAGCTTTAATGTGTTAGTTGGCTCATAATTTCTCCTGCTTGTAGTTGACTAAGACGTTTGCTGTACAGAGGGTCAGTTAAGGTTATTGTACTAAACTCCAGAGAATATGTAATAAGATGGTGTTTGTATAGCCTAAAGTGTGGGAGGGTGTAAGCTGCTGTGTAGCGGCCCTGCTCCTTTGATGTAGAGCTTCTCAAATTCTCTGTTTGTTAGCCATTCCCAGCCTGTCCTTTTTCCTATTCAAGGACATGATGAGCTGGGAGGGAGGGGGGGGCTTATCATCTTCACTGTCCTTGGTTCATACTGTGAAATTCAGTGATGGAAGAAGTACTCGCATGTTTTCCTTAAGTTAATACGGCAATGCAAATATACTCTGTTACAAGTAGAAGTCCCAAATTAAAAATGTACTTGAGTTAAAGTACAAGAGTATCGGCATCAAAATATACTTAAAGTATATCAAAAGTAAAAGTACTCAAGGTCACGGCCAAGCCTCTTGCCGAGCTCAGAGCCTGATGCCACTATGGCCCTCAGCATGTCTCCTGTGGCCAGGTGTGTGTTTTGTAATACAATAATCAAAAAGTAACTAGTAGTAACTAAAGTTTTCAAATAATTGTAGCGTAGTAAAAGTATAATATTTGCCTCTGAGATGTAGTGGAGTAGAAGTAAAACTATAAAAAAACACTCAATGTAAAAGTACCTTAAAATTGTAGTACTATAGAAAACTGCTTACTTTCCACCACTGGTCCTTTAGTGTGAAATTAAACTGAGCAAAGGGCTCTCTGTGAGCTAATTCATGCTTTACTCAGCTTTACTGCCTGTTGCAATTGACATAAATCACTTCCTGGGAGGTCAAAGGGCTCATAATATTTCTTCCTCGCACCTTTTCCTCCCATCCCTGTCTCTCTGATAATATATTGCGAGTGTAAATCCACAACTTGTTCCACTTGGTGACAGGGTTGGCTTCTATGGTGCAGGCCCATGATAAGCTCCAACCTATGTGTGTCAAATACTAAACCTATAACACTATAACTATAACCATCACTATAACTATAACCATCACTCTAACTGTATCGTCAGTGCTGGACAAAGCACTCAACCCCAGCATTTGGACTCAATTACTGTAGCATTTATATTCAAAAGTACAAATTACAAAGTCAATTTTCTTTTTAATATCAATGCATTGCTGGATTCCAGATTTAAATATATATATATATCAATACAGAAAATAGCAGATCTACTGTACGTGCGCAGCATACCACATCAAATGCAACATTGCAACATGTGACCTTGTAGATCGTCTAATTCCGCTATATTTGAATATCCTAGTAATCCTAGAAAGGTTGTGGAGTCAAAAGTATAATATATGTCTTTCACATGTAGTAGTATGGAGTGAAGTAATATCCAACTATCCAAAGATACAAATACATAATGCATAGATTACATTTATTAAGAACTAAAAAAAAATGCATGGATGCACCTGGGATATACTGTATCCTCAGTGATGTATCCCAAGTAGTCCTCTGGGTTTCCGGTCTCACAACATCATACCCCGGGTGACCCAGCCCGACTTACGTCCCAGTAAAAAAACAAACACCCAAAGGAGTGGGGACTATTCTATTCTATTGTAGATAGACAAATTGACCCGTTGCGCGTCCATTTGGTTACATTTGTACACTCTCAGAGTTACAAATGGATACATGGATTTCACTGTGTAATGTGATTGACAACCCAATTCACCACCAATAACTGTATGAAAAGAAGCTAGGCTCCCTTCCCATGTTGTATTAACCAGGTGAGGTTTCGCGCAGAACACACATGCATTTCACTCTAATTCTTGAGGGACAATTATATTTATTTGAATTTCTCACTCAGAATGATTGCTAATGATACAAAAGCATAGATTTTATGAACTCGGCCTATACTTCTCCGCACTTCAGGCATGGGCCTGACACTACTATTATCAGCTAACTGTTCCAGTGCATCTATTAAGTGTTGTTTGGTGTTGTGCTGCAAACAGAAAGGCTGAGACAGAATGTGCCCTCTAGAGGTAGCTTGATGGAATAACAACAGATCCTTGAGTACAGCCTTGTGTACAGTTACTGTAGTTCTCCTGTTTTCCCACCCCCATGCTTTCAGCGCAGGATTTGAGTAAAGCCAACACATTTTTGATCTTATCTTACAAGCAATGCACTTTGGAGATGAAATGAGCATTTATACAGCAGATGGGCAACGATGTGCTTACACACTCACTATCATCAAGTTTAGTCAAAGACATGTTATGGCAGTCCAGCCTCACGTGGCAAGACATCACGGCTGAATGAACGCATTTGTTCTGCTTGAAAGCTGCTGTCTATCAGTCGTTCACATTTCAAAGCTTGTAATTTTAAAGGTATGAAATTCTTCACCCAAAGAGGGTTTTTTTGCCTCAAGGGTGAAATCTCTCAATGAGAAGGTCCCCTAGGGACCCTTGCACGCACGCACGCACGCACGCACGCACGCACGCACACACGCACACACACAGTATGTACTATGTATACTGTATATACTCCACCTGAGAATGAGTAAGCTTCCCTCCATTGATCCTCCATTAAGAAAACATAACTTTCCCCTGAACAGATGTCATCGGTAGACACCACTGACACCACACATCAATCACACTGATTGATGCTTTTTAATAACAAAACGCAATGAGGAGAACAAGAAAAGATGGAGGTCGAGCGATGTGTGTGTGTGTGTGTGTGTGTGTGTGTGTGTGTGTGTGTGTGTGTGTGTGTGTGTGTGTGTGTGTGTGTGTGTGTGTGTGTGTGTGTGTGTGTGTGTGCTGCTTCTGCTTTGGCAGGCCTTTCCATAAGTTTCACCCCCACTGATGTGGTTGCAGAGAAACTTTTTTTAAAAGCACATTTGAAGAATCTTAGATGTTCCAAGACGAAACACCCACATGTGATGTGCGTGCGTGCGTGCGTGCATGTGTGTGTGTGTGCGTGCGCGCGTGCGTGTATAAATGTGAGCTCAGATTGACTTGACTCTCGCTTCAATCACGTCTTTGTAGGACTTCTTGTGAATCCTATAAGCAAAAGCACAAGGAGAGAGGCTGCATATCAGAGGATCAATGATTTCTCTGACGGTGCCAGAAGGGCTCTATCGCACCCAAGCTACAGTACCTGACTGGCAGACAGACAGGCAGGCAGGCTAAAGATGAAATGATAAAAAATAAAAAGAATAGCACTGGTCAATAATCTATGTTCTTGCACAAGCACTTGAACAAACTCACAAGTTTGAATTTGAGCGAGTCAGAGAGAGAGCCATAGAGAGAGAGAAGGGGGGGGGGGGGGGGGGGGGGTTACGATTTTGGAGGAAGTGTTCGAGTGACGGCACACTCATTATTCTCTCAGAGGTCAGATGTTCCAAGACGGACACACGGACACATAATTAAAATGGCAATCTCAATTCTCAAATCTTGATTCAATAACTCATTCCATTTGCTTCCGGCTACTTCAGCCTAAACATCCACTGATGTAGTATTTATCACGCTGACACATACAGTACATACATATGTTGCCGTATCGACAGTTTGAAAAAAAGATGTGCATATGAATTATGGATCTGTGGCAGCTGTAAATATTTAATTGATTCTTCCCAAGTACAAACAGCGTGGAGCTTGGGAGACTTCACAGTCACCCACCCGCCCCAACCCCCACCCTTGAGATTTGGTTTTATTTCCTTTTATACACTAATGTATTTATTACCACGAAGGCCGGAATAAAATTCTGAAAGGATATAGGAATGTGATGAATATTTGATGAAGACCATTTGTGACATACAATATGTCAGTGAAGTTTTTCCTGGCCGGGTCTTTTTTTGTTGTTATACTGGTGGGCTTTTTAGAGGGCTCCTGTCTGACCTCTGTCTTGTTTCAAATTGGCCTCTTGTCAGATTAATGTCACTCACACTTGATGTCATTTATGTTTTATGACGACTGGTCACTGGAGAAGCTCTGGCAAGTTCTGTAGCGGTTGATCTGCACCCACTACTAATGGGGTCTTCTCTTCTTCCTTCATCTTCTTTTTGAGGGGCGCTAGCCCCTCCTATATTCAGCTATTAGTTTAGATTGTCGTCTGTACATTGCTACACCAGGTCTTACATAGTGTCCCCCTCAGAGAGAGCTATTTGGGGAACATTAGTTTAATATTATTATGAATGGTAAAATGGACATGGTGACTTTTAGCTCATTAATGGGTTACAAAAATCAGGGGATAAAAAATAAATAAAAGTAGACCGGGAAAGCATCTGTCTCACTTTTTTTGATTATTTAATATTTTTTGGCTTTTCTGCCTTTATTGATAGTTTCAAGTGGAGATTGACAGGGAAGAGGGAGAGAGAGAAGCGGAGAGACATGCAGTAAAGGTCATCATGAACGGGATTCGAACACGCGACAGTCAGGCCAGAGCCTATAGGCATGCGAAAATGTCTGCAAATCTTTGAATAAATACATTTTATATATACAAAGCGAACATTTTAAACATGTCCCTGAAACTAATATAACAAATATTTTGAGATAGGGGGGTCGGCGGTCAACAATTTTGGGGGTCCACATGAAAAACATACCTTTTACAGAAAACTGTTAGGATTTAGACTACATTTTTGTAGAATCAGCCTCATGGGTCTTAATGGATTAAGCTGAAAGAAGCAGACAGATAATGAAAGTTAATGCCTTTTTAACAACACAACGTACATTCCCTCACATAATGTCAGATTTAAATGTATTAATTTGTATGTTATAATATGAGATAATGATACAGCTTTGCAGCTTCCTGAGTCATGATGTTATCAATTTGCAATATATTTCTCTCATAATTCATATAGATTCCACCGTTGTGTGCTTATCGGCTTCTTTCATGTACAGTTAATTACCTCAATATTGCCGAACAGATGGCCGCCTCACTTTGGAAATTACCTTTGGGGAGTCTGTTTGAATTCTAGTCAACTCAATATGTTTGTCTCTCCCATGGCGAGGCATCAGGATGATAACACTGACATCAGGTCAGTTTTCACCTCGATTAATGATTTCAGCTTTCCCCACCCACCCCCACACTAACAGTATGCTAATAACTGTAATGCCTGAGAGGCGAATCATTTTTTATTCGTTTGTTCATGTTGAATATATGAAAGTTGTATTTGCTACAGTAATCTGTCAAAATGGCCAAAACTGACATGGCTTCGCCTTCTAAGCACCTATACTTCTATTCTCCTTATACCCTAATACCACCTATACTCAAGTGTCTATTTGTACGTCTCTAAATGTTTTGATGAATTGAACATGGTGGACCCTCTTGTAAACAAGTGTAATGCTTAATTGGGTCGTCCACTCACAGTTAACAGTCTTTGTATTGAGTTTGTGCTTGAAATGTACTGTAATTCTGCAAACTGTTAATAAATATTTCAATCAATCAATAAAAAAAAACTGTCCCTTCTGTTCATTTTATACTCAAATCTTAAATACTCATAGTTTTGGTAAATGCATTGAATGTACAAAAGTAATTTACTTTCTCTGTGATATGTCCTGTTGCTCTTTGACGAACGTCGTCCAAAGTTGTCCCAAGTGATTCAGCTGGTTGAATTCAATGGCCCAAACCACACCAAAGGGTTACCATGCAACTCCGTGCAGCCGTTTGGACCCAAGGAGTTGCATGGCGACCCTTTGGTGTGGTTAGGGCTTAAAGGTCTGCAACAGCTGAGGATTGTGCTAAAGTGGGGACAGCTCAATGGTGGAAAGGAAATGTCACCATCTTGTACACCAGTGATTCTCAACCTGTGGGTCGAACCCCACTAGTGGACCGTGAGGAAATTGCAAGTGGGCCCCCAAATAATTGGCAAACACTAACTGTATACAGTATATTAACATAGCGATATTAATATAAAACAAACACATGGTAAACCCTGAAAATTTTGTTAAATATACTATGTTGATTCCATCGATCCATGCCGAAACACGATCGATTGATTATTTAAATAATCATGGTGTAACCCGCAGCACGGGTGATTTGTAACCCGCAGCACGGGTGATTTGTAACTCGCACAGGTCGGACTAACGGGAGGTCTGACTTAAGGGTCCCCATCTAGAAAAGGTTGCAAACTACTGTTGACTATGATATGAACCTAGATTGGGGTATAGTGTGTTAATTCAACTCTGAAGGCCTGATTTACTAAACCTTTTGTGCCTCATGTCGTAGCATTCTGCTAGCCTGGCTAATAAGCCAGACTCAAATCACACTGTCGTGTGGTATTTGAGTCTGGAGATGCTGTGTATGGATCTTGTTTCCCGGGGGGCGGGTTCAAACATTTTCTCTTTGACGCAATTGGTCAGAGCTACTGTCAGTCAAAGGTCTCAAGCATTGAACGTCACTGTACCAAAGCCCGCCCATATTGCATATACCGTGTCCCGATTGGCCACACCAGTTCTCTGGTGTAGGAAATGGGCATACAATTGAGCCTCTCCAGACCGTAATTTTTTTTGCCAACGGCTGATTCGGTCTGGCTTATTAGCCAAGCTAGCATTCTGCACCTATAAAGAGAAATTTGCTTGTAATTGTAAGTGTGTCAGTGCAAAGTGCACTTAATGGGAGGAGATATGTTATGTGTGGTAGATTTTGAATTCCACCCGATTTACTAACGTTCATGCAATTGCGGGGGTCAGATTTGTGTGGAAATCCCCCACCTCTAAAAGGCATACAGTAGATAGGCCTATTAAAGGAAGGTTGTGGTGGATTTGAGCAGTAATTGCAGGAAAAACTTGAGACCGACCTCAAAATTGCACCAAGATGATGTTTCTAATAAGATGTATTTATGGCGTATTGGGTTTGTTTATTGTTATGTCAGAGTCATAGTGACGTGCCTAATTTGCCTATGGGTTTATTGGGTTTGTAATCTCCATATACAGTATGCCTATATATGGGCATATGGGGATTGATTATGATCATGATGATAACGATTATGGTTATGCCAATTTATGGGCATATCAGGTTTGTTTATGGTTATGTCTGGTCCGCCCGCCTGCACTCCCATTAGCCAATTTTAATATAGGATTGTGGTAATTCTACTTTTACGCCGATTACATCAAACATACAGTAGTTGCTGCAGAGGGAGTGGTAATTTAATTAATGGCTGAAGAGACACTGGAGAAACAATTTTTACATTCTTCGACATACCGGTATTTTTTTTCCCATTGCTTGCTATTATGACAAATAATTCTGTCTACAGTATATGCGATTTAAACCAGCTCCATAAATCATTGGCCATGAGATATTTTGTCACAAACTAAACCAACTGATGTCTGGAAAGAGCAGGGAGGCCATGGAATTGAGTGATAAGGCCTGGTGATCAATATTGTATAATTCAACAATCCAGTTTGATTGGGCTCAGCGGTGTTATCAGCGTTCACAGGTAATACCGTAAATGCCATCAAAGAATGACATTTCCTTCTACACATGGCCTCGGTCAAACGATGAGTTTTAAAGATAGGAGGGTCACTCTGAAAGACATTTTCAACATACATGTACGTACACGTACAGACCATTTTGGATAAAGTGTTTTGCAACTACAGTATTGCAGGATGTATTGTATTTGTATAGTGCGGACAATAATTTAATGCCTAGTATTACCTTAACTCACTCGTGGCTCCCGGTTAAAACTAACCCATGGCTTCCTGTGAGGTTAGGTTTACGGTTTGGGTTTTGGGTAGGGTGTCGGACTAATGCCTGTTGGACTGTTGGACAAAACACAGGCACCCGGTCAAAGGTACAGTGATTTATTCTCCAAAACAACTCTTGTCACAGCAAATAGCAACAAACAAACATGGCGACCGGAACTAGGCTACATAATTTTGGCAAGTGGGATTCAGATAGTGGACTATAGTAGTGAGCTCATCAACAAAATAAAAACAATCTCAGACTTGGCCTGGCCGTGGCTCAGCGGTCCAGGCACATTGGTTGGTAATCCAGTGTGCCGTTCGACTCCCGATCCCGACGGCCTTCACTGCATGTCACCTCCCCATTTCCTGTCAGCCTACTGTCTGTCCCTCCATAAAAATATAAAATAAAGGCGAAAGCCACAGAAAAACGTAAAAAAAACAAAACAATCTCAGACACTACTCTGGGCGCCGTCTATTAAGTCATTGTTGTAGTTAAAATTTATGGATGAATGAATGAATAGAAATATATGTTCATGCCACAAAGGGGTAGAATGAGTCCACAATATACAGCAGGTACAATAAAGCTCACTTTACATTCGGACACCACTACAAAATGTTATAACCCCTATTTAGTGTATTTGAGGAATAGGGAGTGGTTTGGAACACAGCCACAGTCTACAAAAGATTAGCACCATCTTTGTGTGTCTTTCAATGATTAATTAGACACTTCAGAGATTCTCTAGTTTATGTTTATCCTGAACAGTCTTTCACTGGCATTCATGGAAATAGAGGGTTAAATTCCTGTGCTTTAGATGAAGCTCTGAGTTAATCTCACATTTTTATCATGGTGTGGATTTTCATTATCAAACCAAGCTTGTATTTCTATAACATACTGGAGAGGATTGACACAGAAGAGGCTGAAGCTGATGTTAGAGTACAAAATATATACTAGAGTTCTATTCTTATCTGGCTACGACCATGAAATATGGGCATCTATGTGGGACAGACAGGGCTTGTTTATGTGCTGCGCACCACTTCTGCAGGTCTTCAACAGTCTGCCTATTGTCAGCGAGGGGTTGCGACACACTTCAATCTCTCAGTCTGATTGTTCCACAGATGTGGGGCTGACCGGCCTCCGGTTGCTTTGATGTGGCGGTGGAATTCCTAGATTCCATGTCTGTCTATCTGCGTAGGCTGATGATGGGGGCGGCCATGGGTTAGATCTTATTTACAGAACTGAGCGTAAACAAGCTGGTCGTGCCAAGCCAAGTTGCTGTCTGCCGATCTGACATACGAACTGACGAGAGAGTAAGCAAAGCTTGAGAGATTGGGGCTTGAGTTATTATATATATTTTTTGAAAGCCACTGTAATCAGCGAATCCATGATGGAATCAGCAGGGCTGTGAAATGCAGGTCTAGTGCCGTGGACCACAAACTGAGGAACGCTGCATCTAATCTCACCACTGAGTCTGTATTTGTTACACAGTTGGGTAAACAGCAACTTCTCAGGGGGTTCTTTTGAAGGTCTCGAAATGGCCATGCACGGTTTGAATGAGTGTGAGCGTGTTACTGGCCAAAGAAGTTCAAAGGCAATGCATGGGGTCATGGGATGGAAGACGCAGGAGGGCAGGCGGGAGTTGTGGTCGGGGACGGGGGCTCCATGTTGTCCCCAGCTGTCCTGTCCATGTCCCCTCTGACTGCAGGGCAGTCTCTGGTCAAAAGGCCACAAAGAAGAAAGGGAGGGGGGGGGGGGGGGCTATGGAATAGAGGGGTCTGAGTGTGTTTGTGTGTGTGTTCATGCCTGTGTATTTTGTGACAGTGCACACTCTCTCATCTATACTCTCCCCCTTCTCTGTTCTCAGCGCACACACACACACACACACACACATGCACACACACACACACACACACACACCCACACACACACACACACAGGGACTGCGTGACCATACATCTCGTTGGCCTCTGATATATTTATATGCTCCGAGCAAAGAGGGAGACCCGACAGATGCACCTGAGCAAATATTAACATCCTCCATAAGGGGCCTTTGATGTGCAGGGGCCAGGACCCAGGGTCGACACCCCTTGGTGGACTCAAACCAGAGTGCAGGGTCTGGAGAGTTAAGAGAGGAGTGGGAAGACACCATAGAGCAGATGGGTCAGTCTCTCAAGCGGACACGACACAAAGCCTTGTGGGGTTGTTTATTACTATTTGTTTGTGTTTAAATTATCAGGTTTATCCGTTTAAATTAATCTTTAAAGTTTCGGGCAGAGACATTGTGACACTTTTTGACAAAATTCAGAAGGAAAGATGTAGATGATCCCTATTAGATACACAATTAACACAGATAATTTACAGCTGATTGTTACTATTTATTCATGGTAATAGTGGCATTATGTAATCGTCATTTTCCTTCTTTTTTTACCACCATACATTTTATGTAGGCTATCGTTATTGGAAAGTGTATGTCAACCCTCCCCACACTGTCAAAAGTTCATAAAACTCAATACTGCACAAAAAAAACCATTCACAACTTATTTGAAAGAGAGAGGAGAGGAAAAAAAGATTAACTTCCAGAGACTTCAGTGTCTTCACCACTAAATCCATTTTCAAACGTTGGGGAGAGACTTGACGGAAATAAATATATAAAGACGTTCAAGGACCAGGCTAAGTGGTTTATCTCCTTTCATCTTGCCACTGCTATATGGGGACTAATCCTGACTTGTGTCTTCAGCGCAGAACCGGGGCCCTTCTGAACTACATTAAATAGAATAGATTAGCTCGTCCAACAGTCAGAGTGGCATTTCAGAATGTATCTCGTTCTTTGTGCCATGGATAGAGGATGGCATGAGGCAGTATCTATTTTGTCTTTGAATGTATAGCATACATCTGAACACTCACCGACTAGAGGAGGGCTTTAGCGTTGCTAACGATAAGGCACTGTCTTTAACAAGGTTTATTTCACACTTCATGCCTCAGAAATCTGTCTGTGAGTAGTATATATGTACACAGATATAGAGAGACAGACAGATAAAGGGACGGGTACATTTTTAAAATAAAAAGACCATTTTTGATATGGCTGGCTATATGCAAAAAGAAAGAAAGATTACTTGTGACTGATTGCACACCATTGCTGCTGCACTGGCAATGACACACATTTTAACATGTTTGATATTTATTGCTGTGGTATGATGTTTCTCAAGAGACTGATTCTAAATCTGCTGCTATTTATATCTGCTGCAAATGTTTCTATATTTGCACAAGGAGCATTTCATATGATATATATTATATATATATATATTTCACCCACTCTTTTATACCTATAAACTGTGAAAATGGAGTTGAACTTGAAGTTGAAAAAGAAAGAGAGAGAGAGATATGTGTGTACTTCATCCACTCCAACAACTATACAGTAGTAGTAATGTCCCTGTTCTTTCTAACAACAGGACCGGTTTACCACAACTGAATGAAACTGGTCCAGTCCAGCTGTGACTCCGGTGACAAAAGGAGGAGTGTGGGTGTGTAATCCAATAGAATCAGCCCTCCGTCTTGTTTGATCTGCTTCATTTCATTTGGCCATACTAATTTGGGAGAGAAATCAGATAAGGCAAACCCATGTGTTTTCACATCAAAAGTGATGGATGACAATGTTTCCTCTATGTTTCGTTCCTCTTCATCTCGTCTCTCTCTTAGGACATCTGAAGTCAGCACTAGGATTAGATCGTCTCCAGCTCCACACACAATGGGCTATTGTGTGACGAACGGTTGCAAATTGGACTTATCGACGCAATCTATTTAAGCCCGGATCAGAAGCTTTGCTGAATACTGCCACTTCTCATTCCAAGAACCGTTGTTTATATCTGATAATTCTACTGTAGTTCTTCACTCTCCTACCGGCACCAGTGGGTGTCAGTGGGAGAGCAGAGCTTGTAGGCAGAATGCCTGTCCTTGGATACAAGTGAGTTACACTGGGGTGCATGGTTTATATAGAGTGCGCTGACTGGCTCCTATCAAGACATCTTCTCAACACATTTTGTGTGTTTGCGTGCGTGCGTGCGTGCGTGCGTGCATGCGCATTTCTGCATGCATGCATATGTGCTCATCATTCACTCTCCGTGTGTACAGTAGAGTGTGAGGTGTTTGAGACAGCTAAGGAGGTGTGCACGGGAGGTTCTCCAGATGCGGCGAGTGGAGGAAAGCATTAACGAGACCGCAGCTATGTCAGCTATGCCCCAAACAAACACGAGGAGCTGAGAGGACGCAGGCCGCACACTGAGGCCTCCCAGTTCAAAGGAACGGGAAGAAGAGAAGGAGATGCCAATCCCAGCATTATGCTTCATTCATGCTACATCACAACACGTTGCATCCACAAGACGTGTGTGAGCTTGTATATCTGCTATTTTCACTGCTCGATACTTTTGTACGACGGAGCATAAATATACACATTGTGGTTGAATAAATGAGACTATGGCGCCCGCGGGAGAAATCATCCGTTGACCATATCTGCCAGACATAGTAGCCCAACCCCAAGTAGTCACTTTGAGTGGCAGGGGTGCGTATAATCCGACATTACTAACCCTACCTTTAACCCTAACCGGTCCGCACGCGGGTGAGCCTCTCCCCGAGGCTTCCCCTCCCATATTTCTGGCAGAAGCCCTTGACGGATGATTTCTCCATTCTGCGACTAGCATTACAGTTTCCAAGACTATGTTGAGAACATGATGGTCCGCATCTCCCGCTAAAGCTCAGACACTTGTTGTTGCAGGGAACCTACCGCACAGTCCCGCAGGCTGCCAAACCCCTCTTGCTCAGCCATCAAAAGAGTCAGCAAAACTGTTACGGCCCGCCGTATTATTATTGTTTGGTTTTAGAAAAGAGAATTAGAAAATACAGTATTGCATGATGGATTTTTATCACCAAAGCTCTTTCTATGGTAGAATATATAACTTTAAGGTGTTTGCTACTTGCTAAAGAACTTTTGTTTGTGTATTGTAGTAGTAAATTGTACCTGCTGGCCTTCTTGGGATGTTCTCAGCCTGATCTCACCCAAACACGGTGAAATAGCACGGATTGGCAATTCTATACAAACACGCCTAGAAAACCCCAAAATCTGTACATATTTGTCTCCACCAGGCCGAAGGCATGGGGAGAGAGTATGTTTTGCACTCCGTCCGTGTGTGTGTGCGTGTGTGCGTCCTTCCTTCCGTCCGTCTGTTACCAGCTAATCTCCGGCACCGTTAACCCGGTCGATGCCAAACTTTGCACACACACTCCCTGGATGCCAACGATGAACCTCTGCCCCACATTTTCCAGAACGGCCTGTTATAGCGCCACCATGAGGCAGCTTTTCACATTTTTACCTAAAACTGCACCGATCTGCGTGAAACGTTGCATGCACACTCCCTAGAGGCTAAGGACAAACCTTTGACCTGCACTTTCCGCATCTGCCTTTTATAGCGCCACCAGGAGGCCGACTTTTGTAAAACACATTTTTTGATATTACTCCTCCAGATTCTGTCCAAAAATCTCACAAATCGTTACACAGTATCTCTATGGTCATGTGCTCAAGTCGGATCTGTCCGATATTTCATATTCCATCCTAATTGGCTATCATTGGCTTTCACAGTTTGCAAGATTGCCCCGTTTTGAACAAAAGCCTCAAATCATGAACGCAGCATGCAATTTACGTGAAATCTTTCACACATTTTCTTACTAGGCTGAGGAATATATCCCACCCTTTTCACATTGGCCTGTTATAGCGCCACCAACAGGTTGATTTTTGCAAAACATATTTTTGGAACAAAATGCCTCAAATCATCCAATTGCCATCAAAGGCGTATGAAGAAATGGCACCCTTTTCACATTGGCCTATTATAGCGCCACCAGGAGGCCACAACCTGACCTGCCCTGGTGGAGACCTGTGCCCAGAAGGGCACTTTTTCTAGTTTTCTACTATTTTTACCACGACGGAGGGCTTTCACCAGTATTCAGTAGCGACGGCACCCCTCCGTCACAGTCTATGGGGAGGATTACAGTGTAATATGTATGGGTTTTTGGGTTTTCTACGCGTGTATGTACGGAAATGCCAATCCGTGCTATTTCACCTTGTTAGATAAATTATGTTGGTTGAGCTCGCTCTGTACAAAAACAACCCCATTGTACTGATCTGGGATCTTTTATGTAAACACATTTAGATCAATTTAGAAGTACTATAATGGGCATTGATTAGGAGGGAAATTTAGAAATACTAGAAGCTCGACTCGCCTGCGGCGTGTCTCAAGTCTAACACCACAAGTTTGTGTCGCAGTGCGATCCGATCCGAGTGAGACACATCTGTGCCCTTCACTGACTGCCCTGAACCATGCACGAAATGTTCGCTCACAACTTGTTACCGGCTCAAATTTCTATAGCCTATGATGTTTAAAACAACTGTATTTGGATTCTACACTAACTAATTAGGTCCAAGAAGCTGCTAGTGTAGGTCGTCTGGACCTCCAAATGATTCCCCAAGCAACTAGCACTTCATGTAGGCTACATATATACGTGTTGCAATAGGTCAGGCCTGTTGATGCAACACCATTGCTGTCACTATAATCATACATTACTATTGCATGCAGTAGCGTGCGGTGGTTGCTACTGGACTGAATGCAAAGTAAGCTAGTTTTAAGATGAAGAATTCCTACAGGTATACTTTAACTTTCTGGTTTTTGTGCTAGTTATGAGGCAATCAAATTAGATATTGATTTTAGTTGAACTCTGCATAGTAATCAAATACGCTTTTGTGTAATGTTCAAATCTGAGATACCAAAAAAATATATAAAAAACATTCACACTGCATGTTGGTAACCGAGTATCAGTATTCCCTTACTGTTATTTCAATATGGGTATGCGCGGGCCAATAATGGACCTCCCTATCTGTCAGCAGAAACACATTTATGGAAGCATCAAACGATGGCCAGAGCTGAAGAGCAGGCCCCCTTATTTAATAATTAATCATGATGAAGTTGAAGGCACACAATCTGATGAAAGCGCCGTCTGTCAGGCGAAATTAAGCCCTTCTTCATTCCATTATTGTTGTTAGTTTAGGGTGATCTATCTTTCATTCTCAACTGCTCTTCTCCTCTTTCCATCCATTCCCCCCACCATCACCATGAGCTCGTGGTTGTCAATATGTCAATTAAAGTGAGCTGCGGCATGTTGTTTCATCGCCTGCGACATTTTGATGTCTTGATAAAAGAGCTCCGAAATCTGTTTATTTTGCCTTTTGACACTCTTTCATCTGCACTTTTCTTCCCTCTCGGCATGCTATGGGGGTCCTTTTTTATCTTTTTTTTGCGGCTGTGAATTACAACGTGTGGAAAAACGCATCAAAGGTACGCAACAGTATGAATGATGTCACAAGTGACTTGAAGGCCTAACTTCATAAAATGCATGAAGGACATGTGGATAATGAAGTTATGACAATCCACCCCTCCCACTAACCTACCCTCCTGCCTCAAACTACCCCAACTGCCAACCAAACACCATGACATTGCATTAGCCAGTGCTGAAGTGAATAAAGAAAGGACATTTCTCACCCCCAGCCACAAATGCAGGGAACTGTAGACCAATCTGGAGCTCCATGTGTATGGCAGAAACTCTGGAGCACATGGAGCACACAGAAATAGAGAACACAAAGGCTAAACAATAAATAAATATACATTATATTGTCTCATATCTTTCTGCTCCAGGGTTACTTCAGATGAATAAAAGTATTTCTGGAGTTTCTGGAGACATAACGACAAGTTACAGTAAAGCAGCTGCAGATATTGTTGCAGCGAACTAAGAAAACCTAAAGTGGCATCTCCTGAAAGTTGATTTTTATGGACAGTCAGTCCAGTGTACATCTTTCTTCACCACCTTCCATTAACATCAGCTGGACTCAGAACCCTTAATCAAAAGCCTTTCATCAGCTGGTGAGTAACCGTGCACCTTTTGAATTCCAGTAGCCTGTATGCCTGTGTGCGTGCGTGCGTGCGTGCATGCGTGCGTGCGTGCGTGCTTGCGTGCGTGCGTGCGTGTTTCGCAACAGTCACACTTGTGTGAGGCATGCAGTGAAGGGTCTGCTTGCTTGGTATTTTCAGGACTTGTCATGCACTGATGTGGGATGAGAGGCACAGTAGGTGATGTGTCTTTTGAAAATCAGCACCATACCACAATTGTGGTGTCACCAAGGACCACGACTCTCTGCCATCTGCTGCCCACCTGTGTGGACCAGGTCAACCTGTCTAATAGCATGATGCACACTTGATGTTTGTGCTATTTTTGTCTCTTTATGCCTAACTTAATACTTGGTGGCACTGCATGTTGCATGCCGCAAATATATCGATGCGCAACACTGGCATATTAGTATAAATCAGGCCTAAGTACGAGCAATGTACCGTGTTGGTTTTGCAATTAATGTACTCAAACCAACAGCTCGTATAGCTACGATGCAAAACACATCGACCTGACACAGAGGGCTTCTTCTTTCTGTTGCCACAAAAAAAAGCCCTGACTATTTCTATTGATTTCCTACTTCTTGACAAGGCAAGTGAAATTTCCAGGTGTGTGTGTGTCAGTGCGCAATGTGCAGCTCAGTCAGCTATACCGACATGGCAGAGTCTGAGATGGCAGAGAGGTCAGAATTTAAGTTGGTGTTGGTGAAAGGGAAGATTTGAAGAAACATCTCCAAGCCAAGCACAGCTCCACAACACTCTACTCTTTTGATAGGATCATTCTACACTTCTGACTACATACAGTAGGCTATATACAACATATTCATAAAGAGATATTTTGTATGTGATAATAGTTATTAGCCTTCATTGTTAAAGAGTATTGGCCGTAAACGGTAAAGTCAATACATTCAAAGTAAAATGTACAGCACCCCCATTGAGTAGCCTACAATGCCTCTAGACAATAACCAACATGCGCAACAACACATCACCTAATGTAACAAGTTAGTTTTCTCAGTAGGTAATCCTTTAACCTAACTAATTACTTTTTAATGGCAGCAATCTGTTAAAAGGTAACGTTTAACACCAACACTTTTTCAGCATGCTAACTTTCCAAGAAGAGAAAAACTGCAGTTTCTAATGGCTTGTATTGAAAAATATGAGACTGATTTCAAGGTTTACTACTACTACAACTGTCTAGTTCAGGAAAGAAAAAAAGAAATCATCCTGTGATTACGGACAATTTAAGGCTTCCACTTCCAAATAAATTCAGAAGAGAAGGCTATGTAATGAAATCCAGTTATTCTTAATGTTGCAGTTCAGAGCAACGACAATCACAGAAAGGTGAGGTAAGGTATAAGAAGTCACAAAGAAGAAATCACTAAACGATAGGCCACCACTAGCACTGAAACTGAAACAACAATCTAGTTTAGAGCAGGAGATGTGATAAGCTGAGGGATGACAGGTGAGCTGATGATTGAAGGCAGGTGTGTAGGATCCAGGTATGTCAGGAACACACGCATGCACGGCACGCACATGTGGGACACTGAAGGAGGGTTACGTCCGTTGCCATGACACAAAAGGGGGGGAATTAGTTTTATTTCCAATATGAAGATTCCCAAATGGCATCATTATGGATGCCCATAGGGAATTTACATATCAGTGGAGAACTAGGAGGATGATATATACAAATTTTCCCATTAATTATACATCATTTCAAGAATGAGAGGAATAAGCTTCTGAATTATCTCACCTCAAAGGATGTCTCCACTGATATCTACGCAGTAACATCCTGAGTGTTGATTTAAAGACGTCATGAAATGATTGTGTTTTTCACAATGCTTTTCCACACTTTTAGAGCATAGGCCTATCCATAGACATAATGGAGATATAACTAACAATATTTGCCAATGAAATTGAAAAAGAAAAATCAATGTGTGTATTTTTGACTGGGGTAAAGCTGGTGAAAAAACAGGCTTTCTTTTCCTAATGTGTGCATTTCGTTGGACTTTTTGATTATTGTTCGGCAATGCAATAGGCATTAGGCATTTAGCACAATGCAATAGGCATTTAGCACAGCCTCTCTCTATCTCTACCTGGCAGTGTGTGACTGCGGAGTGCAGACACAAGGCAGTGTCATTTTACAATCCAGAGCCCGAGGTAATTCATTGTGTTAATTTTTGTTTTACCATATGTTTATTGACATTTTTCAATTATATAAAACATTACAGAATTATAGCTTATTTGTTAATAAAATCAATACGAACATAGCAGACATATATATATATATATATATCACAATAACAAAACAACAGAAACATATAAAGACAATCATAACAAACAAGCAACAACAACAAAAGGAAAAAAAGGGAAAGAAAAACAAACAAAACAGATATATTTGTCCATTTGTAACTCCAAGTGTATACAAATATACTGTAACCAAATGGCCCCTGACAGCCACAATGTAGTAAGTAGTCCATGTGCATGAGTCAGTAGTCAAAAGTTAACAGTCAGTAACAGACTAAATAAAAACGTCTGGGTTTCCGAGGCTAGTAACAGATAGGCCTGGATAGATAGATAGATAGATTGATAGATAGATAGATAGATAGATAGATAGATAGATAGATAGATAGATAGATAGATACTGTAGATAGATAATGTATTTATCCCAAAGGACATTCTTGAAATTCTTATGCTTGATGCTGTGCTGTGTGTGTGTGTGTGTGCATGATGTGCGTGTGTGTGCGTGCATGCGTGCGTGCGTGCATGCGTGCGTGCGTGCACAGGGGTCAAGTAAGGCCTGAGGGTTTTTGTTAAGTAGAGGGGACGGTAATTGTGCCGGACTCCATCTGGGGCCTACAGGTCTAATTCAGTAGTGCTGTTAACAGCCCAACTAAAGATCAAATGCAGCAGGGACAGATCAAAGTAAACATTGTGCTGGTTTCAACGGGGAAGGTGCAGTCCAAATTAATTAGGGCTTTTATTCTCTACAGACAGGTGGTTGAGTGAGGACAGGTATGTGTCTAACTCAGATGCAACACCTGCACGAGTGCAATGTGTCAATTATGCTGTAAACGTAAAGGAAGTGTGTGTGCGTGTGTGTGCGTGTGTTTGTGTGTGTGTGTGCGTGTGTTTGTGCGTTTGTGCGTGCGTGCGTGCGTGCGTGCGTGCGTGCGTGCGTGCGTTTGTGCGTGCGTGTGTGCGTGCGTGCGTGCGTTTGTGCGTGCGTGTGTGCGTGCGTGCGTGCGTGCGTATCTACTATGAATGAACATCATGCACGTTTAGCGATTTCTCCTCGACGGCGTTGATGAAACGTTGCACCTTGAATAATGCCCTTAAGTATATAATGCACAGTACAGCGGATGCTATATGCTCACGCACCTTATCTTAAGTATATATAATGCACAGTACAGCGGATGCTATATGCTCACACACCTTATCTTAAGTATATATAATGCACAGTACAGTGGATGCTATATGCTCACACACCTTATCTTAAGTATATATAATGCACAGTACAGTGGATGCTATATGCTCACGCACCTTATCTTAAGTATATATAATGTACAGTACAGTGGATGCTATATGCTCACGCACCTTAACTTAAGTATATATAATGTACAGTACAGCGGGTGCTATATGCTCACGCACCTTATCTTAAGTATATATTTATAATGTACAGTACAGTGGATGCTATATGCTCACGCACCTTATCTTAAGTATATATAATGCACAGTACAGTGGATGCTATATGTTCACACACCTTATCTTAAGTATATATAATGCACAGTACAGTGGATGCTATATGCTCACGCACCTTATCTTAAGTATATATAATGCACAGTACAGCGGATGCTATATGCTCACACACCTTATCTTAAGTATATATAATGTACAGTACAGTGGATGCTATATGTTCACGCACCTTATCTTAAGTATATATAATGCACAGTACAGCGGATGCTTCACGCACCTTATCTTAAGGTACTGTGTAGTGTGTAAAGACGTTTTTTTCTGTGGAAAAAGCTAAGAGACGCTTTGGTTGTACAGTTTGTAGCAAAGCTTGTAAATAAACAAAGAGACCTTTTGGTTGTACCGTTGTGGCAAAAGCTTGTAAATTAAGGCCACACAAGAAAACCCTTCACCTTACCCTTCTCCTTACCCACTCTTCTTCCCTTTCTTTTTTGAGGGGTGCTAGCCCCTCCTATACACAGGTTTAATGTTTGTCTTTAGTTCAATGTTTGTTTTGTAAACGCATTGACAATGAAGGGAAAATGTACGTCATAATGTGCCTCATTACGTCATATTGTCTCTTTATTGTTAATGGCGTTTAATGTTTGTGTTGGCACCGTTTGTTTTACATCACCATTACATCACCTAATCAACATGAGTTAGACTTTAATATATTAGCGCCCCTCACTTCACACGGGTGTGATTTGTTTTCTTTATTTGAGGGGCGGTAGCCCCTATACTGTATGCCCAGCTTTGTGTGTTTGTATGAATCATAGCGATGATTTGATTGGCTGAGCACCCCATAGCGATGATTTGATTAGCTGAGCAAAGTACGTATTGAGGAGAAAAAGTGAGGACAGAAAAGTGAAGACGTAAAAGGGAGGACGGAAAAGTGAGGATGCACATTGTGATTGGCCGGAATGAGATGATGTATGATGATAAGAGCGCCCCTCCCTTCACACGGGTGTGTAATTACACGATGGAAACATTTTGACTGTGAGCTGAGCAGCTGAACAGAATCACATGGTTACACAACATAACAGTGATATGAGTTTTCAGTATCGATATTTACATCTTAAAGCTTCATTCTACTATACCCCTTTCTCTAGTCTTGACAGCTTAAAAATACAAAACACAGGTTCCACCCCAACGCGGGGGGGCACTGTTCTTAAGCATTTCCCACTGATGTCATGTTTGATTGGTTCCCATCATGTATGATGTAAGTGTTTACTCTTTGTTTACTTGGCCCCCGTCTGAGAGATATCACACCACGCTATTACGTGGACCTGGGCCTGATGAGTCCATTCTGCAGTCACCAAGCCAGGGCCTCATTTAAGCCTAATCTGTTTGGCCTCGGAAAACAATGACGACGTCATCGGTAATTTAGCCCCCCTGAGTCAAGCGTGGGGAGGGGATCTGGCCTTCATCTCAGAATTCCATTCCCAAACTCTTTTCACCACGACTTCTGACTTTCTCGTCTCTATACACATTCCAGGAGATTCCCTCTCGAGATTGATGGAATTCTGTCACCGCCGCAAAAGAATCCTAGCTGGCCCTGTGTCCGCGACATCTCTCCGTTCCTCCCATATTCCACTTGAAATGTAACATGTTTTTTTTTCTAGAATGTTCCATGTTGCAACATGATGACAAACAACCTCTTGATGTGACTAATAGCTCCCATACATTACAGAGCCCTATAAAGATTAAGCTCTGTGCTAAATGGAATCAGAGGGCTGTTGGGAGGTAATTACACGCCAGTCTTACAAACACCATGTTGCACTGGGCTGCTGCCAAACCTGCTTTAGTTTTCCTCTCTGTACCGACATAACCCCTGGCTGTAACCTGATGTAGGACGTGTGCAGGCACATACTAATGGTAGTTAGAGTGCTGCTGGACTTTTGTTTATTATCCAAAAGGATTAGGATCTTACATTTTAATGCTTATTTTTTTTCTGTTTATATATGATATCCGATACCGGAGCCAAAAACAGAAGTTGTTTTTTAGATGAGGTGGGATTCAATGGAGTCCAATTATATGGACCACCGTCCATACTTCCAACATTTCTTTACCATAGTCATAATTAGCTGTTGTAGTTGTTTCCTGCCAATCTGCCCCACCTGGATTCAAACCTGTGTCTCCCACATCAGCTGCCCACCAAAACGGGAACTCCCCCTCAGCCAAAGGAGAGCCCATTAAGACCAGGAAAGTATCTGGCATTTTAGATCTGAGCTATTATATCGTTGCTGTCAGGCAGAAACCTCTTATCTCCTCTTATTCTAACTTGTATTCATCCTTCAGCGTCATGCAAGGATGGAGTCTTAAAGAATGCTACGAATGGCACTAGGTGTCACATGGACGGATCGCATCAGAAATGTGGACCTCTATGGGGACCTATACCACGGGTCACAGTCGGAGAGAGAAGGATGAGGCTGGCAGGGCACTCCCGGCACTGTCAATGTCTCAGGCACCCAGAACTAGAGGCAAGTAAATTGACTCTATGGGAGCCACGGGCAAAGCCAAGAGGGGAAAGAAGCGCACCACCTACGTAGACGCACTAGCTAACAACACTGTAGAGCTCAAGAACCTAATTTTAGAGAGGAAAGTGTGGAGGGCAGCAATCCAGGAGTCCCGAGTAGGTGTTGGCTAGACCTCACTCTTACAGTAACTAGCATCTGCTTTGACTATTTTTAAATTTGAATCCTGAAAAGTACCAATTTTGGAGATATGAAGTTTCCACGTGACAGAGATGATATACAGCAATATTTTTTTTCAACAATATATTTATTTTCCTTTTTACACACAAATGACAATACAAATATACAAAAAAACAACAACAATGAACAGTACAAGACAATTACTGATATAAAGAAAGCAAAACAACAATAACCAAAAACAAAAAAACAAAACAAAAAACAACAACAACAGCACTACTCCTCTTCAGCTCCATCCATTAAATGTGACAAATTATTGTTCTTTATGTATCTCATAAAACGGCCCCACACCTCCTGAAACATTTCTTGTTTGTCCTTAAGAATGTATGCAATCTTTTCCAAAGGTAGACATAAAGACAATTCTCTGAACCACTGTGTAATACTTGGTTTGTCCGGCCTCTTCCAGGTCAATGCTATCACTCTCTTAGCTTGTAAAAGACATATATCTATAAACATTTGTTCATTACGCTTTATCTTGTGTCCCTCCGGATACAGACCAAGCAGGAAGAACTTTGGTTCTGGTACAATATTTATTGACAAAATCTTCTGTATTTCCTGCCCGACTTTCCCCCAAAACTCAATCAATTTTGGACAGGACCATAGACAGTGGAACAATGTGCCTCTATCTTCACCGCATCTGGTGCATACATCTGGAATATTACAATCATACTTATTAAGTTTAACTGGTGTGATGTACACTCTCATAAGCCAATTGTATTGTAGAAGTTTTAGACGAGTATTCCCAGTCTGGGATTGAGCTTGTGCACAAGCCGTACTCCATTGTTCCACTGTTAAATCCTCCTGAATATCTGTTCTCCAGGCATTAAGCCTATCTTCCGAGGATTCCGGAGAAAAGTCAACCAATAGGGCGTAGAAATCTGATATTAACCCCCTTCCGAATGGGTCATTAACCAAAGCTTTCTCCAGCACAGACATGGATGGGGCCAGCATGGATTGCCCCAGATTAGTTCTAATAAAGTCCCTCAGTTGCAGATATTTAAAGAAGTGTTTGCGAGGGATATCATATTTAATGACCAGTTCCTCAAACGAGAGCATACTCCCCCGACCCCTCTCAAATACATCCCTTAATTGACCTATTCCCCTATCAGCCCACAATTTAAACCCCCCATCAGCTCTACCTGGCACAAATTGATTATTACCCCATATTGGGCTGAAGCGAGAGAGACGTGGATGTTCTCCCAAAAATATATTAACCTCATGCCAGACTTCAATCATTGTTTTAACTATAGGATTGCTTGTAATTCTTTTTAGGTTTTTATAAGTATCTGAGTAAATATAAAGGGGGAGTGGTAACTTCAAGGAGCTTGATTCCACATCTTTCCATGCCGGCGCCGCATCCGTTGTAAAGTAGAACATTAGTGTTCTCAATTGAGCTGCCCAAAAATACCACAGCAAGTTAGGACACTGTAATCCTCCCCTATCATAGGGTAGATAAAGTAAGGACAATCTAAGTCTAGGACGTCTATTGTTCCAAATAAAGTTGGTAAACAATTTCCTGGTTCTAGAAAAGAAGTTTGGTGGAGGTGACAAGGGTACGTTTTGAAATAAATACAATAGCTTGGGAAGTACATTCATTTTGAGTATATTAATTCTGCCGATCAAAGATATTGAAAGACTTGACCATCTATTAATTGAATTTTCGATTGTGGCTAAAATTGGGTTATAATTGGCAGTCACAACCTCTTCCAACCTTGGCACGATTTGGATTCCCAAATAAGTAAAGGCATTTACTGGTCTGAAGTGACGAACATGACCGGGAGGGTTTGATCTTTCTTCCGAGTTCAGAAGCATAATGGATGACTTAGAGTTGTTTACTTTGTAGCCAGATATGCGACCATATGATGTTATTAGATCCAGAATAGCTGGGACAGATATCTCCAAATCTTTCAGGAATAATATTACATCATCAGCATATAAAGATATGCGGTGCTCTAGATTTTCTATATTAATACCTGTAATTAGTGTATGTTCCCTTACAGCAATTGCAAATGGTTCAATTGCGATCAAAAATAAGAGAGGTGATAAAGGGCATCCCTGTCTACAGCCTCTATTGATCCTAATCGGTCTAGATATATTATTGTTGGTTAGTATTTCTGCATATGGATCGTTATACAACAGTCTTACCCATTTACAAAAGTTCTCCCCCAAGCCAAATCGACCAAGAAGCTCGAATAGAAACGGCCACTCTACGCGGTCGAAAGCTTTTTCCCCATCGAGAGATAAAAAGGCTGTATCTGGCGCCCCCTTCTGGACATGCAATAAATCCAATACTCTCCTTACATTGTGAAAACCCTGGCGGGCCACCATGAACCCATTCTGGTCCTCATCTATAATTTCAGGTAGAATAAGTTCTAGTCTCTTTGCAAGTATTTTGCAAAGTATCTTAAGATCAGAATTTAAGAGGCTGATTGGACGCATATTTTCGCATCTATCATTTGGTTTACCAGGTTTTGGCAAAAGTATAATGAGGGCTCCTCTCAAAGTGGGAGGCAATACTCCCTCTTCAAAAGATTCAGTATACATGTCCAAGAGGGGTCTCGCCAATCTGCCCGCAAATCTTTTATAAATGTCTATCGGCAGACCATCAGGCCCTGCAGCTTTTCCAGACTTCATATTACTCATTGCCTCCAAGATCTCACCAATACTCACATCTGCCCCCAGCTTTTTACTGTCTTCCTCTCGAATTTTAGGAATATTAATTCCATCCAAAAAGGAGCTCTCAACTACATCTTCTTGATTTGTCTCGGAGCTATATAATTTACCATAGTAGTCTCTAAATGCCTCGCAAATTTGGATAGGGTCTTCTATCGTCTCCCCAACATCATTTTTTAACATGTTGATTGCTCTTTCAGTTTGCATTTGTTTAATGCGCCAGGCTAGAACCCTGCCAGACTTCTCACCCTGGTCAAAGATAGTTTGTTTGAGCTTTAACAAATTAGCTGCTGCTTTGGAAGCGGATATTTCATTATATTGTGCACGTAATAATAATATTTCCTGATGTAATTTAGGACAAGGCTTCTTAAAGTAAGAACCTTCCATAGCTTTAATTTTTGATTCCAGTAATAGAACTTTTTGTTTGTTTTTCTTTGTTTTGGAGCTCGTAAAATTTATAATCTGTCCCCTAATAAAAGCCTTAAATGCTTCCCACCTTATAGTTGCCGATGTTTCATCCGTATTTGTAGCAAAATAGGTGTCTATTTGTTCTTCCAAAAAAGTTATCAGCTCAGGGTCCTGGAGCCATCTCTGCTCAAACCTCCACTTAGGGGGGTCCCGCATCCGACCTGGGTCTACATAAATCAAACTATTAGGAGCATGATCTGAAATTAGGATACTATCATACACACAGTCCTTAACTCTATTTACAAGACTTGCAGAAACCAGAAATAAATCAATTCTACTGTACGTTTTGTATGTACTAGAATAGCATGAGTATGCAGATACACCAGGGTTTCTATCTCTCCATATGTCTCTAAGATTTAAGTCTTTGGAAAACTGGTGAATAACTTCCCTACTTTTAGAGTGAGTTTTGTCTGAATGAGTAGATCTATCTTCAGTAGGATTAGGGGTCACATTCCAGTCCCCCGCTATCAGATAATGACCCCCAAGAGATGTCAATAATAGAAATAAGTTACTGAAAAACTTTGGGTCATCATTGTTTGGTGCGTAGATATTTACCAAAATAAGACACTCTGCAAAAAGATTACCTTGAATTATCAAATATCGCCCCATTTTATCGGCAATTACCTTAGTAACATTAAATGGGATAGATTTGTGTATAAGAGTCATGACCCCCCTAGCCTGGGAAGTGAAAGGTGCTGAAAACACCTCCCCTCTCCATCTTTTCCTAATCCTAATATCCTCATTCAGTATCAAATGTGTTTCCTGGAGAAAGACAATACTCGAGTGGATATCTTTTAACCTTCCCATCACCTGCTTAACCTTTTTGATTTTTTGTAAACCCCTACAATTCCATGAAGTGAATTTAACCTCCAATTCTCTAGCCATAATCACATATCTCAAATTACTTTTCTGAACCTGAATTTAGAGCAGTGCCTTCAACAAACAAATACACACATAACATGAAAACAAAGGCTGCGACAGTGAGCCTGAAAAACAAAAACCCCAAAACCCCTGAGCCCATCGAGTAGGCTTGCCCTCCCCCCCCTGCTTCCCACTTCAAAAAGGTTAAAGACCACTCCACACAATGTGAGGAATGACCCAGCATCACCATTCGCCTCGTGATAAACTCTCCCTCCTCCAATATAAGTGAAAACAGAATTTAAACCATAGTATTAGACCTTGAGCAGAAAATAAAAAAATAAATAAAAAAAATAAAATATATATTTTTTACAACCGATGTTCAATCTTTTCCCTTCCCCATCTTTTATTTTTATTTTTTTATATATAATATAATTATACTTTTTTTTTATTAATCAATTATTTTTTGTATAATAATACTGTATATACACATGCACATACACGCACATGCATGCATATACATACATGTGCACACACAACCCTTAGTAGTGAACTATCCAAAAATATAGTTTTCCTGGTTTTATTAAATCCCCCCCCCCCCCCACCCATTGCCTTATTTTAAATTTAGATTGTGTTTTAATGTAAAACGAAATATAAATGTGTACCAAAAGAGTACACTATTCTGCAATCTATCCCTTCAAAGTTGTGCCATGAAAGCCCTGTGGCAGGGGACACTACACAAAACGCTATACTATAAATCCGGGTGTAGTACCGGAGGGTACCAGCAGTGGTGCTCCCTCAAAATTAAGATGACCCTTAGGTCTGTACAATGAACCGGAACTGAAATACAAAACCGGGACCCAGATGCATCATGGGAAATTGAGTCCCGTGCCGAGACACGGTACTATAGTGTCATCATTTATCCCCAATTACTATAATAAGTACAAACCACACGATCTAGTTATAGGATAATAATAATATAAAGCTTCCCCAACCAAAAAAAACCATCAGCCTGAACCATAAACAAAGACAGGGAGAAAAAAAAGAACCCCCACGGCCCCCAACATATTAGCCTTCAGCTAACAGTAGCTCCAAGATAACAACAAGCTAGCATATCATTCAAAACAAATCGAGACATTAAAACCAAAACATTTAACGTCATTCAGAGTACAACTCAGTATAAAATAATATCGCGTGCCGAGCACAACTATGATCTGAACATATCAAAATGATACCACGGTTTACTGTATAGAAAAAAACACATTAAAGTGATATATAAAAAGTGCTGTGCCCCGTGTTGGTTTAGCTGCCTCGGGCTAGCTAGCTAGCCAGCCTACCTCACATCCTCACTTCTCCGACGGCTCCACTGCTCCAGACACGTCTTTTATTCGTCGAATAAAGTCATCCACGTCCGCTGGTTTGTCAAAGGACTGAGTTTTGTTTTTATATGTCACCAATAACCTAGCTGGAAACATTATTCCTTGACGTAGCCCAGGGATCTCTCGAAGTTTTTGTCGGACCGAGTCAAAAACTTTTTGCTGCTTGCGCACCTCATCGGTTAAATCGGGATAAAGTTTTATAGATGTATCCCCGTACTTGATTTGGCCCTTTGTTCGAGCAGCCCTCATCACCTTCACCTTGTCTCTATTGTCCAAGAATTTCATGATGAGAGTCCTCGGAGGAGCGTTGTCTTCTCTTCTCGGCCCAATCCTGTGGGCCACTTCAATGGTTAGCTTCGACGTTAAGTCCAATGTTTTTACCAGCCACTGCTCGAGAAAGTCACAAGCATCAGAACCCTCCGTCTTCTCTGGCAAATTTACCAATCTCACATTGGATCTTCTGGACCTTGTTTCTCCGCTCAGAACCTTTAGCTCCATTTGCTTGTATTTCTTTTCCAGGTCCTGGACCTTAGCCTGTAAGCTAGCAACAATGTCCTCAGTGCCAGAGATGCGAGTCTCCGCACCCTTGACTCGTTCTTTGCAATCTCCGACCTCTTTCTTCATACCTTCAATCGCCGACATGACTGAATCTAACTTTTGTGAGAATTCGGATTTCATCTCCTTGATAGCCTCGAGAATAGAGCAACTTGCACTCTCCGAGCGACGGCCCGTGTCTTCCACCAAAGCTCCCGAGCTCTCAGCCCCAGCCATGTTGCTAGCATTAGCATCCCCGCTTTCCTTGGACCCAGCAGAACCAAAACTCAACTTGGCTTGGTTTTTGCCACCTCGTTTGGGCATTCTTTTGTTATTCATCAGGTTGCTTAAATAAAACTGCTCACTTTTCCATTCGTCTGTTTTTTTTGTTAAATAATTTGTAACAAGCTGCGGAGTTGAGAGACACACGTCCGTCTAGCTTGCCGCCATCTTGAAACTATACAGCAATATTAGTTTTTTCAGAAAACTGTTAGGATTTAGAAGGCATTTGTCAAATCGGCCTCATGATGTTAATGGATTAAAGCTTCTTCTTTTTTCCATCGCATTTTTGTGTCTTATGCTTTTGACACATGTACAAAACAAATGTAATGGCCATATATATTATTTTTTTCTGAATCAGTCAAACCCTTAAACAAGGGGCTGCTGATAGGCTGATGGTTCACACTCTATAGACCTAGAAACAAATGCAGGCATTCTTCCTTTGCCTACATCACTGGCACACATGGCAATATAGTAAGATGTCTCATAATCATTTCATGCATCTGCACACACAGTCTTTACGCGGCACCGCGCTCCGAAGACAAACAGATTGAGCTGAATAAATTACACCATTCATTAACAGCTGTGAGCGGTCCAATCTGAGAGCCTGATAAGTGACTAGATAGTCCGGGTGTCACATGGAGGAGCTGAGCTAATTAACAACTAATTAAGCACTCACGAGCCTAATCACAGTCAGAGGATTGTTAGGGGAATAAAAAGTAAACGGGGGGGAAATAGGTTGTTGGGATAGCTTATGCGTCGTTGCTCATCCAGTCAGCAGCACAGAAGCTGGTGCTAGAGTGAGGGGTTGTGAGGGGCAGGATAATCACAGCTCCATAGCCCTGTGAACAACTTCAAAGCACAACCAGCCAGCAGCATGCAGGGTGCATATCAAGTGAGTGTTGTCTGAAATAGGGAGGAACATGGACGGTGTTGTAGTAGTAGAGCCTGAAATACAATGCTTTTTAGAGGGGTGAAACAGTCCATGCCATGCTTGTTGATAGTTCACTTTAATAATATATTTGCCCTGTTGTGGGGTGAAATGCTCGCTGCATAAATGGCGTTGTTCTTGTTAAGCTAGTTTATACTAACGGGAAGGTGATGCACTGCAGAGATTCAATTCAATTCAATTCAAATTTAGCTTTATTGGCATAAGAAAACATACGTTTACATTGAACAAAACAATCAAGATAAAACAATGTATGTACAAATAAATATTGAATATAAATAGGAATAAAATAAAGGTGTCAACAGAGCTGTGTTACATTAACACTTTGAGTAATACTATCTTGTGAATTGTCTCTCTCAATTCAATTCTAAGGAGCTTTATTGGCATGATAAAACATATGCGTTTACATTGACAAAACAAAAGTGGAACAAAACAATCGAAACAAAACAATGTATGTACAATTAAATATAAAATATAAATGGGAATAATTAAAAGTTTAAACAGAGCTGTTGCAACTCTCTCACTCACTCTTCAGGGCCATTCACACTGAACACTATAACTAAACTATAAAATATAGTTTTAAAAATCATTCTAAGTCAAGTGGATGGCAGCGCGTTCACACCAACTATAAAAAATAATACAATGGTGAGCGATTATAGATATTACAGTTACAGTGCTCAGTGCGAACGACCCTTTAGTCTATATTTTGTCTTCTGTTTCTGTTTAGGGTTTCTATTTTTCTACATGCAAATAAGAACGGGCACATTGATTTGGTTTCCAGTGTCGTGTTACTATGGCAACGACATAAAAAAAAACTACAAAGTGCTTAAAGCACAGCACTTTTATCCCACCGTCCCTCTGATCATCACAGGAAATTAGCATACTGGGAAACAAGAGCGCTCACACAGAGGAAAGCAATTGTGCATTTGGAAGGCCACACTAGCTGCCCGAGCACAGATGGGGGTGGGGGGGATGCGGATACAGTGAAAAAGCTAAAATTAATAATAACAGTAACAGTGGGGCGGCTGTGCGGCTCAGGAGGTAGAGCAGGTCGTCCAATGATCCGTGGGTTGGCGGTTCGAATCCCGGCTCCTCCTGTCTACATGTCAAAGTGTCCTTGGGCAAGACACTGAACCCTACATTGCCTCCAGTGAGTCGGTCGGTGCTAGCTTGCCACCATTGGTGTGTGAATGTGGGAAGTGAGGACGCCGGCGGCGACTGTTCGCCGCCCCAGCTCCCAATGTATGAATGAATGGACCATTGTAAAGCGCTATAAAATGCAATCAATTATAATAATGAGATGTCTCGATCATCTTTTTTTGCTTCTGTTCCGATCATTTGATTTTGAGTATCTGTCGATACCGATTTTTCCCGATCTGACATTTATAGTTTTATTGAACACTTATGCCATATCACAATAGTACAATATCCAAAATCACAGACAATATCCAGTCTAAAATCATGATAATATAGGGATCACTTTTTGTTTGCTCCCGATCCGATTCCGATCATTTGAAAATGACCCTAATGGTTAGCAGAGATGGAGTACTTGTAGAGAGGCTGGGGAATTGGCTATACTAAATTGGGGAGAAAATGTTTTTCTTTTGTCTTGAAGGGGCATGTTTTGCACAATAACAGTCTTTTCATTTAATATGTCTGCCCAAGATCTCTGATTCATACGGTAGGTTATTGTTTACCTCAGTCACTGATACTAAAAGCTGATATTTTATTTTTATTTTTTCTATGAACCTGTGACTTGACACCCATACTGTTATAAAACGGAAATAAAAAGATTTTGAAAAGAAAGAAAATGACCCTAATAATAATAATAATAATAATAATAATTAATAATAATGAGAATAAAGAAATAGATTAAATAATAATCTCTTTTTCAGGTTTCAGTGTAATTTCTGTCTCACTCAGGGTTCTAGCTGTTGTCCTACGTGTAACTCTAAACATTAGACTCCACCCAGACGTGTGCAAAATTATATGCAGTCACAAACAAGACAATACACACACACACACACCACACACACACACACACACACACACACACACACATACACACACGCATACACTCTTTTACGAACTCATTGACACACATGCAGTAAACAACACTCTCCACCCTGTCAACGACACACGCACACACAGCTTGACTCCTTTATCAAAACCACATCACTGTGTCCTCAAAAATGCTATGCTACAGTATAGCTGAAAGAATAGTGTGACATAGAAGAGGAATGGAGTGGGTACAGTATGCACCACTGAGAAAAAAGTATGTATGTACTGTATGAGTATATTGTTTGATCCTGACTTAAAATATATATATATATATATATATATATATTTGTCTTGCTTTGTCAAACATATTTTACTTTTTACCACTTTCAACATGGCCTTTTAGGGCATGTCATTATAGACGAACATTTGTCTTTACAGATTTTCAATCAATCATTACATTTTGTTATTTTTTCTTTTAAGCGTATATCGCAGTTCTACATGTTCTACATCACTATGTGACAAGCTGCGGTGTGAGCTTGTGGATCAGCTATTTCTGCTACTCGTATGATGAAGTACAGTATATAGATAGGGCGTGTGTGGTCATACAAACAATAAACACGCTTTTATTATGTCACATCTGAATTACTGCAACACTTTTTTTTAATCCAGCTAGGGTTCTGGAACCTAGCTTGCCTTAACCTACCTGAGGACAACACGCTAGTTAACTTTTTATGCCCCAGAATTTTTCAAAATATAGGCACTATAGAGTGCACAGCAGATGAGGCAGATTTTACTCTGAAAAGCCCCCGCCTTCCATTACTACCTCACACTGTCAAGTCTGATCTCTCTTTAGACACATTAATATTCCAAACGAGATGCTTCGTTAAGTCACAGAACATCAGCGTTCTGATCAAAACCATGGAGAGTGCCGTAGATTCAGAGATAATAGCAAGGTTTGACGGCCGTAAACAAATTAGTTTACGCGATCGAGGACCGGACGGCCAGCGGGCAGACAGACCTCTGGCGTCATGCTCATGTAACCATGACTCAGCCATGACCATATAAAGAGTTCCCAATGCAGCTACAGTGTATGCCCAAATATGGAATTAATGTGTCGTCATGGCATCAGCAAACAAATCAGTCAGCTCCATATAGGGGCACAAAAGGGCACATACTGATGACATCAGGGATCTCCATATATGGGCATAAAAAGGACAAGGCTGACCCCGTATAGGGCATATAACAGTCAGATCGGCGGTGTCAAATGCGTAGCGACCCCAAACCTCTAAAACATCATTATTTCTATCAGAACATTAAAGCTGATTTAATTTAATTGTGCATCTTTGCTTTGTTGGTTTACCTTCTTTTGTCATGTTATATTTCATGTACATGTATTCTTCCATAAATAAAAAGAGAAAACAAAACAAAAGGAAGGGATAGAGGGGGCACGCTAGGACCAGAGCACCAAAGGACATTTGAAGGCCAACATCAAAACAGTGCATCAGCTCATTAATGCATGTAGGGTGACCCAGACCCAACAGAAAACAACACAAGCGCATAAAAAAAGCCTCTCAGAGGCCCCAGTCTTGACCATCAGCACACTGAGGCTGAGCCATATACGTAGCAGGGGTTCCCAAACCTTTTCATGACAAAGACCCCCAAATTGACACTCATTAGCCCGCAGACCCCCCCATTTGAAAAGATATGCCAGGGACCCCCATAAGAAAAGATTGTTACGGCTCTAGCAGTGATTCTCAATCCGTTTTATTTCAAGGACCCCCTGTTTGACATGCATGTTAGTCTACGGACCCCCATTTAATGGCATTTCTATCTCTGGTAACCCCAATTTAATTTTGTAAAATCAATGTTTTTCAGAGTTACAGACCCATAAGAGTCCATTTGGTTCCAAACTAGCCCGGACCCCACTTTGGGAACCTCTGCCATATAGGATCCATGCACGAGCACCACGGATTGGAGTTGTTAATCATGTCTCGCTGAGCCACCAAAAAAAAGGACAAAGGCTACAGATTGAGTTTGGAAGGCATAGCATGGGGTTGACAACATTAGATTCACACTGATGTGTGTGTAACATGTCAGCATCCCTCCCACCCAATCCACAGACACTGCACATACGAGCAAATCCAAGCTACTTTTCTGAAAAGAAAGTATAGCGGAAAAACATCGCTTTTTTCCCCCCACACTGCTGCCCGGGCCGTTAAAATTGGTCAGATATCAATATTGTTTTCCAATTTTGCGTTCTGCACGAGGTTGTTAGTTGCAGATGAAAAGCGAATTACGCTTCAAACTGTCTCACTCGCAGGATCCGTCTGCCTGAAGGCTACCCAGCATGCAATTCTGAGACAAAGAGACCTCGTTTTGATTTCTACACAGCGTGACCTTTTTTGATTGGGTGAGATTGGTTGGCATGGAAATCAATACACCGTTGTGCATTTGATGCAGCCTTATCTCTTCTCCACACTGTCTGCAGGTAGCGAGAGGGAGGTTCCCTGTGTGTGTGTGTGTGTGTGTGTGTGTGTGTGTGTGTGTGTGTGTGTGTGTGTGTGTGTGTGTGTGTGTGTGTGTGTGTGTGTGTGTGTGTGTGCGTGTGCGTGTGTGTGCGTGCGTGTGTTTCACTGCTTGCATGTGTATTGAACAGTTAGCAGTTTTTCATAGTGTGTGTGGAATAATAGTCCATGCTCATGAAGTATTTTTGTGAAGTAAAGTATTTTAGGGTGCAAAAAAATGTGTGGTTGTAAACCATGTAAAATTATCCTTTGCCACAACCTTGATTGTCATGGCAAAGGATCATTTCCTCTAACCCAAGGGTTTTCAAACTATCTCATTTCATGGATGGACCCCCAAATTGACACATTAGGCAATGCACCCTATATCAAATGATTCTGTCCTAGAAACGCTGATATGAAAAGACATTTGGGGTTAAATTAACTTAATTATATTATTTTATAATTAGCTTCCTGAGTTAATGTCGTGGTAACTGTAGGCCTACATGAGAAATACTGGTGATATTGAAACAACAGTCACTTGTGCATTCTCTTTCTTTTTGTCTCTACCAGGCTGAAGGCATGGGGATTGGGGAGAGAGTATGTTTTGCACTCCGTCCGTATGTGTCTGTGTGTCCGTCCGTCCGTCAGTCCGTCCGTCCGTCCGTCCGTCCGTCCGTCCATCCTCCGTCCGTCTGTGTACAGCTAATCTCCGGCACCGTTAACCCGGTCGATGCCAAATTTTGCACACACACTCCCTGGATGCCAACGATGAACCTCTGCCCCAGATTTTCCAGAACGGCCTGTTATAGCGCCACCAGGAGGCCGACTTTTGAAAAACACATTTCTTTAGATTACTCCTCCAGATTCTGTCCGAAAATCCCGCAAATCATTACACACTATCTCTATAGTCATGTGTTCAAGCCGGATCTGTCTGCTATTTCATATTCCATCCTAATTGGCTAACATTGGCTTTCAAAGTTTGCAGGATTGGCCCGTTTTGAACAAAAAGCCTCAAATCATGAACGCAGCGTGCAATTTCCGTGAAATCTTTCACGGACTTTCCTATTAGGCTGAGAAATATATCTCACCCTTGTTGTAGCGCCACCAACAGGTGGATTTTTGCAAACACATTTTTGGAACAAAATGCCACAAATCATCCAATTGCCATCCACTTGGATGGCAATTGGATGATTGCTTTATCTATTTTTTTCTGTTTTTGGTATTCAGACAGCCAGCAATGCGTAAAATGTTGACATTATTGCTTATAGCAGCTTTAAAGGACCACTTCACCACGTTTCAACCTATCTTCATATAATTGGTCCTCACTAATGTTCATGATAAAATACCACCAATTTCTTCTTCTACTCTGTCTGTGTCTGATAGGAGGCGGGCTGTGGGCAGTTCAGAAACCCGTCCACCAATGACATGTCACAAGCAACTTAAAAACTGACTGTCACATAAGCCTGAGTAGACGATAAAATGACAAAGGTTTTTTGAAAGTGAAATATCCTTTTAATGGGTGAAGAGAGTTATAGAAATGAACCTGTAGTAAGTAGTTAGAGCCATAACTTTCACTGCTGAGCATCAGAATCAACTGTATTGTCACATCACAGGTTTACAGGGCGATTACCTTTTCGTGTTTCCATCTTTTGCGTTTTTTGAGAGTTAAGGGAAGAGGATAGAGATATATACTGTACTGTCGTCTCTGTGCAACAAGGAAAACGTAAATACACACGTATTGGTAAATCCACATAGTCCACATAAGGTAAATCCACATACCGGTAAGCTAAATCCACAATCAATTTAATGATTTAAAATGTAATGACAATCTAATTTAATGACTCAATTGAATGACTCGACATCAACTGACGCCATCAGACTTCACTTTGGATTCATGTTAATCTCATTTTAAATATTTAGGAGACAGCAATATAACTATACTATAGCCTATATACATCAATTCAACTTTTTATTCAGTTCAAATCATTTGGAGGGTGAATACAATTGAAGTAACTACAATTTCAAATGGACACCAGAGGTCGGACTACTGAAGTTTGTCCCTTTGATGGCTTCCGAATAGCAGACCGAGCCACACTGCTCCATTGTGTTTTGCCACAGATACGACATTACCATTTCTCAGAAGACACAGTATGCGATAATAAGCTTGCCCTTTCTTTTGTGTTCTGCCGGCTCACTGATTAGTGCTGGGACTTTAGCAGGCAGTGCACCTGGCCACTGCAGGACGGCGGGTCAAAGGTGGCCAACCAGGACTATGACCTTATCGGCCAGCTCTCTCTGGGATGAGATGACTTCTTGTTGCTGTGTATTACCTCTCCTGACTGACGGGTCCCCCCCTTGGATCCCTCATAGTGGGTCAGTCCAACCAGAGGGAAAGCCAAAGGACCCGGAAGTAAATTGAACTTCATTGAAACTCACCCCACTGAGTGGATCCACAACTTAAGCTCACGGAAAGAAAAATAAGTTCACCGCCTTCCTTGTTGCTTTCGCTCCCTGCAGAACCTGTAAATTCAGAGACAAACCTAATTTTGAAGCAATGTGTGATCCTAGACTCACGAGACCTTATGTTCCAAAGTTTATGTACGGTGGATTTAATCTGGGGAATTACAACAAACCCATTTTATCAAAAGTAATCCATTGTCTTTTCGAAGACTTAACAGGGGTGAAATCATTGAAAGCAATTCAGCAGAGCATATACATTAGTAGGTGCAGCATGAAGCTTTAATTTGAGATATAAAAATGTTCATGAATGAATACAGTGTTATAGTGTGCATTCTGTCATAGAGCTGGATAGCAACGTTGCATTTATGAGTGGGCCATTTGATGGGCACAATGATAATAATCTACTAATAATATACAAAACAACATAATACAGGAGGATCGAACTTGTGTTTAGACAAGAATCTGTCTGACCTATAGGGTTGCTTTAAGAGCCTCAATGCTCTTTATTCTCTTTTGGTGCATATCAATAGCCACAGCAACCAGCTGTTTTTCACTGTGCACCTCCAAAAGGAGCATCTGAAACCATTTAAATCAAAAGCAGTCACAGTTTCCACAGCGCATTATAGGGATTCCTGCATGGCCTCTCGCTCCATGCTGCGCACCCTTGCTCGACGGGGGGCCACGGCATAAAGTGGGCACACAGCAACACAAATATGCAGCCCACTGTGCACTCCCCTCAGGAACCCTCAATAAAAAGGAGAGAGAGAGAGAGAGACACACAGACAGACAGACAGACAGACAGACAGACAGACAGACAGACAGACAGACCAAACAGATCTAGCCTGTGAGTTCCTTTGCCCTGGCGGCTTCTGGGGTTAAACCCTTTCCCCTGCTAGATAAAAAAAACTTCTCCTTTGAATGCTTTGTCTCCTGCTGAAATCGCAGAAGAAGGAGAAGAAAGAAAGGGAGAGAAGAAGAGTGCTCTGTTACTAGCGCACCCCTGTGGCGGGTTGACACAAAGGAGACAAAAGTAGAGCAACGGTGTTGATGCTCATGATGGAGACTGGCGGCATCTCTGAGATTCTTTAGACATTAAACAATTGTTGCAATATAATTAGATTCTGAACAAGTTGCACTACCGGTACTTTGACACTGTCAATGAGTTACTGAGGGCTAGATGTTGAAAGGCACAGGGACAAATTATAATAGTATTACTCCTTTAGAATTAAGGAGTAATACTATTAAAATTTCAGTATTCGAAGGGATTGATAAAATAATCGACGTACAACAAAGTATATAGTAGCACTTAAGGGGTTACGGTTTTATGTGACACCTACGCGTACAAAGTTGTACAGTTGCCACAGTCCCCCAACAAGGCAAGAGACTATTTAAGCAACAGGACCACCATTGACACTGATTGAGGAAGGACATGGGCTCAAAGGTCATTCCTGCCCTGCCCCTGAACAACCAAATTACCCCTCCAGGCCAATTCATCAGGCCCTTTGGCCAAGTTTAGGCCACCAGATGACTCCAGTTGTCGACTCCCCGAGGGCAAAAGCATCCCGTCCTCACCCGGTGGTCTGTTGTCATCTCATCTTTCACTGAACACAAGAAGCAGGAAGTTTCCACAGTCAGGCACCAACAGATGCAGGGGAAACCCACAAAATGGCTTCCTCCTGATCTGGCTGTGTGGCATCCATCTGCAGCAGGACGTTTCTGAGCCCCCAACACACGATATCAGTATGTTGGATCATTCAAAATGTTTTTTTACTTTGGTGAAATGAGTTCTTGGATGGCTTAAGCGGAGGTCTTGCAAAATATTAGTAGAAACGGATGTGGAGTGGCTACACAACATGATAGTAGAGAAATAGCCAGCAGTGCAACTCCAAAATACACACAAATAAATAAGTCACGGTGGATTTCCTAGCATCTGTAGAAAACATTTAAGATTGCCTATGCTGTGTGTGTGTGTGTGTGTGTGTGTGTGTGTGTGTGTGTGTGTGTGTGTGTGTGTGTGTGTGTGTGTGTGTGTGTGTGTGTGTGTGTGTGTGTGTGTGTGTGTGTGTGTGTGTGTGTGTGTGTGTGTGTGTGTGTGCGTGCATGTGTGGGTAAGGCAGCACAGGCGGATAAATGATTTTGTAGCGAGGACGGGAGAGAAAGAAACCTGCTGAATGCCAGAGTAAATAAATAAAGTAAATAAATGGAGGGATAATGTGAGGCAATTGTAGGGGTGTGCATAATCAGGGATTTGGATGCTGCTCACTCTGCTGCCCTTCTCCTGACTACAAAACCAGGCCCTGCCCTGCAACCCACACCACCACCATCACGCAGTCTGTCTGTCTGTCTGTCTGTCTGTCTGTCTGTCTGTCTGTCTGTCTGTCTTGTTTTCTCTCCAGCCAGTGATAATCTGTTCCAGTATACTTGCCATGAAATGAGCGATACAGGGCTCGTAATGCACTGGACAGGCAAAGCCTAACAGATAACATAAGTGCCGTTCACTGGCTCAGTCCCTCCTTCGCTCCCCCACCACCCTCCCCATTCCCCTTCCAGTCAAGGCAGCTGAATTGTAAACAACAGGCAGAAGATTTGGTTCATTACGAGGGGGGGTGGGGGGTTCTCTCTTCAGCCCCTCATCTGATGCATAATGTCTGTGGCGAGCTGTCTCGTCTCGTCCCTTCGCAGCATCGCCGTCATATTTCATTTTTGCTCTCTTGACCTCCACCGGTGGGCGAACAATGAGAGGCGGCTGTTGTGGGCTTTTTGTTCTTCTCTCCTGTTTTGTGCTGGTGATTGTCATTTGGCTAATGTATGCATGCACACAGCAGCCACGCGCACAGGCCTTGAAGCAACGCCTCGCCGAGCTGACAGTGTCTCATGGGGTTGAGGAAAGAAGCCCGTTTTGATGACGATGAATATATAATTTTTTCTTTCTGTCCCCCCCTGCCCCCCCCCCCCCCCCCCCCACACTCTGCATGTTTTGCTATCTATCTTTTGGTCCTCCCAGTCTTCTTTCCTTTAGTTGCATTTGATCTGGCTTTGGTTTAGACGTCATGCCATCTGGATGAGTTCACGCTGTTGGAGACTGCTTCATCGCTCTCCATAAAATGCTTAAATAAAGGTGTATTTTCCACACATTCCATATGTTCATGTGCCCCAGTTTCCATATACATTGTACATGTTATGCCCACTCACACACACTGTGATGAATCGTACATAGAGGGAAAAGCTGTGTTTAAGCAGAACACTGAACTTTCTTTGCTCTGTTGAGACATCAAGAGCGTAGGCTTGGTTTCAAAATTAGTGACGACAGTTATATATATTTTTTAATTGTCTACCAGTACCCATGCTGTACTTCACATGCATGAACATTGTCAACATACTGCATAATAGAGGCATGCTCACACACACACACGCACACACACACGCATGCACGCACACACACACACACGCACGCGCGCACACACACACACACAGTCACACACACACACACACACACACACACACACACAAACGTATTCCGCAGGAAAAGCATTAGGACCCAAATACGTCTACATCTGTCAATTTGACGGACATATACTCCATCGCACAACTGTGTGGTGATGCGTTGTTGGCTTCTAAATCAGTTCTCTGTAGGTCATACAACAGTCATGCCTACCCAGGCCCTAACCTCACCACACGTCACTGGTATAGAAAGAAATGCATCAACAGACTGATCAGGCGGGGGACGCCAAGGCTTTGCCTACAAATTATACTGACCACAATCTAGTATCACAACCACATGATTACAGAATGCTTAGTACTGGCCTAAATACTGTCGCATTACTACCACAATTTACCTCAAGATTGAGCTCAATACTGAGTTAATCACCAAGACATTCACCTGTCTCTGACCTCGGTGGTTTCTCCATGTACCTTATTATACATGATATATTGTGCATTAAGAAAAAATACATATATATACTGTAAGCTATAGATTCACATCCCAAAGAGAAATGCTGTTGTTTATTGAAATGAAATGAAATCTATATTTACCCAGGGTATCTGGGCTAAGCTCAAGAACTTGTTTCCAGCCAGGCCCTGCTCATAGAACACATTTCATCGTAGTGGTTCAATGCCTTGTTCAAGGGCACTTCAGCGGTGGTAATTTTTAACGTGTCGGACGGCTGATTCGAACTAGGAACCTTCCGGTATCAAGACCGCGCCGCTATCCGTTCGGCCACCGCTGCCACTGGCATTGGCATTAGGCATTGTATAGGCATTGTATAGTGGGTGGCTAACGAAACGGTTTACTTGTTCATGAACTTTATTTAAAACAAGCAGAGAAAACTTGATGCTTTGCGGCGAGAATCAAGAATTTGCCATTCACTCATACAGGTACAGTACAAGCAGCATAGATCAGCGCGTTCAGTGCACCCAGCAGCATATTGGGCGGGTTATTGCATGGATCAAATAGAGTTGACTCTCCCTTTCTCATTAAGCAACAAAAATACTAGCACTTACATTAACAAAAGCTGATCGACTCAAATTGTTGGCTCATGTTGTTGACTGATTGCATATACAGTATGCCCAGAGAGATTAATGATTTGTTCTTGCTACTGCTGTTGTCAATCTACCACGCCTGCTTTTTCGAGGACAGAGATCAATATGTGAATTCAGTAACGAGCTATATTTTTTCACATTGATGTAAGTTATTGCTTATAGGCAATACCAATGCAACATCTTTGCATTGGTATTGACATGCAGCCCTTTAAGGGCCTTTACCAACCCTACATAGCAGTGAAGAATGTGAGGCAGGACTAAATTGGGGAGTTTGAGAACATGCTATTTATTATGGGTGCACTATACAATTGTTTTGTACTATAATTTGCCTTTGGAGACGAGAAATGTTGAGAAAATGGAATGCTCTCCACAATGCCTATCCGTATAGCCTAATTGTTGTTAACATAAAAGCCATAGGGAAATATCCAATATAGGCTATTTCAGTATCTACAGGAATAGAAACCCTTTTGGTAATTTCAGCTTCTTAATTGTATATCTTGGATAAGGAGAATATCTTTCTATCCGAGCATGGATAAATATCAGTATTGATGGAGACCTCCCCGAGAGGCTTACTTGACAGCAAACGCCAAACAACCCACGGCGTGATCGATAGACTCCTGGCCCCGGTCTCCCCAAATGCCTTGTGGTCTCCGAGGTTCGGAAAATCCGCCACGAAGCAGGGCCCTCCCATCTCGTCTGAACCAAACACCGTCAGGGTGGCTCCTGCTCCCATGTTCCTCGCTGGCTGGAACGCCGGCGTGCTGAGGATGACAGGGTTTCCTAAGATCCGACCAGGGCCTCTCTAATTTGGGCATCCAATCCCGCCACTTCCCCTGACCAGAAACCATTTTAAACAGGCGGCCACATAGAAGCTGGCATTCCCCTTTTCCTCTTGTTTTTTTTATATGGTTCCTTGACTTCTGTGGCTCCGTCTTGGTGACTCTTTCTTCTATCTGTCTCTTTCAAACCCATTTCTGGCTTTATTGGCTGTATTGTTAAATTATATTTGATCACTCGTAAATGCATGCTTTCATAAAAGTCAAGAAAACCCTCTTCCACAACACACGCACGCACGCACGTGTGCACAGCCGTGCACACGCGACACAGTCACAGGAGACACTGTTAGTGACAGGCATGGCAGAACATCGGCAATGTGTTAATGCTCTCACAGCTGTGTGTGTAGTAGCAGGTTGCTCCTGCCAGTGAGAACTGTGAGAGTGACAGACCACCCACCTGCTCCAGCTCTTCTCCATTGATGTCAGTTTGGCGTCAGTGGGAGGACAGTTAATGGGATTTCACTATCAGCACCTCAGTGCACCCACCATGTCAGCTGTACCACCTCTGTAGCACAGCGCAGTCAAGAAAGGTAAAAAAAGAAACGCATGGTGTGTGTATATGTATGTATATATATATATATATATATATATATATAAATAAACCGTTCTCTTCGGATCAGTAAACTGACATTGAAAGGCTTTTTTTTAAAGAACTACTACTTTCAAGCCAAATAATAAGACAGATCAGAGAAACAAACAGCAGGTGGACAGACTTTTCATGTGATAATTCCAAACTGACCAAACCCTTCTCAACCCTCTGTGTGGACTTTGTTCTCCCCGTGTCCCCTAGGGTAAGTACCGTCACAAAAATACATGCAGTAATCCTGGTCTCCATACCGCCTCCCCCTGGCCAGCCAGGGCACCCGATGGAGGGGAAAGGAACTGGTTGGAATAACGTGTTCATTCCACGCGCTACGTCCTACCTCCCCCTCCCTGTCAGGTGATAAGAACCGGCCTGCTCACTCCTCATGCATTGAAGGAAGCATGAGCTCAGTTTGGGGTTCTCCCCAGGTTGGCAGAGGGAGAGTAGCGGCCAGGATTGCAGCATATACTGTAGGCATTGGCACCGGGTGAAAAATGAGTCACAAAATCGTGGGATTAAATATAATAATAATAATAAATGCTCACCCAAAGGGTTTGTGTTTACATTGTCTGATCTGTTGTTAAAATCTGGTGTGTATATACTCGTACAATCTGATTGGGTTTACAGTTTGGGAAACCACTGTCTGTCCGGTGGAGATATCGCATGCACCATCCTCGCGGTTGATGATAAGGATCTTACATATAGGGTGCGCGTACGTTGCCAGTGGCTCGCCGTCTGTGTAAACAGTGATGGATGTCAGTTTCACAGTCATTCGATGTTACACTGCCACAGCTACGCAGCCATGAAATCCACACCCGGGCGAACCATGCAGTGCCGTGAATGGTGACTAATCAGTTCAAGGTGCTGAGAAGAAGAATGTGGGAGGTGAGTAGGTCTGGAAGAAATGAGAGTACCTCATTACTGCATCCAGTCACTGTTGCTTCTGCTGGCACTGTCACAACACTGCTTTTAAGCCTTTGTTTCCGCTTCCCACTCTCCCCCCTCTCTCTCTCCGTCTCTCTCTCTCTCTCTCTCTCTCTCTCTCTCCGTCTCTCTCTCTCTCTCTCTCTCTCTCTCTCTCTCCCTCATTCCATTTTTTCTCCCCTCAGCGTTTTATGCTGCTGCCTTTCTCTTGCTCTGTTTTTCAAAGTTTACAACCACTGTCTAAAAGTTCACACATTAGTTTGGTGGCGGCGTTACACTTTTATTATCCTTTTTTTTTCTCTTTCTATCTCCATTTTCTTTCTTGTTCGTTTTTTTTCCTTGTGCGTTGCTCCACATCAGAGATCTCGGAGAGGGGCCTTTTGTGTCTGACTTTGCCCCAAAGGCGGTCGTCTTGCAAGGCAGATTAATAATTACAGAGTACACAACATCGGGGAAAACAATTTCAGGATCTTTGATGTCAAACATGAGAGAAACCAAAATTACAAAGAAAAAGGGTCTGACGAATAAAGGTCCTCAAAGTTGGTCTTTCCTTCTTTCTCCATCTATGCCCCCCCCCCCCCCCCCCTCTTGGCACTATTTCCTGTTATTGTTACTTTCTACTGTTTGGCAGTGCATTAAAAACATTAAGGGGAACTTAAAAGAGAGGGGCGTCCTCCCCTCGGGAGAAGAGAGAGCATATTTAAGAAGGGGAACGAAGTGGCCATTTTTTGTGGCAAATGTCACTGAAGATGAAGCGAAAGAGAGCTGTATATCATGTTCCTTAGGTTTTGATCTATATGTTTATATGGCAGGGTACATCAATAAGATCATAAGATGTCGTTTGTTGTTGTGTATCATTAGGATAAACAGCAACCAAGGCCAAATATAGGACGACAGAGCTGTTGTGGCCCTGAGTTATGATTATGGGATGTAATTGAAAGGTTGTGGGTGCTCTTTCCTCTGCTTTAGAATGGAACTCCCTATAAATGACAAAGCAATGGACTGTAGGAATGAGAATTTACAGTCTCTCGTCATGTACTTTGGCATGTTGTTCATAAACTAATGGATTTGTTGTCTTGTAGGACGCTGAATGATTAGTCCTGAACACTACCATTTAATATGAATGGTTACTATTTCTTATGAGTAATAATGTAGAATAAATATCAATCAATGGAAAGAGCAACAACCACAACCACAACTGAGGCTCAAACATCATTCCGGCTAGTGGATTTTGGCTTGAGGGAATTCTTAATTTAGTTTTTGTTTAAAAGGATATATTACTTCTCAGTTCTACTTCTCTGGTGTAGTGACAGGAGTTTGACTTGAAGTGCAAGTAGTTTGGGGAAAACTTGGCAACATTTGATTTGCCTCAGCCAAGTCGTCTCCCCCCCCCCCCTCCCCCCCACTACAGACATTCTAGAGATACATTTGACTGGTGTCATTTGAGGAGAGATCTCTGTTCCTGTTAGGTGGTGTCACAGCCCTGCCTTTACAGTGACAAAAGGAACCTAGACAAAGTCACAAGCTATGCCAAAAGACAAAACACAGTCGCTCTGAAATTCCGAGTTTTCTTTGATGGGGTTTGGGGTGTGTTACCGAAGAAATATTTTCTCAAACCACAACAGTCATCTCGAGAGGCGGTGACAGTTTTGATGTATCTCTTCTTTACTTGTCTGTTCTCTAGCTGTTTCGTGGGTGGAAAACAAAAACAAAACTAAAAACAATTCACGGGAAGATCCCGTCGACGTGGAGTCGATTTAGCAATTGTAATTTCTGCGAACAATGTTTCATTTCTTTGAGTTTGATGCTTATGAGAGAGAATCCACTGGACTAAGGCGGAGGGTTGGTAAAAATGTAGACTATCTTTTGCTGGGTTCACCCAAACCAGCTGACAACTGTGCTGACATAGCCAGACATGAAAGGAGTGACATGAGGCATGGTTAATTTAAATGCTCCATCGCACAATGTACTACTACTACTTTTCAGGCCGCGACCCCCCACCATAATTTGAACTGGGGACCCCCCACCCTGTCAGGCACTTGGGATTGTATCATTCGGTCTTACACTGCCAAGTCAATTTAGTTTGACTCGGTTCCACGGAAAAATATTCTCAAAATTACTTATTATTTGACAATTTGGCCGATATTTGACCAGACTTCGTAGTATAGTTTGTTGCTTACCTTTGATGCAGTAATGATCTTTTTTTTGTCATTTATTTTCTTTCTTTCTTATATATTTTTTTGTTAAGGCATTACAAATGTGTTAAACCTCCCGCCCCCTCCACACACACACACACACACACACACACACAAACACACACACACACACACACACACACACACACACAAACCGCCCTAAATAAAAGCTAAGGGGAAGTCAGACAGGAAGTTTGTTTATGGGGCTTAAAAGGAGCATTGGGCAGCTGTGTCCTCAGCATTAGGATGCACATGAAGCAGGTGTGCGTCTGGCCGGTCAGTGAGCTGAATGTTGCAGCAGGTGAGGAAACGAGCTTTCTAAGCTGTACAATGAGGCCACGAGTAGCCTCATTTTAACCTCCCTCTCCTTTACTCTGTGTTTGATCTTGAATAGTGATTGTGTGCGTGCATGTACGTGCGTGCGTGCACGTGCGTTTGTGCGTGCGTGCGTGCGTGCGTGCGTGCGTGTACACAGAAATATGAATGCCTATTTGAACTTTAATGCATACAGTATAGTATGAATGCATGATATGCACATCAGTACGATTGACACCGAACAAATGACAGTAATTGCACCATACGTTTTCAGAGATGAAAATCCTTTGCAGTGGTGATGATATGGAGGGTTTGACGGCACACAAATAAATAAATACCATTTCCAGTTTTGAATGTTGACATAAACCAGATCAGCATGTTTCTTTCTATTGGCAGGGCTTTGGACATAGCAGATCCAGCGTGTCAGTTACTAATCCACTGAAGCAGACCCATAGAGTGCACATTGAATGGAAGGCTCACATTCCATGGCTTGTGATCTCAGATGCCTCATCCTTGCGTGGAAATTCATACTTTCTCCGTCATGGCTGACTCATGTCCTGCCATATCCCATCCAGACGTTACGTGTGTGTGTGTGTGTGTGTGTGTGTGTGTGTGTGTGTGTGTGTGTGTGTGTGTGTGTGTGTGTGTGTGTGTGTGTGTGTGTGTGTGTGTGTGTGTGTGTGTGTGTGTGTGTGTGTGTGTGTGTGTGTGTGTGTGTGCAGATCATGATAGCTATTTGATTGATGTCAAAACCTTGACTTGGGCACATAGAACGCCAATGGTTTGAGTTAAGTATATGCCTACGAAGCGCAATCCTCAATGTTAATTTAACTCTTGGGTGTATATTTTCAGATTCTCAGAGGTAAATGAACACTGTGGATTTTGCCGTGTATCAGATCTTAAAGAACAGAAAGCGTCGAGTTTGAGGGGGCCACGGAGGGGCTGAAAAAGACAAACAACAGTAGAGCAGCAAACAACAGGCGTACAGCTGGGTTCAATTTCCTTTAGCATGCTTTTCCTATCATGAGGTCTTTTTCAGATGCACCCAGTGCAGAGGTTGGGGAATGGCCGTGAATCTAAACCAGTCTCTCCCTCCGCGCTCGGCTTAATGAGGGCTACATGCAGGAATGTTGGTTCTCACCCCACACCTTTTCCCCATGGGCAATTTGATAATGATAAGAAAGAACAATGACTTCTTTGAAGGAAATGCCTGCAAGTTATCTGCGTCCCATGTGGCCAAAACAAAAGTGAAATATACACACACACACGATTGATCCTCCGTTATTAGCAAAGTCATGATCACAAACATAAATGGATTCTTTACAGCCACCAGAGGTGAAGATACCACCAGCAACCTTTCATCTCAGACTATCAACCTTGGAAAATTGTAGAGGAAGTCCTACTGACATCCATACTTCCACAAACAGTTCCTGATCAAGTACACTGATCTGCCATACTATAGTTGAATATTGATAACCACACAAAAAGGTGGGATGGAGAATTTTCCATTCTGAAATGATATGTTCCATCTGGTATCGAGAGAGGGAATTGTTTTTTGAATGGCCAGATGAGATTGCAAACATCCCTGCTGTATGCCTGGGTAGTTTTTTTCAAAAAGCATCCTGTTTTGAGTAATGTTCCGCTATGATGGAAACGCTGCACTCTCATAAACAACAACAGACTCCTCATACGGCCCTGCTTTTCCTATTAAAGCATGTCCTTTATATCAGATCCAAAACATGGTTGGTTTCTATGAGGCCATAAGGAATGTCCATGGTGTTTCCTTTGCTGTACAGTATCGTTTATTGTGCACAATATATATATATATATGCGTCAAATCCTGAATAATAATTTAACTGAGAGTGTACAAATGGAACCAAATGTAGCCATGTTCGCATTTATTCTCTCAGGATTTTACAATGCAATCAGGCCAGCTAGTAACTGTGAGACCTCAACGGCCCATGTGTCCTTTTTAAAAGTTAACTTGAGGGCGCTCGGGTGGCACAGGGGTAAAGTACCTGAGTCTAGGGGCTCAGGGCACAGGGGTAAAGTACCTGAGTCTAGGGGCTCAGGGCACAGGGGTAAAGTACCTGAGTCTGAGTCTAGGGGCTCATCCACTCTGGTGAAACTGGCTTGGGCGAGTGCCTGTGTCCAAACATAATACTATACATACTAATGTCTGTGTACATGGGAAGGGAGATATTTGTCGCTGCACTAGAGACCCCATGAACTATAGAGACCCCATGCACTATAGAGACCCCATGCACTATAGAGACCCCATGCACTAGACAGGGCATGTCAGCGGGGTCTTAAACGAGTAGGACAGAGGCACTACGTCCTCTCGGTGGGGGCTCCTCACTGGAAGGTGAGCCAGTAGGTTACAATAGCAAAGGCAACATGGAGGAGGAGGGCAGGATGAATTAGAGTTATGATGACTGTGAGAAAATAAAGATACAAATCTAGCCAGAACTTAAAAATCACACCCGTGTGAAGTGAGTGGTGCAAATCCGTGTGGGGATTCCCGGAACTTCCAGACCCACAGCAACGCACCCAGGGTGCCGTCCCCGCACCCATGCAGGGTGCCAGGGACACAGCCACACACATAGCTGTCTATAGGAGTGGTTGCACCACTCAGACCACAACGAGTCTACTTGCCATCTCCCAGACAGAGTATAGGCTGACTAGCCCTGCCTTAAAAGAGAGACCGTTCTGTCTTTCTTTCTCTCTCTCTCTCTCTCTCTCTCTCTCTCTCTCTCGCACGCACGCACGCACGCACGCACGCACGCACGCACGCACGCACGCACGCACGCACGCACGCACGCACGCACGCACGCGCACACACACACACACACACAGACTCTGTCTCTCTCACACTCTCTCTTTCTTCCTTGACGTGCCCTTTGAACTTCCCTCAGTCTCCAGTCTGACATCAAAGCTGTGAAAGTGGCTTCCTTTTTCCTCTCCTCAAGGTGAAGATCTGGCTATACGGGCATGAGAATGATGAGAGCATGCTTGTACCCACATGCAAAAAGTAGGGAATTATATAACATTTTGCCAAAATGCTGTATAGTTTTTGGTATGTTTTTTTTTAAATATATATACATCACCATCATATCATAAGATATTCTATTGAATAAATCTTAGTGAAAACAAATTACTCAGCGTACATAAATATACAGTTTTTACGCTCCCACATTGTGCCTTTATGCTTGACTGGATTAGTTCCATCTCTCTGTCACTGTACCAAAGTAATCTACAAGCTCACGCGTCAGCGTTTCTCAAAGAAATTGCAGTGCCGCTTTTTCCACTTAGTTGGTTTAAGATCATTTTGTTTGTTGCACACTGAAAATAGCAGATCTACAAGCTTCAACGATTCACAATGCGTCACAACGCGACCCTTTGTGAGTAAAATCTGCCATTACGACGCCATCAAGGCCCACCAAAATACATTTTTGCAACTGTAGATTTTGTCGACTAAAATCGTAGTTGACCTAAAACTAGACTAACACTAAAACATTTCGGGTGACTAAAATATGACTAAAACTAAATGAAATTTGCTGTCAAAATCAACACTGGTTGAAATGCTGTCTGACAAACACCATGTCAGTGCGGCAGAAAATAGGTCACGCTTAACACACACACACACACACACACACACACACACACACGTGCACGCACGCACATGCACGCACACGGACGCACAGGCGCACACAGATAAGATGAATTACTCATTCTCTTTCATGGTCTTTGTAGATGGAGGAAGCGGATGCCAGTGCAGAGAGATCAAAACCCCTCTGCTAAAGAAACAAGCCAAACCGTCCTCGTCCTCCTCCTCCTCCTCCGTTCCGGCAGGGAGAGAGAGAGAGAGAGAGAGAGAGAGAGAGAGGAAGAGTTGCTCAACAGGTTTGTGTCACTCCCCAACAACCCCACAGCTTTTCTCTCCATGTTCCGCTTCTGCCAGGTGTCTGTTTTCTGCTTTCTCTCGGTGTGTGAAAATATGTGCAATCTGTTCTGCAGAGTGTAGCTTTTCCTTTCCCTTAGCCAGTGGCGGAAAAAAAGAAGAAGAAAAAAGTCAGTCATGGAAGAAAAAAAAACACTAAAAAATCTATCGTATCCTCAAGCAGTTAAAAAATCAATAGCTTTCATAGCATCTATATTTAGTGCAGAGAGAGATGAAGAGATTCACAGTTTTCCCCTGCTGCAAATCTGTACGGATATCCAGATGAATAATTGCACATTCATTTATTTACCATTCATTATTTGCTCGACTGTTGCATTATGAATCATAATCTGCAAACGATCTTTTTCACTTTTCCCCTCATTTCACATTTGACGTGTGTGCGCGTGTGTATGTGTGCGAGTATGCGCAATGCATGTGCGTGTGTGACGTGTGTGTGTGACGTGTGTGCGTGCGTGCGTATGTACGTGCGTATGTACGTGCGTGCGTGCGTGTACATAAAATGGTAAATAGTGTGGCGCTTTACATAGATTAACATGTGCATTACATTCACCCATCAACATGCACATTCATACACCGATGGCAGAGGAAACCAACCTGCTCATCGGGAGAAATTAGGGGTTCAGCGTCTTGCTCAATGACACTAACTCAGGAGGAGCCTGGGATCGAACTGGGAACTTTCTGATTCCCAAACGGCCGCTCTACCTCCTCCTGCTCTCCGTGTGTGTGTGTGTGTGTGTGTGTGTGTGTGTGTGTGCGCGTGTGTGCGTGCGTGCGTGCGTGCGTGCATGCGTGCGTGCGTGCGTGCGTGCGTGCGTGCGTGCGTGCGTGCGTGGTGATATAGGTTTGGTGGTATAGGCAGGTGACGGTGATGGTGAAGAGTGGGGGATGGAAGTGGGGGATGGAAGGGATCAGGGGTGTTTGGTGGCCCATTTTCTGATTAGATTGACAGCTTGTAGCAATTACCATGCAATGAATTCTAACCCAGGTTCGTATCCATTTCCATTATTGAAGCTATATTACATCCTGCCCTTATCTGATATTAGCATCATTTAATCTTGTATAACAATCTTACCTCATTTCACTCCATGATTGAAATGTATCATGCAGATGATATGTAATAGGTGCAGAAAGCAGGTCTTTTGTTTGGGGTTAAATGGATTTTTTTGAAGGTAGGCCCACTAATTAAAAATCCTATCCATTGCATAATTTGTGTTTCTGTATGGTATAGAATTCATCACCTCATTCTGACTAGATAAAAAAATGCATTAGCCTACAGTATCATCACATTCAGAGCACCACGAGCCAACGTTGTCCCTAGCAACAGCAGAATACAGATTGGCCGATTATGCTTCTGGCATCCATTTCAAGTTGCACATTCCTAGCAATCTAATGCAGGACATTCCTATAGGAATCTAATGCAGGACTAATAAAGAATGTGACTTATACAAAGTGAGCTTTTGCATACAGTATAGATGACAACACAGACCTTACAGTAATACGTGAGAAAGAAGAAGATAAATCATAGGAGAACATTTATAAGTGGCAATGCGTCTGGGAAGGTACATTTTGATTGATTGATTGATTGATTGATTGATTGATTGATTGATTGATTGATGAAAACCTTATGTAGAACACTAAACCCGGGTGATTTTCACCGGGACAATTATGTTTATGTTTCCCTGTCCACATCCCTGTTTTTTCTACAGGCAGGTGTTCAGGTGAATTTCACACAGGTTTAGTGATAGGGGAGAGATAAAATCCCATACGCCACAATGGGCAGTTATTTTGGTTCCAGGAATGGGTGGACCAAAGTAGAGAAGTTCCCAGCTCTATTATTTTTTTAGGAATATTTGTAAATTAAAGATTAAGCCTTACTTTCTTTTCTTTGTAGATGTTACGTAATGTCTTGCATATATATACAAAAAAGTTTAAGACACACTTTAAGACACACTGCTCCCTCAACCCTCAAGTTTCTGTGTCAAACTATCAAGAATAACTTTTGTGTTGAATATTTCACCTATTCGGCTCTGCTGTTATTCACTACCTCATCTTAATATACAGGTTAACATGCTGCAGTCATTTGTGGTCCCTCATCCCTAATAGCATCCCCTCAAATGAGCTCTCCCATTTCCTCATCTCATCTCAACCCAGCATGACCCACCAGATAGGCCCTTGTAAATTCTCCCCTCATCTGGCTCCTTTTAAGTCAATGTTGGACTGTCCATAATCGCTCTGTCAAAATGCATCCCGTCATCACTGCTTGTTGTGAGGTAGCACAGAGCAACAGACTGAGACATTCCAGAGTCTCAGCCGCCAAGCAAGCCTGCCAGCCCCCTTCTTGTAACATGAGGAAATGAGTTTGTGTCAGGACTATTTTGGAGTCGCTTTGAAGTCTTATTTTACCCCTTGCCTCCAGGGGGATAACACAGAAAGGAAGGGGCGGAGGGGGTACACAGTAAAATATGGAGTGTTCATTTGACTCTTACAATGCACCGTATAAGGGTCCATTTTTACACTTTCTGAATCTGCGGAACCCATCCCGACACCCCAAAAGGCACTGCCTCTAATGTGTTGTATGCATGGTCAAAGTAGCAACAGGGAGTCCGAAGAAATGTCAATGTCTACATAATATGTACATCAACGTCCTCCAAGCATCACATATGCTGATGCCTTTCTGTGTCAGCAGTGGTAGTTCTGACTTTCATTTTACACATGCATAAACATGGATGAAGAATGTGTCCTGAGGAGAAATCCTTCGTTATCCCGAGGCCTGTATTGCTCACTGTTTTATTCATGCATTGTTTACACATTGCATTCATAAATTGTAAGTAAATCGTGAATGTTACATTGGAACTCGAGTCCTGCCCTGGAAATAAAAATGTACAGTATGTACTGTACCAGTTCTGACAACATTTACTGTATATTGGACAAAGAGAAGTCCAAAAAATGCGTTGCAACACGTTGTTGTGAGCCTATAGATCGGCTATTTTAAGCAAAGATATTTAATGTTGTGCGAAAATACACTACAGTATATATGCCCTGAGGGACTCCAGTCATTCAACCATATAGTACAGTATGTTGTTCATAAAGTAAAATCTTCAGTGTTATTTTAATAATACTAGACCTGTACGTGTCCGTCAGCTACTTGAGAACGATGCAACTTGGGAACCTATCCGTTGTCAACTTGTCATAGTAGCACCCATTTTATGTTTTGGGTTGGAGGGTTGGCTAGTTAGGAACTGCTTACATTTGCAGAAACCATCAAGTGACCCCAGCAAGTGCCTTGACTTTGAACTGACACTTTGAGGTCAACAAGGGGAGCAGCAATCTATAAATATCACATTCACCACTGTCTCTATTTTACATCATGCCCAGTTTTCCCACACCCACAAATACCTCTATATGACTGTCAAAACTCAAAGTGACTAATTGCTCATCTTTAAATCTGTAATGTATCGTCATATTCAAGCACATTTGTGCATGCACGCACGCACGCACACGCACACACACGCACACACACACACACACACACACACACACACACACACACACACACACACACACACACACACACACACACACACACACACACACACACACACACACACACACACACACACACACACACACACACACACACACACAGAGAGAGAGATGCTCCCTGGTGTGGATGGTGGATGCGCCCCCGTCTTCATCCACCCCCTGTTGTGTCCTGAGCCAGTGTCTCCGGAACGGGGCCGGTGTGAGGGGCATCCCGCGGTGCAGTTTGCGCGTCCTTGCCAGCACCAGACAACTTCACTATCCCAGCCCTAGCAGGGGGCGATAATCACATAAAGCTCCCCCTGACAAGAAGCATTGAATTCAGCTCCGGTCCCCTTAAGAACCTGGCTCCCACCAGCCTCCTCTCAACGTGCTGCTGACGTTACAATGAGATGGTTTGTGTTTTCATTTTTTCACACTATGGCACCTTGTTTTCGCTTTTTTCGCCGCCGCCGCCGCCGACTTTGATATTTATTTGGAAACGGATTTGGGATTCCGTGTCATTGGGCAAAATCTGAATTGGCGGAATCAAGGGTTTACCGCTTTCGCCCACACCGACAAAATGTTATTCTATGAGTTCCGTCAGGTTATTTTTTTCTTTTTTCTTCTTTTGCATGGTGAATTCCATACATTATCGTAGCCCTGTCTTTTGTTGGTCACGGCTGAGGAGTATTTATGAAAAGTTTTTATGGACCATTTGCTGCTTCTAATCTGTGTCATTTGGGATTTCCGTAGATTATATTTTGTGAAAGTTGCCATGAAAATATTTTCTATCTGTAGAAAGTAATTTCAAGGTAGGGGTAGTGACTTACGTTGACATGGTTTACTCCTCTGCCTGAACCTGGCTGGGAGGTGGTCTTGGGTGGAAAAGGGATGTTCCATCATGCTTTCAGCATATGGAGTGGTTTCCTGCAGCATACAGTGGTATAGGTGACTGTTTACACATATTATGACTTCTCAAATGTTGTACTCATACAATTATAAGCATGCATAAGTAGCTGCAAAATTATTATATATATTTTTTAAATCCACCAAAATGGATTAAAGAAATAAAGGCATTGGACTGTTTTAAGCAGCTTTGTGCTCCTGGAGAACTCTCCTATGTTACCCCGGGGAGCCGTGGCTTCCAGCAGTTACGTCCCATTCATCACCTGCTTTCAATGGCCACTGCCGAGCTGCCTCGGGCTAGCTAGCAGGCCAGGTAGGGTGCCGGGCTGTGCACAATGTTGAGGGGATTAGCAATCAAAGCAGTATGGAGGCTAGGGCCCTCTGTCCCGGCTGGCCATTCACTCCTAGCGGGGGAGGAGAGCTCCAGCAGCGGCCAAGGTCATCGTCTCCGGCACGGCAGGAGGTAACTGGGAAAGAACCCTGGGAACTAGCCGCGCCTTCTCTCTTGCTAATCGCAAGCTAGCAGGCTAGTGGCACAGCGGGTGTCTTACCCGCCAAACATACATCTGTTGGGGCCACGGATAGCGTGGCTGACAACAAGATAATACCCTGTGTTTTCTCCCACTGCTTTCTCTTTTTTGGTTGTAGAAATCTCTTTGCTGTTTCAACATGATTCTCATGGGATTCTTAGCTTTGCTTTGCTTTTTGCTTTTCATTTCATTCACACAACCTACAACTGTATGCTGAGTTAGCATTAGTGGGCATTGTTACCGTAGGCTTTATAGTCAAAGAGAAGTCCCCTTCAAATAATTCATGGGGAAACATTGTGTGAAAGGGTTGATCCTTATTGACATGAGACATTTCAGGATAAAATAAGGAGAACATTCCGGAACTTTCAGGGAGTTTCTTTGATACATCTATTTTTCTCAGGCTTGCTTGGCCAGATTAGCCAATGAAATGATGGAATGTGTTAATAAGCGACAATAACGAAAATGCACAAAGCTTCCTTTATTGTTGAGCTAGCAATTCCTCATTCACTTTTCCATCACGATTCTGAGTCACGCGTAGTCATTGAAAAACCGATTAGAAGCACCATTTTAAGTTGATCTGGCATCCTGTGGAGCAAAACCCCAATGGGACAGCTGGATTCAAATCCACAAATATGAGAATAGTGGCCTCTGAGATCGCACACTTGGCGGATTAGCTTAGCCGCTAGGCTTGAGAAAAGAAAGCAAGTAATGAGGTAACAATGATGTAAAAACAAGCGCCGACGTTCTCGGGTTCTCGGTTCGGAGGCAAGAAGGCATCCATGCCCCCCCGTACCTACACCACTGTCGGGATATTGGCAAGTTGTCATGACGACAGGGATGTTCTGCTGATGAAGTCTCGCTCAGCGTTGTCCAATCAGATTGAGGCGCTACAACCGCAGAGTGAACAGGGGAGGACGCACCTATTCCAGTTGCACAATGCTAAGAAAGGACAGGCGAAACCCTGGACCACCGACCGTTTATGGGCTATCCGGGGGAGGCTGTCAATGGGCCGCCATGGTTCGACTAAACGCGAAACAGCGGGGGTCGTGGAAGAGGGGCTGCCAGGTAGGGGGTCTTCACCGTGTCTGATGCTGTTCATGCACCGATAGAGTGATGCTATAAATATATATATCTTAAAAACATTGTTTATTTTCTCAATTTTGGAGTTATAACATGATTATTAGTAGATATGTTATGTTTGTGTCGGCATGTCTGTGGATATTGAGCTGCTCCAGGTGTACTTGCCCAATTTGGCAGATCACTCCTGCAGGTGGTTTTTACAAATAATGTGACAACAGCAGTAACAACAACAACAACAATGCAAAGATTATCATTTTCTTTTACAAAAGCCAGACAAATGTGGTCCAATGTTGATAAAAAAAATCAATTTCTGTATTTTTATCATAGCAGATTGTAGACAAAGAGTAAAGAAACGCTAATATGTGGAAAACTGAAGGTATCAAAGTAAAGCGAAAACTCGATTCTAACTCTAAGCATTGCTTTTATTTAGGCCTTTATTTCCGAAGTTGCATTTTGCAATTAATTTAGCTTATGGCTGACCAAAAGAGAAATCAAGACGGTTTGTAGCTCTGTGAAAGACGAAGCCCTTGGTGGGGGCGCCCTCTGTTTTTTTTTCTTCCAAACACCGCAGGTAGCCTTTACGGTCATCGTCCATAAGCCTTTTCTTCTACTTATTAAATCGCACAATTAATATCAGCGTATGTTTCTCCCCAAAGGTTTCAAATATGAGCTTAGTCATAGGACATTTAGATTCGCCATTCTTTCTATAGTTGGTTTATTGAGCATAAACCCCTTCCACCCCTTTCCCTTCTCCGCACTCACCCTCCGTCCCTCTATCATGGGCTCTCGGTTGGAAGCCATTTGACAGACTGACCCCTGATGGTGGATGTGCTTCACTCAAACTTCACAATCAAATGTTTGTTGTCAGCGTAGCGAAATCACGCTGACACCTTTTCGCGATGTTGTGTTTAGTCTAACAATTTTGCAAATGGCGGCTCCATACTGAGATGGTGCGACCAGGGTGAGGGCGGGTGGTGATTACTATAGAATTGCTAGCGGACTGGTGCACTGCAACAAATCACAGACATTGTTTGTGTCTTTTTGTGTGAACTTGTGTTTCTCCAGCAGGTTGCACTTCTTTTCAGAATGAAAATGTCATTTTGGCCATCTATTTGTTGATATCTACTGCTTTTAAAGCACTTTTGAATGATGACATTGATTGATGTGATACAGACTTGAGGAAAACAAATCATGGAAGATGTGTATATTTCAAATAAGGCTTGCTGGTACTGAAAATGACTGACAGACAACGCTGAAAATGACTGACATACAATGTAGAAAACCTTTAGAGATATGAATTGAATCAAGACAATGACAGGAACCATTGTTCTGACTTAAATGTCATGTGTATTTTACATTGATAGATGAAATCCATTGTGAGGGGACTAAACCTGCTAGTTATGGAACCAGAAACTGAGCATCATAATATCCAGAAGTTGGATTTATGGCTAATGATTGATTGGGCAGCTTCTATTTCTGCATATTATGTACACTTTAGCTATATATGCCTTCTATTTCCAATAATATGCCTTGGAATCCATTTTAAGGTGATTCAAATTGTATATTTCAATAGTGAGGTGAGAGATTTGCAACTCTGGGCAGCAGGTCACACAGTGAGAGGTATTTCACCAGATAACCACTGAGGTGAAATGATAACTGCTCTTGTGATACAGATTAGTAACACCACGTTTGCGTGAATAAATGTTTTGAGCTCTTCACAGTTCCGAGTACTCTCTGACCTTGATACTTGGAAAGGGACAGAGAGAGCATGGAGTTTGTTTTGTTCCCGGTAATGTAAATTGTTGTACGTGACATCACATTACGTCACCTGGAGGGCAAATCAAAGCCTGCTGCCTGCCAGTAACAACAATAGACCAGATGTAAACAAACGTGTTGAGCGGCATTTCCGGGTAGAGAGTCTATGGACACTTTATTTTATGTTTTGATTGTACATTAGCTATGTTTACTTTGTCAATGTGGATATTTAGAACAAAATTATATATTTCTAAAAGTAAGTAGCAAATAACAATATCACAAGTGTCCTGTTCTTCCAGAAATTAAGGTTAACTAGACCAGTGCCCGGCTGTACAGCACCGAGTCGGTAACGATGGAAGTTGGAGATCCATGCCCCACCCGGCTATACCCGTTGTACCCGCGTCAGAGTACCCGTTCCACCCATCTGTCTGTGTACCTTTAATGCCCATATATGGAGATTTATGTATCTGTGTGTCCCTGTATTCCTATATGGAGTTCTGTGTCAGGCATGCCCAAATATGAAGTGATGTGATGTCAGAACAGGCCAGCTCCATATATGGAGATATAGGGGTGATCAGGTCCAGAGCATAGAGTAACAAAAGGATAGAGACCGAACCGGAGCGCTAGCCCCGCCCTCCCGCTATTCATTTCAATAGAAGTTGCTCAGTGGCGTTTTGAAGCACCCGGAAGACTGCCGGAAGTACAATTATAACTCAATGGCTCGAGTGAGCGGAAGTTAAGCCAGGACCTCAAAGCGCGGACCTCAAACGTCATACATGACGTCATGAACGTCCGTCCACCTCCATGAAAGTGCTGCAGTTCCTCTTTTCGCCAGTAGGTAGTGGCAGCTTCAATGTTGGATAGCCTTACTGGGGGCTTGGTCCAGAGCCTGGGCATATTTGTGATGTCAGAACAGGCCAGCTCCATATGAACACTGGGCAGGGGCCCTGTCGGGCAGAGGCCTTGATACTGCTCCAATGCAACACTGATGGCATTATCTACTTGTATTGTTGGAAATACATTTTTGGTTGTGGTGTCATGAGGGTCATTTGATTGCGGGCGCTATAGCCCCTCCAATGCATGGCTTTTGAAGATTACATCACAGCTAAGTCTATGTCGAGTTTGTTATAGAGCACTTCAATTGTTTGGCAGCCAAGTCTATGGACTTTGAGGATATTACAATGTATTTTTAGAGCACTTAGGGTGCCACTGGCACCTTGCCAGCCAGGTCTATGGACTTTAATGTTTGTTTAGAGCACTAAATGACGACGTAAGATGTCATGTACAGTGGACGCCCGCATCACTTCACAGGAGTGTGATTTTTAACACACTTTTGACTACAAAATGCTATAGTCAATTGCATATACTTACCAAAGGGGAGACTAAGCTGGCTTTGTACAGAATGTTGACAAAGAAGAAAAATCACAGTCATGAATGATAGACATAAACACACGATTCTAGGTTCTATTTGAGGGTCATGGGAGGATAGACATATACACACGATTCTAGGTTCTAGGTTCTATTTGAGGGTCATGGGAGGATAGACATATACACACGATTCTAGGTTCTAGGTTCTATTTGAGGGTCATGGGAGGATAGACATATACACACTATTCTGGGTTCTAGGTTCTATTTGAGGGTCATGGGAGGATAGACATATACACACGATTCTAGGTTCTAAGTTCTATTTGAGGGTCATGGGAGGATAGACATATACGTACGATTCTAGGTTCTAGGTTCTATTTGAGGGTCATGGGAGGATAGACATATACGTACGATTCTAGGTTCTAGGTTCTATTTGAGGGTCATGGGAGGATAGACATATACACACGATTCTAGGTTCTAAGTTCTATTTGAGGGTCATGGGAGGATAGACATATACACACGATTCTAGGTTCTAGGTTCTATTTGAGGTTCATGGGAGGATAGACATATACGTACGATTCTAGGTTCTAGGTTCTATTTGAGGGTCATGGGAGGATAGACATATACACACGATTCTAGGTTCTATAGGTTCTATTTGAGGGTCATGGGAGGATAGACATATACACACGATTCTAGGTTCTAGGTTCTATTTGAGGGTCATGGGAGGATAGACATATACGTACGATTCTAGGTTCTAGGTTCTATTTGAGGGTCATGGGAGGATAGACATATACGTACGATTCTAGGTTCTAGGTTCTATTTGAGGGTCATGGGAGGATAGACATATACGTACGATTCTAGGTTCTAGGTTCTATTTGAGGGTCATGGGAGGATAGACATATACGTACGATTCTAGGTTCTAGGTTCTATTTGAGGGTCATGGGAGGATAGACATATACACACGATTCTAGGTTCTAGGTTCTATTTGAGGGTCATGGGAGGATAGACATATACACACGATTCTAGATTCTAGGTTCTAGGTTCTATTTGAGGGTCATGGGAGGATAGACATATACACACGATTCTAGATTCTAGGTTCTAGGTTCTATTTGAGGGTCATGGGAGGATAGACATATACACACGATTCTAGGTTCTAGGTTCTATTTGAGGGTCATGGGAGGATAGACATATACACACGATTCTAGGTTCTAGGTTCTATTTGAGGGTCATGGAGAGGGATATACAAAGCCACACGTTGGAACCCAGAGGGAAGGAGGTTGCAGATTTGTGCAATTAGACGTGCCGTCCGATCCTGGCAATATATATATACATACTGTGTATATATATGGCTAATGAATGTCAGCCATCGCACATCTTTGAAAATTGTTTGTTATCATTACAGTTTGAGTAGTATCACATACTTCCCTAAAATCTAAAAAGGGTGTAGCTGACTACATTGACACTTAAACTGACTGTCCACCCATACACAGTATAGGCCCTGACCTAGCTGGCCCTACAGACAGACAGGATCATAGATAGATAGATAGATAGATAGATAGATAGATAGATAGATAGATAGATAGATAGATAGATAGATAGATAGATAGATAACACCCGTGTGAAGTGAGGGGCGCTCCTATCATGCTATGATTAGGTAATGATGATGTAAAACAAACGGTGTCAAAACAAACATTACATTCTCTTTATAGAGAAAGAAGAAACAATCCGGGCACTCAAGGTTAAAATGAGGAGGATAGCCTTTATTAAATTAAAAAGGCAACTGCCTTTCCTGTTTGATCCTTGTGAGCACCTTTTTTATCATCATCACATGTTTATATTTCCGTCGAGCACCTGGTTAGTTTTTCTTTTTTCCTATTAAATTCTCTTTATTGTTAATGGGATTTAATGTTTGTGTTAGGGACAAGATGACGTAAATTTTCCCTTCATTGTCAATGCCGTTTTTAAAACAAACATTGAACTAAAACAATCATTAAACCTGTTTTTGAGGGGCGCTGCTAGCTAGCTAATTAACACTCACCTTCCCTTTGACAATCATTTATATTGTCCTTTGCCTCCCAAACAACGAGACCATTTTCACAGCAGCCATATACGGACATAAATGAATGATGTACAGTAATGTAGCCTATGCTACTTCCTTCACAGGTGTTATTAATGATACAGTATACTAATTAGGCTGAGTTCGATTTAGCGTAGCAGAGCCTTTCCGGTGAGCTAACATACGTATAGGCCTACCCTACACAATAGCAGCACCTGACTCTGCTTGACCTGAATGGAACACAACCATAATTAGAATCATTGGTAACACCTGTGAAGGAAGTAACATAGGCTACAAAACGAAACGATTTATGTCAATCTGGCTGCACTGGAAATAGCCAAGTTCCAGATCAAAATACCATACAGATAAGGGTACTTTTGTACGCTTTCATCTTAGCAGCGTGTACACATCACCAAGTACAGCTCAGTCAGGGATCTTGTCGCTTTTAGTGAATTAAGCAGCCTAAGTCCACATGTGCCTAGAACTTTGTTTGCTCATAAAATGTTTTGAGAGATGATCAAGACACCAATTGTGCATTGCGAATTTGACAGGCTGGCCCTCTAGAGTTTACACTAAAGTGTTTGTTTTGCCTGCCTGGGGTCCGTAGCAGTCGTGACTGAAAATTTTATATAGCCTAATATAAACAAACACAAAGTGAATTTATATTTTAAAAACAATCAGCCCACCGGAAATAATGAATTAATAATGTGCTTATTAAGTGTAATATATTTAAATGTATGTCTTTCTTTCTTTATAATCCTGTGTTGGGAATTCAGTTTCAGCTTCACCAGCTGAAGGCTACTCAGATGGTTAATTGAGCGTAAATTGGGAGGCCAACCGGTGACCTCCTGATTACTATTACTATTACTATTATTTATGTATTTATTTATTTGTTTGTTTGTTTGTTTGTTTGTTTGTTTGTTTGTTTGTTTTTAGTTTTTTAGTTTTAGTTTTTTGTATTTCGTATTTCGTATTTCGTTTTAGTTTTTAGTTTGGGTGGGAGTGGATTTGGGCAGATAGATATAAATATAGATAGCTGGATGGATGGATGAATGGATGGATGGATGGATGAATGGATGGATGGATGGATGGATGGATGGATGGATGGATGGATGGATGGATGAACAGACAGATAGAAATACAATAATGTAATCCATACCATTGCCAAGCAGCTAGCAACAATACAACTCAAGGTTCAACCAAAGTTCAACATCACTTTATATCGGCAGTGCTTTGGAGCTGGAGGGGATGAGTGAAAAAGCCTTTGACTTTGTGTCAACCCATGAAGCGTTTTGCAGTGATCCCAGAAAGTCTTGTAAAAGCTAGCCTAATGAAGACGTCAAAAAAGCCACAATTCCCCACCGAAACCCGACCCAACCTGCTTGGAATTCTTTTAATGGCAACGTATAATCAACAAGGTCTGTCATCCGAGATAAATCAAGATGTTAGGCATCCAACACTGGAGGAAAAATACGCTTACATTCCACAGGCTATCATCAATTGCCAGAGACACATAATGTCAGTAAATGTCATCTCGAGGTTGATTGGACCACCCAGAGGTCGCCGGTTGAAACCCATGCGGTTTTCATTCAGAGAACTTTGAGGTTCATCTCTCTCATCCCCCACCCCAAAGGATGTTCCCCCTCTCCTCATCCAGCCACCCCAGAGATCCAGGGCTTCTGGTCCAAGGCTGGGGGTCCCCTCTGTAAATTACAGTTTGAAAAAAGCCCAACCATGGGTGAGAATGAAACAGAGCCCCATAGACTGCAGTATAGGGAAAATAGCATTCTTATTGCTCTAGACGCATTGTGAACTAGTAGATACTATAGGCCTATATGCTATTTCCGGCAAGCGACAACACGTACAACACAGTACGAATCTGGTTTAACAGTTACCTCCCCAAGCATTCGCTTGGGGAGGAGGGGATTGGTGTAAGCTAATTGCCCATCAGTTGTCAAGTACGTGTACAGTGCGGAGAAACCAGGGCTGGCCAACTGTCTTTTTCTGAAAAGCTGTCAGCCAAGGACAATGAAATGCATTGCATTTCTTCCCTCTCCTTCCCTCTCCACCTTTGATTTAATAGAGTGAGACGTGGACCGCAGACGGAGCCATGTGAAAGTGTGCAGTTACGATGTGGTCAGGTTGTAAACACACAGACATAAAGAGGAAGACTGGGATTACAAACAGGTTTGATCTCCTTGGGGCTGACAAGAAAGGGGAGGGAAAGAGGAATGATGATTTGGGCCGTCCTTTTATTCACTCTTTTTCTGTCAACTACCTCTTGCCAGCAGCACTGTCATTTTTGACTCTGCAGACAAAATTGAAAGTCCAGAATGGAAAGAAACACTAACAGACAGATGCACCTGGAGGCTAATATGGAGTGCTGGACAACAGCTGAGGCCCACTAATTTGCTAACTGCGATGGAGCGCTAATGTTATCGTCTCTGACTTTCCCTATCCATCTCTATTGTTCATTATTTTCTAAGCAACAGAGAGAGAGACTGCTGTTTCTAAGCTAATTTCTTGGTTCAGATTGGTCAAGGAAGACTTGAAATTGTCTACAAAGACAAACAGATTGAAATGGATCCCTTTATTTGCAACGAATAAAAAAAATAATGTTTTAATTCTAGTGGAAATGAGTTCC
>NC_136809.1:21181806-21191806 GCF_951216825.1 Electrona antarctica
AGACCTGTAGCAGGTCTTACTGGTAGATCTTTAACAAAACCATCCAGGAAACTGCAGTGTCTGGTGAAGGTTTCACACCACTCTTTCCATAATATTGTATGTTTCTGCATTGTAGTACAATGGACGAGTGTGTGAGAGAGAGAGAGAGAGAGAGAGAGAGAGAGATTTGATTTTAAAGGGTCCTTTATTGCGCACTGCCGGGTAATACAGGTCAAAACAGGATCTTAACTACATGCCAGTCTTATTAATCACAAAAATAAATTCACAGGAACAACACCATCCTTTAAAGAAATGATCAAAAGGTGAAGAGCAGTTCATCATCGCCCATCACTGAGCAGGCTGAAAGACCAGAGAAAATGAGATAGATATATATATATAGAGAGAGAGAGAGAGAGAGAGAGAGAGAGAGAGAGAGAGAGAGAGAGAGAGAGAGAGAGAGAGAGAGAGAGAGAGAGAGAATTATGGCATTCAACAAATCATTTGTATTCAAAGCAATGACATTTCATTTCATTTCATTTCATTTTTTATTTCGCACATAGTGTAACACAATACAGTACAAATCATAATAGATAACAATTCATATCTTTCATAATTCATTTGTCTTTCATACAGTATCTGATACACCTATGACGAAAAGGAGCAGGAAGAAGAATAAATTCTTATAAATACCTGCCCCCTTTTCACTTAAAAGTTTAGTTTACTTTATTGATTGGCGCATACACATCTAAACAAAACAAAACAAAAAACAAACAAAACAAAACAAAAGAGAAAAACAAAACAAGCAAGAAGTTGAGCAATGACACGTGCAACAAATGACAGCTCTAGCTCTAGTTAACCTATTCATCGTCTTCATATTGTCTAAATATTTGATTTTTGTAATTTATTTTAAATTGGCAAATATTTGTACAACCCTTTAAATTGTCATCCAGAGAATTCCATATTCGGATTCCTGTTATTGAAGGACACATCAGTCTTTGAGTGGTCCGTGCAAACTTATGTTTGAAGTCAAATTTCCTCCTACTATCCCTACTTTCTGAACTAGGATCGAATAACTGTTGTAGATGACTTGCACATGATCATGTGCAAGTCACCCAACTTACCAGCCAAGGCATCCCATAACTTGCAGTTGTACATTACTATACTTGTTTCATGTGAACATACAGGAACATTTGAATTTTCTCATATAATGTAATTAAAAACGTTTAACTTTCATATTATTCTAGGTTCATTACACATGAAGTGAAATATTTTAAAACCTTAGCCGATTTGCTCGTCCACATATGGGGGTGCATACTTAGTTTAGACTAGTCATTGGTTAGACACACATGGGTTAAGGTTAGGTTTAGGTGTGCTGCCCCGTGGGAGGTTAGGGTTAGGGTGAGGGTTGGAGATAGATTGTAGTTGTAGGACTAATGACTGGTCTAACCAATGACTAGTCTAAACCATTCATTGTCAATGGTTTGTGTAAGATGATAATCTACACCATAACTGAATATTGGAGGGGCTAGCGCCCCTCAAAAATAATAAATATTATTCATTTCTTGGGGGAAATTGATTCAAAATATTAGAATTAGTAAGATGAAAGTATATTTTGCATTCCATTTGGAAATCAGAGTCTGCATGGAAGAAGAGTGGAGAGTCACAATCTGTGCTTGAAGTGAAGATGTGAAGTTTACGTAGTCAGTAGGCTATGTTTTGGGGTGCTATCATCTGTTGGTGTTGTTCCACTGTGTTTTATAAGGTCCAGAGTCAAGCTGGCTGCCTTCACCAAATTTAGAGCATTTCATGCTTTCATCTGCTGGCAAGCTTTATGGAGATGCCGGTTTTCTTTTCCAGCAGGACTTGGCACCTCTCAGTGCTAAAACTACTTTAAATGTTGTACTGCATGGTATTACTGTGCTTGGTTGGCCAGCCAACTCTCCTGACCTGAACCCCACAGAGAATCTATGTTGTATTGTCAGGATGAAGATGAGAGACACCAGATCCAACAATGTACAGTAGATGAGCTGACGACCGTGATCAAAGCAAACCGAGTGCATGAACATACTTTTCAGGTTGTCAACATTTCTGGATTTATAAATCCTATTGGTCTTATGTAATATTCTAAAATGTTGAGATACTGGATTTTTGATATTCATGAGCTGTATGTTGTAATCATCCAGATTAAAACAAAGAAAGGTTTGAAATATTTCACTTTATGTGCACTGAATCCAGATATGAATGTTTCACTTTTTAAATTATATTACAGGACAATATGAACCTTTCCACGATATTCACATTTCGGGCGATGTCCCTGTAGCAAATATTGATACAAAAGGATAAGTGTATGCAACTATGCATGTAAATGTGAGAATGCATGAGTTGTGCATAGAATTTCCCTGGTTTTGGGGTTGCATTATCAAGTGTGCCTGCACACAAACATCAGTGGCATATTCAATATCATGCATGTTTAAAAATGGCTGCATCTCCACATCGGCAATTGTTGTCTGTTGTCTCGGAACGAATGCAGCTGAGCATGCCGTCACTCCAGTTCGGAAAAACTCAACACAGGAAAATGAGGTGCAGGCAACAAAGAGCTTTGAGGATGTAGACACGTATCTCCAAGGACACATACCACCCAGCAGATCAAAGGACCTAGAGGACGTGTTTGATGGGGAAAACCACACTGGCTTTCAAAGCTCTGTTGCCTGGTACCTCGCTAGCCCACCAAGGCCCATGATAGGGATCCTAATACAACTGCCTGTCAGTTAATTGAAGCCCCATTCAATCCCCCAGGGAGAGCACACTAGCCTTTGGAGAGCATCTTTGGCCCACTGTGTGCGCGCATCTCTAATTATTATTCCTCAATCACCTCCACAATAACACCGTTTATTGTTTGAGTGTGTGTTGGTGTCTCGCTGCCCATCTCTCATCTTTGGAGAAGACACTGATGTTTGACAGAAAGCGAGATCACAAGCCGTTCACATTTCACTCAAATCATATCGGGCTACCTTTGGGAAGGCAGCATGTTACCAAGGAGATGTTTGGTTGTTGCGTTTGATATGGGAATAATTCATAGTGCCTTTTGTTGGGTGCTGAAACAATACACACACACACACACACACACACACACACACACACACACACACACACACACACACACACACACACACACACACACACACACACAAGTAGAGGACATGAGAAGGACAGAGAATGGTGTTTTTTTTATGTAATTGCATATGGCTAGGCGTATGCATTCCATATTGTACTGTAGATGGGAGCAAGAACTCAGACACACGCGCGCGTACACACGCACGCACACACACACAAACATTCACTGTCGTCCTGTCATTTCAGTGAACATGTCCCCTTCTTTCAGAGACAGACAGTCGCCCAGACAGAAAGGAAGTCAACCACGTCTGCCTGTGGAAATGAGGATGTGATATTGAGCGATGGCAGCACATCTGAGCACAGCCATGTTTTTACACATGGCAGATGTGGTGTGCACTGCATAGTATATACTGTACTTGATCTTTTGTAAAAATACACACACACATACACACACACACACACACACACACACCACACACACACACACACACACACACACACACACACACACACACACACACACACACACACACACACACACACACACACACACACACACACACACACGCAGTGCAGCACATAATAAGCACATATCAAGAAAGATCTCTTTTCATGACGCGCTCGAACACGCTCGGACCAATGTATGTTTCCTAGCTTGACGTGTCAATGTATGCTCTTTGACGGGCGCTGAAAATGTAGTGGTGACAGTCCTGACAAATTATATGTATATCTTAAAAACTTAAAACCCTCAAGAGTTATATTACACTGCAATGATAGCATAACATCCACAGCTGTGTTAAGTTGTCTTTCTTGCCTTGGGGGGCTGGTTGAGTTCTGCATGGAGAGCTACAGCTATAGACATGGACCAAAGAGCAACAGTCTACGTATATGGAATTCTATGAATAATATAATACATAATAGCCTATACATGACACCAATAGACACAGACCAAAGAGCACTTGGAAACAGAAGAACCAATCCTCTCTCCCTGACCATGGTTTTGCAGTCATGGTGCGAGACCAATCCTATAGTTCCACAATGTCTCCGTGCCCCCACTATCTCCAGACCAAATGAATGGTTAGGGCTTTGAAGGGGAAATCGCACACATTCCTCCATAATCGTATGAGGTATTTACATACACTCTCCAAATAATTATGTGGTCCAGGCCGGGAGCATCCAATGGATTTTTCACAAAAGCACTTTCTACTATTTACATTCCTAAAATGTAATGTGGTTTACTTATGCAGCTGGACAGCCCGAAATCAAAGCGTCCAGTCCGAGGGAAAAGAAAGAGAGAGAGAGAGAGAGACAGAGGAAAAGTTCAAAGCTTGCAAGGTCAAGCATGGGGGTCAGTCTCTCAGTGCCTTTTGCTGCCTGCATGAATACATAACCACCGATTGACTTTCTAATCGGGAGGGGCCTCATAAAATATGCAGTTTAATAACAACGGTTATCATGGGTCCCTTTTTGTGTCTCCTCTCTGTTTTAGTCCATGGGCTTCTAAGTAATCTATTGAATAATGAAGGGACTGCAACGGCTGCTTTTGGCTCCATATTTTGCCTCTGAAATACAAAATGGCAACCCCTCCTTCCCCCACCCTTCATTCATGAAAGGCCCCTCCTTCCCTCTGGATTTTCTCTTGATTGGATCAAAGCCTTGACCTGTGTTGCCGGGTGACCTTTAGCGATCCCATCAGTGCCTCCAGAGTGGGGACCCTTGCCAGGACACCTGGGAATCCCCTTGGTGGTGGCACAGTCGGCGGCTGTCATCCAGCCCTTGTCTGTTTGATGTCGCCTCTGACCCCGGCTTCTGTAACAATCACTGTGGGGGAGATCTGACGTACCTCGCCGGTGCTGTGAATAATAGAATATCATCTACCTGTCTCGGACCCTCTGTCCCGTCATGTCCCTTATGCTTCCTATGATGAAGAAATGTTCCTATCCTAACCTCCGGGGGTGACGTGTTCCTTCCTGTCTGTCTGTGTGTGTATCATCCAGGGTACAAAGGGAACTGTCCATGGCTGGCCACGGGACGGGAGCGAGCTGTCATCGCGGTGGCCCAACTGGCATGCAGTGCCCAGGGCGTCCATGGGCACACGGAGCCGTCTGGAGGAGGGCATCAAGGACGTTGACGAGGGACAGCTGGAGAGGACAGAGCGCTCTTCACTTTCTCAGCCCAACACAAAGGGCCGCGGTCACACGTGGCGTGAGAGACATGAGGTGATGTTCAGTGTCCTCACCACCGCCCAACCATCAATCATCACTCCACTCACTGGACTCATTGGGAGCATAGCGTTGTGTTCTGTTTGACTAAATGGGCTCTATGCACACAGAATAACTCTTGCTACTTGTCTTCCGGGCCGCTTCCCTACTTCCTTCACAGGTGTTGTTCACGCTCGTGTAACCGTTTAAACTTGGATTTTCTTGGCCGATGCTAAGTTTGAATTAGTGTAAAACTTTTTTGGCCCTTCACTTTTTGGATTCATTGTGCAGAAAAGGGTAAGAAGCGTTCCTTGTGGAAACATGCGCCGTTTCTGAACCGCAGTGGGAGGTGCCCAGGGTGTGACCTCATCTCGGAGCTACAGAATGAGCGTAGGGAGAGGGCACATATGGGGCTACTAATCAACATGAGTTAGACTTTAATATATTAGCCCCCCTCACTTCACACGGGTGTGATTTTTAATTTCAAGGACCCCTTAGTGTACAAATGGAATCAAATGGATCCGTTAGGGTCCATTTGGTTCCGTTTGTACACTCTCAGAGTTACAGACCCGTATGGGGCCATTTGGAACACACTCAACGACACTGGTATAGCAGAGTGTTTCCAGTGAGCTAACATGCACAATAGCAGTACCCTGACTATGTTTGACCAGAATGGAACAATTAGAGCCTTCATTAGTATCATCGGCAACACCTGTGAAGGGAACAATGTCTGAAAACACACATTTAACATGAATCCAATATATAGGGGTCCCTACTTCATCTCTCTCAGGTAAAATGTTGAAGACCCCTGACACAAAGAGAAAAGTAAATCAAAAGTATCAATCAAAAATGTGTTTTCAGCAATATCTGACTGATTTCAGTAACAAGTAAAACATCTGCATGCAGCATATTTATTGTGCTGGCCGGTCACCGTGTTTGCACATTTGACCACCAGAGGGTGCTGACGAGGCTCAACTACACACACATCTAGGTTACCGCTTTTATTCAATGTATTCCTTTTTGATCTGTTCAAATTGTTCTATGTTCAAGTCCACATTGCAATTTCATATTGAGTTGTATCATTGTGTTTCATAATATCACCCCTTTGCCTAAAACCATTTGCTTTCAATCAATAACTGGTTTGGTCAATAACGGCTCCCCCTGCAGCATGTTTGCTTAAGTCTCATGCTTAAGTCGCTGGCAGACCTCAGGGCTGTCAAGCGCAGTCCCAGCAATCCTTGGAGAGAGAGCGAGATCCCACTGCTCTTCACAACTGTGCAGGAGGTCAGTGCTTTGCCACCTCGATTCCTGCGAGGGAGATTTTGAGGATTTGGCTCAGGCAGGCTGACGATGGGTTGGGATAGATGGATGGAGGTGGGCTTTGAACAGTGCTATATTTAGCAATCATGAAAAGGGAGAGAGTGGCTTGGCATGATGCATTATTTTATACTTTGGCTATTCAAAAATAGCCCAAATACAAGCTCATGGCATGTCACTATATGCCACGCGGTGAGCTTGTAGATCTGCTACTTTTTTTAATCGTGAAAATGTGTGCAAATCTTTCAAATGTTTTTTTGTGTGGCTTTTTTTATGGAGGGACAGACAGTAGGCTGACAGGAAATGGGGAGAGAGATGGGGGGAAGACATGCAGTAAAGGCCGTCGGGATCGGGAGTCGAACCCACGGCACACTGCCAGACTGGATTACCAGCCAAGGTGCCTGGCCCAGGCCATGTGTGCAAATCTTTGAATATATTTAGTTTATACGCAAATCTTTGCTTCTGGGGGTCCCTGGAACTAAACATTTTGAGATGCGGGTCTGTGGTGAAATACATACATTATTACGTTTTTCAGAAATCTGTTATGACTTTAGAAGGCATTTGTAGAATGGGCCTCATGCAGGTCTTGTTAGTGAAACAATGCTCCCCAGGTACTTTACAATGCATCCCTTACTTAAAGCGGCTTCATGAAAGCTTTGTTTTAAAGTCGACGGTGGTATCAATATTCATGAATAAATCACAGATGCCAAGCACTACAAATCAAGATGCAGGAAATAGCGACTGCGGCGTTGATTGGTTCCATCAAAGCCACTGTCTTCATGGAACACATGTGTGTGTCACACAGCGTCCCCGTGGTCCAGATGCTGTGGATTATTGCGGTCTGGGAATGTCTGTCTGTAATTCCGGCCTCCTCCATTTTGTCACCATATGTATTCCCTGACTTCTCGCCTCTCCTTAAACCCCCATATGGGTAACTGGAGTCCCTCAGGGCTCAATACTAGTGTATTTCCTGTTTTCTGTTCTGTTTCAGTTTCAGCTTAAGTATATGCTTCAGTAAGTTTCAGTATTTTTGAGCGGTGCCTCCGCTCCAATACGCATGTATTGTATGTGTGTCTGTCTCTGTGTCCGAGCACGGAAAGCTGCAACAGTAATGGCATTTCTCGACCATTTCGGACGCAGGAAGGCTCACCGTAACCAGGCCGGCCCCATGGGCACGTTCCTGGGGGTCTGGATGTTCTGGGGACCCCCAAACGGTAACTAATTTCTCAAAGTTGTTTTTCCAAAAATAATCAAAGTACAGTACAGAGCCTAGTACACTACAATACAGTACAGAGCACAGTACAGTACAGTAATAACTATAACAATACATGTATAGTTGCACCGCTCACTTCACACAGGTGTGTTTTTTTAAGCTCTTTTCTCAGTTTATCTAAATCTACAAAGCATTTTATAGAATGAAGAAAGTGAACCCATACCACTTCCTCTTCTAATCTTAACGAAACAGTCCATATGGTGTGTGTGACAACAAACACGCACAGACGGGGCACAGTCTATAATGCCTAATAACTTTCCACCATAACCGTTTACCATATTATCCTACATGCTTGTAATGCTCCGTAATACGCTGAATCCACACTTGAGCGTGTCAAATAGGCCAGGTTAATACTCTGCTCAATCCAAGTTTCCAGAAATAGGATGCATGGAGCCCGGGCATTATCCTGGTATTTTGACTAGAGGGGCTTCCTAGACCGTGCAGCGGTGGAGTTGTACTGCAACTACAGCAGTACTATTAAGGCTTATTTTGTTGCGTCAACACTTTTTCCACTTGAAAATACGTCTTTTTTTTTTCTTCCGTCAAGCAGCACTCGGTCATGAAGCAAAAATGAGGCTTTACTCTATAGCAATCTATGTATTGGCCTAATCTATCCCATCCCTCTTCCTCGTCTCTATTTAACTTTCTATACACCATTTCCATGTATCTCTCCTCCTATACCTATCAGCCTCTCTAATTCTCCTTTTCCCCATTCCCCTCGTTCGTTCGACCTCCCCCCCCCCCCCCCCCCCCCCCACACACACACCCTCTCACTCTTTAAGCTGGTTAAAGATGCATTCCTCATTCCTTGAATGCAGACAGAAATGCTCAGTGCTCTGGCGTCAGCACTTCTTAAAATGGGCCGCCGATCCAGCTGGAGCTTCAGCACTTTTCTCCCCCCCAAATCCCGGGCGAGAGGAGGAGGAGGAGGAGGAGAGGTGTGTGTGGGGGGGGGGGGGGGGGGGGGAGAAAATCCGTTAAATCCGCCAAACTCAGGAATGTATTTTCATTAAAACAAGTTTGTTTGAAGGGATTGCAGAGGTGGAGGAGAAGGAGGAGGGGATTGGGGAGGAGGGGGTTGGGGTGTATCAGAAGTGATCAGACCGACCAGACCAGACCGATGGATGGATGGATGGATGGATGGATGGATGGATGGATGGATGGATGGATGGATGGATGGATGGATGGCCACACATGTAGGAGTATTAGAAAACGAGGGGAGGATGTATGGCGTTGAGGTACGAGGGACACATGACCAAGCTGCAGCAGAATAGATTTAGCTGGCGTCCTTGTTCTACCGGGGGTTTAACACCCTATAACCCCCAGACTCTCAAATCCCCTGTCACTCTGACTCTGACCGTCACTCACCCACCACCAGGTTGTGGAGCTGTGAGTATGTTATCAGTACATGCATGCTAGGCCTATGTACTTTCATGTTCATGTGCCCCTGGGTACATTGTGTGTGCGTGCGTGCATGAGAGAGAGAGAGCTCTGCTACTAGTAGTCGATGAAGCCATTGTCCCTCCAGATCTCCCATTGGCCAATCCCCACACATCCAGGTTTATTTCAACCCCCTGGTCTGTCTCCAGAACAAGTAATTACCAACCACGGAGACCTGGGATTTTCCCGGACAACGCTTATCCGTATACGTGCATGCACACACACGCGCGCACGCACATGTACACGCACATGCACACGCACACGCACGCACACACACACACACACACACGTACACACACACGCACACACACACACACACACATAGCTTTACATTTATACTATACTATACGCTGCCTTTTGAGTATACCTGACACTGTCCCCATATAACTCTCTATCTCTCTCTCTCACTCTCCGTTCCTCCCCCCCTCCCTCCCTCTCTCATCTCCTCCCTTCCTTCTATATGTCTCACATCCCTCTCGCTCTACTGTTACCATCCTAATCTAATAGCAGAAGGAATAGTTATAGTTGCATCAGATCTGTATGGTATCCCCTCCCAATTCCTTTGGGCTCAATCTTCTGCCGTCTTCATTAGCTTCTGACTCCTGACCTTGAGTATACCACGTATATACAAATGACAAAGTAAGCACAGGAAGTGATCTAGCGATCAATACTATGA
>NC_136809.1:21196806-21211806 GCF_951216825.1 Electrona antarctica
AATATTTTCAAAAACATTCAATATTTAGATTTTATAGCCTGCCAGTCCACAAGTTCATAACGCATCACATCACCACACTTATTGTGAGCTTACGTAGGTTGGCTACTTTTGCCATGCGACTGCGTTAACACAACAAAAGTATAAATAAAATAGGGCGTTAAGTGGTTAACCGATCCAGGAACACAGAGCTTCAGTCTGCTTGCCATGACATCATCAGCATGCTCCATTCTCTGTGCCGGAGGCCAGTTATTATTGAGACAACAACAATGTGTTTTCGCAAAACAGAAAGCATGTGTCTGTGTCTGTGAATCCGCCATTGATCACTGAGAGAAGAAAGACTTCCGTGTTTGTAAGGAATGATGGTATGTCTTCAAGCTATCCGGGGTTTCACTCGACCCCCATTCATTTTTTTTGCTCGTGTGTGTGTGTGTGTGCTTTCCTGCCCCTGGCCTTAGAACAGGAGCGTCTCTCTCTCTCTCTCTCTCTCTCTCTCTCTCTCTCAATCTCTCTCTCTCATTCCTTACACCCCCCCTGCTACTGTCCCTGGCGTGAGTCCAGCTATAGATTGTTAATTAAGGTTTGTACGTGATGCGTGGTCTTGCCTCCGAATACTACAGCCGTGTTCTTTGGCAGACATCAAAGTGTCAGTGTTCCATTCCAAAGGGATTAGTGATAGTGGTGTGTGATAATGCCCTGGCCTGCTTGCTGAATTAATGCCTGTGGCTGGATACAGGTACTGTAGTAGGATCTAATGAAGACACACACACACCCACCCACACACACTCACCCACACACACACACCCACACACCCACACGCACACACGCACACGCACGCACGCACGCACGCACGCACGCACGCACGCACGCACGCACGCACGCACGCACGCACAAACACACAGACACACAGACACACAGACAACATTTAATTTAAATGGGACCGCTGTGGCTTAGGAGGTTGAGTGGTCATTTGACAATGCGGTTCCCGGTTCGATCTTCGTGTCGAAGTGCCCTTGAGCAAGACACTGAACCTCTGACCACTCCCGATGAGGATGGTGCCTTACATGATTGCATCCACCATGAGTGTGTGAATATGTACTGTATGTAAACTAGACGCTTTGCAGAAGCCTGCGGCGGGTCTCGGTCTAAAGGCCACGAATCTGTGTCGCAGTGCGATCCGAGGGAGACACACACTATATATCTGTGTTTTCCGTGCTGCGCAGGTTGTGTTCTTGTTCCGTTTTGTTGTGGTTGTGTTGCTCTGTGAATGTGGTGTGTCCACTGTCTGTGTATATTCTCGGGCCTGCGCATCACGGAAAGGGAAACCACGGAGCTGGTCGGTGACATACTGCGGCCGCGGCGTATAGGCGGCGCTTCCGCATGCTCAGCATGCATGGCGGTCTGTGACTTGCCGAACTGAACCGCGCACAAAGTGTGCGCTCACAACTTGTTACCGGTTCAAATGTAGGCTATATATATAGATGATTGAATGTGGTACACATTGTAAAGCGCTTTTGGACAAAAACCAATGCATCGTAGAAATGTATAGACCACACTGTGTTAATTCTATTCCATTGTAACTGGAATATACAAATGTAACCAACTGGAACTATTGGTAACAATTGTACATAACAGTACATGTATCATTTACATTCACATACCGGTACTTGCTCACATAAAGAGAAGTTACTGTATGCTCCCACGCCGGTTACATACACAATACACAGCTACATGTATGCAAGACATACAACACAGATGTGCTAGCTATGGTGTGTGTTTGTGTGCACACACACACACACACACACACACACACACACACACACACACACAAAAAGCAGAGGAGAACGACACACGCATAACACTAAACAAGTTCGACAAGCTAGGCATGAAACATGTGCAACGTACACACGCAGAACAAATATTTATTTGTCAAGTTACTGAGCAGAAATCTAAGCAAACTCCATCTCATGCCTTTAATCGGCCTTTCTTTCAAGAAAGCCTTTATGTTGGTCAATATGTCCACAGAGATCCGCAGTACACTCGCTGTCCTTCACTCATCTCTCATCTTACACCCCCATGGCAAATTGGATTTTTAAACGGCTCGCGTTTGATCATTCCCCCACACACATAATTGGCTGTAGATTTTCTCTCGTTCTCTCACTCTCTCTCTTTCTCTCTCCATCTCTCTTTCTCTGTCTCACCAGTAAACTTATAATGAAACAAGAATCAGTTAGAAAGAGCACAGTCTCTATAGCAACTCTCTTGTACAAAGGACGAATGACAAGTGTTTAAAGGGCTGGAGGGCGTTTCAATGCTCAGTTTGTTTTCTCTCTTGTTGGCTGAGAAGGTCTCAGGAGACGGCGGAAAAACAGCCATGAAAGGAAAATTACAGAGAGAAGGAAGGAGAGAGAGAGAAGGAGAGAATGATAGAAACTCGTCCTTGGTGATCAGTACATGTTCCATTGTCTGTTCTGTTTCTTTGTCCACAAGGACGAGAGGAGAGGAGAGGAGACAAGTGATGAATGTGAACAACACCTTCATATGAAACGTCTGGCCATCATTTGCACAAGCGTGTGTGTTTGTGTGCGTGTGTGCGTGTGTGTGTGTGTGTGTGTGTGTGTGTGTGTGTGTGTGTGTGTGTGTGTGTGTGTGTGTGTGTGTAGGTTAAATATGTTTATGGATTCTGCTTAAATTCATGTTCCAACTTCTTTCTTCTTCTTGTTCAGGGGGGTGACAGCGAGTCAGGTGTTCCGTGTCCAATTCCCGGGTCCCAAAGTCCTTGAGCAAGACTCCCAGACTCCCAATGCGCCGGTTGGTACCTTGCATGGTTTCCTCCACCGTCTGTGTGTGAATGTGTGTATGAATGCACAAGCGCTTTGGAGAAAGGTGTTATAGAAATGCAACATTCATTAAATCATTCATTCTTCTTTTTTAGTTTATTTTAGAAATGCTTTAAAAGTTTACACAGTGCTTAGATTATATGCAACTATATTGCATATATGTTTTAGAAAGTTCATGATGTAAAATAATCTTCGGACCTCACCAACCTAACCTGTAGCGTAGCCTATCGAGACACACACACACTGCATCAACTATGTTATTACAGTATTTCTGCGGTTCACACTGTGTCCTGCTTACTGACAACAGTGTAATCTTGGCCTCTGTTTGTTGTGAGGACGTCCTAATCAGTCGAATGGCACCGTTGGGTTATAGAGAGGTCATCATCCAGTTTACTATCGTTCCCCGCATGTGAACACGATGTGGGGATGCATCAAGTTGGTACGGCTTAGATACAGTCTGTCCATGTGTGTGTGTGTGTGTTCGGCAGGCTGAAAGACCAAAGAAAATGAGAGAGAGAGAGAGAGAGAGAGAGAGAGAGAGAGAGAGAGAGAGAGAGAGAGAGGCAGACGGACAAGGAACTGACTGAGGCTTTGGCTGAATGACCTTTATTTTGTCCTTGAACAATGTTTAAAGAGAACACACTGGTAATACAAAGACAGCGACAGACGGGGCAGGCACTGCACGACGGCCAGTGGGTGTCGAGATCTAGCAAAAAACAGAAAGGCCAGACAGAAAATACGGACAGAAAGCAAAAATTAAAGCGAGACTTAGCGATGAGACAGACACCTTTATCTACCTGTAATCGCCTCCATCGGGTCAGCTTTTGCCTCGCCTCATTCGCCACAATCCTCCGAGTAACACCGAGTCAGACCATCAAACGGCTATCTCCTCTGCCGACCCCCGCCTTTTCCCTCTTTTCTATTTTTTTCACAGACAGAAAAGACCTTGATGTTTTTCCAATAACTGGCAGCGAAGGTTGATTTTTTTCTCTCCCTTTCTCTTTCGCTCTCTCTCTCACTCCTCTTCTGTGTATCTGTTTTTCTTCTTTTTTTCCTCTCTCTTTTTTCTCTTCCTCTTCCTTTAGAGATGAATAGTTGGCGCGGGATCAAAGGCAGACCCCTACTGGTCATTCTGGCCACCATAAATGGGCGTTGGGCACTGGCAAGGAGCCAGGAGCTACAACCAGCGACAGAGGGACGGTGCGATGCAGATGCCCCCCCCCCCCCCCTGCTGAGCATTAGGGGTCCACAGCTAGAGTTTACTCCCTGTAAGATGATCGACTCAGGTGGCTCTCAAAGTGGGTTCCGGGTCCCCCAGGGGCTCTTGAGGGGCTTCCAGGGGTTCCCCTGAAAGATGTGTTTAATATGAGAAAAAGAGGCTGCAATGGCTTATTTGGTCAAACAGGTGAATGAAATCAAGATGAATTTATATTCCAAAACAATGGAATGCACTTCCCATTGCAATCAGAACTGCAGACTCACTCCCCATCTTCCGCCGTAGTCTGAAAACACACCTCTTCAGACTCCATCTTAGCCCGTAGCACTTTTTGTATATGATGTTTTGCCATGTTTTTTGTTTTTGCTTACTGTAAATCGCTCTGGATTAAGAGTGTCTGCTAGCTAAATGCCTAAATTGTAAATTGTAATTGTCCTTGAAATTAAAAGGTTTGAGATGGACTGTACACTAAATGGAACAGAGCCTTAATTAGTATCATCGGGTAACACCTGTGAAGGAAGTAGGGAAGGGGCCTGGAATGGGGTTATTCTGTGTGCATATAACCTATTCTACACATATTGTGCTTGTTTCTCATCGTCTTTCCCGTTCTATCTGTCTGTGTTCTTCATAGCTTGTCCAGAGTCCAGATCCAAGGCAGGCCGAGGGAGATGTGAGGCCCATGCAGTGAGAGGAGAACGGGCAAAGGTAAACATCTTGTCCCTGTGGAGAGAACCATGTTTAAATGTTTGAGAAGATCTGACTGGAGTTCAGTGGAACACTTGAAATTCCCACTCCTCTCAACAGCCCTTGTTTAAATATATACCGTATGCACTGCAGCCAAGTCAGATGTGGCCAGTACAAATAAAGCGAGGCGCAAGAGACCCCCAAAAAAGTGCAGCAGATAAAACAAATGAACAAGTCCTTGTAGTCCAAATATATATGCAACACTCAGCTTGCTTTTCAACCCTTTCAGTTGACACGTTTGCAGAATTTCTCTGAGGATTGCCAAAGGACTATTGGAGCAAAGAGTCCAGATACATGAAAACCCTAGATACTACTTCCTATACTTTACTCCAGGCGATGGCATTGTGCTGCAGGGGGTTCGAACCAAAGAGTCTTGAATTCAAAAGACGTTTTTTTTGTACTATCCCTTGTAACCAACTGCAATAAAACCTGGGCTGGTGATCTGAAGATATCAGAACTCAAACCCCAACTGGACACAGACAGCAACCAGGATTCCTTTTAGGTGGGCCTGAGCAATTCTCCAAACAAGTTACAGTATGAAACATTACAGCAGTAAACACATAACAGGTTTTTAGTGTGTGTCAAAGAAACATGCCAAAACTTTGGCATGGGTTAAAAGCAGAACATCAATTAGTTAAGGATAGAAGCTGCGCACAAAGCTATGGTTTAGACTTCTTTATGTTATTATTTTGGGTGCTTTTTACCCCTTTTTCTTCCCAATTAGTCGTTATGCCAATTGATTCGTCCCCATGTGTGTTGTCACCAGTGTTGGCTGGGTAACGTTACTTTCTAAAGTAACTTTGTTAGGTTTCTGGATTACTGCCATTAAAATAATCCTGTTATGTTACAAGATTACCTTCTGAGAAAAGTAAGTAAAAACCCACCCTCCAAACTGCAGCCTACCAGTGTTGTGGAGCTGCTGCTTTCTGCTTCACCAATTTGCATTGACGTTGATCTCCTCCTTTCCCCAATAAATCCAAAAATATCGTGAATATTTCCACAACCTTACTAAAGGATAAACTATCCGTCTTCTCTCAATCTCAATCTCGTTGTCAGCACACGTGTTGACAACGGAATGTGTAAACAAGAGCCGTGGTGTCACACCAGAAGTGGTGACCTATTGAATCCGGTACATTACAATCGTTATGCAATCACCAAAGACTGCAAAGCATAATGGGTCACTGATTTCCGTGTAACATCTGCGGCTGCGACGTTGTCGCTGCTTGCAGCAGCCTTGCATGTCTACGTTGACAGAGCTCATTCATTCAGGAATGAGCAAATGGATTATTTTTCTTTTGTGGCAACAGAAGAAACAGGGAAATTAAATGTTCTAGTAACGCCACTGTTATAGGTAAAGGTAACTAGGTAACGGATTACTCTAATTGCAAACTAACTCGTTAGGTTACTCCGTTACCCAAAAAAGTATTCTCGTTATATAATGCCATTATTTATAACGCTGTTATACCCAACACTGGTTGTCACTGCTGTTAGGGCATAGAGCCTTCGTCCTACTCCTCCTGCCCGACACTCCCTGCCGACAGGTGTTGTCCCAGCTGGTAGGAGGAATACATGCCGTGATATCATCCTCCCCGCCCGGCTCCCCTCCCCGGAACACGGTCCAATTGTGTTCATAAAGCCGCATGCGGCACCACAATCTCTGCTACCACTGTGCCACCCGAGCGCATGACTTCTTTATCTAACAAAAATGTAAACAACGCTGATCCATGATGGATCTTGGTCAGGTCAATTAGAAACAACTGTCGGGCAGAAACCGTTTATCTCCCTCTTTCAACTTTTTATGTTGTTTTTCTTTTCATAAATGAATGCCCTACTTTGTCCTACAAAAGTATCACGCAAAAGTAGTGACAATAACCAATCTATGTTGCTTGTAGATCTGCTATTTCCGCTACTTCTGAAATTAAGTGAATGTACAAGTGGTTTATATATTCAAACAGGTTATTTGATCCATTTCTTGAAAAGTGACGGTTTTCGTTTCTGCCTCTGCTTGACAGCAGTGATATATTAGACATGTTCATGTCACTCCCACAGTTGACACAAGTGCAAGTCATCACGCTCATCAAACGTTATTAACACCGACTTCAACAAACACAAAGAATGCCAGGTACGCACTACACAACCATTTGAACCACCAAGAAACACAGACTCGGTCAAGGCTCCATAATACATGTAACAGGCCTGCCATACACGCCTATATGTAGCCATCTACACAGACTTAATCAGCAATAGCAGCCCACCACTGGGGCAGTGACAAACATCACGAGTGCCGTGGACACGGGACAGTACCAGCTGTGAATCATGCATACATCTGTGCGGGCATAATGATGCATCTGTGCCACTGACACAACGGGCATGAGAGGAGAAGCCAAACTCAGGCCTACCTTTGTTGTGTGTATATGATATTTTACTGCACAAATGTGTGCTCAAGACGGGTATTGAAGATTGAGATAATTAGTCAAAGGTTTTGCAAGGGGAATAGGAATAGATGGTTGAGTCGTGCATGCATGAGATATATTGTATGTTTTGATACGGCCTGTTGTGAGAAGTTGAAGGTACGGTGTCCATTGTCTCTGAATGTTTGGGTGGGAAATGACAGAGTTGCAGTTGTCTATTACTTCAGTAATGGGAAATTACTTTGTTTTGCAATTTCCAAAACCGCATGCTTTTCTACCGCATGCTTATACTGATACGGTAATTTGCCACAAACACACAGACTATTTCCATATCTGCTCTAAACCGGATCTGCAATCTGCAAAGCTAATTGACTTCAGTCCATATGTGGGCTTATAAGCTACATATTAGCAGCATAGCAAACAGTATTTACTTTATAGGCTGAATTAGCTATGTAATGTTACTGTAACTGTATTTACTAAATACAGTTAACATTACATAGCTATAAATTCAGCCAATAAGGTGGCCGGACTAGGGTGCTACCACTATGATCAACTACTAGGCCATACAGTATTATGGTTACATGTAAACATTCCTAATATCAACGAATATTGATATTATGCCCCACAATGCAAGAAATATCATTAATTTTGTGAGGCAGTGTGACAGAATGGACCAGGGTTGAAATGGGTGAGGTGGTGGCAGGCCACCTGTGGTTACGCCCTAACGATCACCGGTATTGCATTTGTGATATCATATTTGTAACAACTTACTCAGAACTCAGCACCTGTCAAAGTTTGTATTGATCAATGTCTCATGCATGTCAGAAGTTTCTTCAGGCTCGATATGTCAACCACCTGTGTTTTCTCACTTTCCATTGAAAAAGATATACATTTATTTTCCGGATTCTGTCATATAAATAACCAATTAGCTAAACTAAACTAAACTAAACTAAACTAAACTAAACTAAACTAAACTAAACTAAACTAAACTAAACTAAAGTACTAAACTAAACTAAACTAAACTAAACTTCCCAGCAGGGTAGGCTTCCATTTGAGAGGGAAGAGAATGGGAGAAAGAGAAAGACAACAGCAGTATTTTTCCACACTGCATGCTGTCATGCATGAATCCCTGGCTTGGGCCATATGTTTAAGATTAGATGTACTCTTTTGTCAGAGGAGAACACAGTCAACAGATTTCTGCTGCTTTCCTGCTGGTCATGAATCAACTGGCCTCTATCCACACCCTCTCTTTATGCTCTGCATAGCATTTACCCTATTAAATGTTATGATAGCAACCATTAGCTACATGACTGAAGTATAAAGCTATACAATAGGGTACTATATGGATTTACATGCATGCATCACGTTCTCTGAACTAGTGTGCACACGTTTTATATTTTGTTCATTTATGACATCAAACATATGAAAAAGTTTGATTTAAGTTTCAAATGATCTATTAGACCAATGTCAGTGTAGCATATGTGTAATCTGTTTTGCATGAACCTGTGTATTTTTCTATGCAAGTTAACAGAATGCAGCTAGCTGCTATAGTTCTTTGGAATGAAAATCTCATTGAAGGAGGCCTAAGAGAGCAACTATGTTTATTCTTCAACCATCTTAAAACTACAGCTGCTGCCGAGTTTGGGTAAAACATATTTTTCTTCAGGTTACATAATGGTAACAAACTGCTAATGTCAGTAATGGAAGTATAGGCCTAAGTATGAGAGACTAACAAACTGCTAATGTCAGTAATGGAAGTATAGGCCTAAGTATGAGAGACTAACAAACTGCTAATGTCAGTAATGGAAGTATAGGCCTAAGTATATGAGAGACTAACAAACTGCTAATGTCAGTAATGGAAGTATAGGCCTAAGTATATGAGAGACTAACAAACTGCTAATGTCAGTAATGGAAGTATAGGCCTAAGTATGAGAGACTAACAAACTGCTAATGTCAGTAATGGAAGTATAGGCCTAAGTATATGAGAGACTAACAAACTGCTAATGTCAGTAATGGAAGTATAGGCCTAAGTATGAGAGACTAACAAACTGCTAATGTCAGTAATGGAAGTATAGGCCTAAGTATATGAGAGACTAACAAACTGCTAATGTCAGTAATGGAAGTATAGGCCTAAGTATGAGAGACTAACAAACTGCTAATGTCAGTAATGGAAGTATAGGCCTAAGTATGAGAGACTAACAAACTGCTAATGTCAGTAATGGAAGTATAGGCCTAAGTATGAGAGACTAACAAACTGCTAATGTCAGTAATGGAAGTATAGGCCTAAGTATAAGAGACTACGGAAAAAACAAACCAAATATGACTCACTCTCAGAGGGATAGCGAACATTTTGGCATAATTTCTAAATTTCGACATCCTTTTTGGCACAAACTAGGGACACGAAAATGAGAGATGTTTTGTTTGTGTTACGTTATTATGTGTTAGGATATCTTAAGTGGGAACGTTTCTGCTTAAGATCCTTAACACACAAGAGTCGTAAACATAGGATGCTGTGGGTAGGCTGTGTACTGTACCACCAAACCCAAGTAGACCTCACCCCTGCTGTGGAAAGGTAAATAAAGCCAACTAAATAAAAAGACATGACAGACCTAATGTGACCACTATGGAAAAAGTAATTAGTTCCAACTCAGATAATGATCCACTTATATAGTAAGCTCACTAATTAAACCGGCAGAACAATGATAATGGTATTAACTAAATAGGGTCAACTGTATGCCTATTTAGCTTTGGTGCTAACTTCATAGCTGTTATATAATTATTAGCAGAGAACTCTGATGTTGTTTTGCCATAATAATAGTCATTATTTTCACTTTTATGTGGTCCTCCTACAGAGAAAATAGGCCTGATCTCTCCCTTTGTGGTTGCTCCAACAGCTTACTTCTACCACCCACACAACACATTTTCCCAAGCAACAATGTTTGTCCAAAGTTTACACACAATAAATAACGATATGCCCAAAGCAGTTAGCAGTGGCCCCACTCTCCGTTTCCTGGCTGGAGTTGAAATGAAATGGTAATTTTGACTTGAGGAGGATTTCAAAGGGATGGCCTCTACTTTTCATCTTGGTGCACATACCACGAGCTCGCCGACACATTCATGCTGGGATTTGAAGAAACGTGGGGGAAAGAATTGTGGAATTTAAAGTTTTTCTGAGCTTCCTTCTTTCTATTTTCTACCATCTCCCCATAGAAAGAAAGATGTAACACTTCTGAGATATCTCCCTCCAGATGGACAGCATTTATGTAAACAGCCACCCCCGTCCGTCCGGGAACATTTGATTGATGTGTCATTGTCCAAAGATCGTTTCCAGGCATTTGAATAGATAATTCTGTGCATTTGCTGTATTACTTCAAAGGGCCAAAGGTTAGTTGCGGGGGTAGGCAAGCAATGTCCTCTATCTCTCATGCTATTTTTGTATGACGGTTTCTGACATGTTAAACTAAGGCTCCAGCCAGTCTCATCACAAGGGAGATTGACTGACATTTCAATCATCCTTCTGCTCAAGATTGCCTGGCGGTTTCCAGTTCTCTCTAACATCTGCTCACTCTAGCGCTCTGTGCTAAATATCTTTGTCTCACGCCAACACTGAATGGATGTGTCTCATGATTTCTTTCTTTCTTGTTTATTCATTTTGTTATAGGTTATTGGCCACGTTGTTTCACAGTGGAATTGGGACTGCGACCAAAGCGATGCAGTGAATGAATGGCCTTTGAACTCCATTATCTCAGTGGAAAGGAAGAGGAAATGAAATTAAAAAGCCCCAAACAAGGTTTGTCACACTGCACCAACAGAAGCTGCCATATTCCTCTTGTGATATTACATCTTCAGAAGTATATCTACAGGTCTCGAAAATCCAGACCGGAAATAATTAGATATAAACATTCGACCCACTTTGTACAATATATTATTTCAGCACTCCACTGTGACCTAGTGGCCCCCGCAATATGGAGGGTGCACTTTCCCCTTGTCACCCCATCACATTCTCCTGTTAGTCAGCCACCAGGAAATGTCAGCGTGACAAAAGCTGGGTGTGAAAAGGACTGTAGTGTCTTCATTATCTCTTCGCTTTGCGGGCGCTTGAAGAGGGCGAGGGTTAATTGCTGTTGATTAAACGTCATATGCATGGCTGAGCATGGGCACCGACCACATTCAGGCACATGAGCGAGAGGGAGAGAGGGAAGGGGGGGTAAGATGAGGTCGTTCTCAGACAAAGATTTAAATCAATGTTGAGTGGGCCCCATCAGTTGTTTTACTAAACTGATACAGAGCAACAGTTTGAGGAAGAATCCCTGTGATTTTGTAATGTGTTGATGGATATATGATCGGACCAAATTATTATTATTATTATTATTATTAATATAGGACCACAATGGAAACAAGTCCCCAGGACTTTTTTTTGTTATCCTTTTAGCCCAATATGACGGTACCTCCTGCTGTTTTCAGTTCGGTATAATGAAGTATCCAATCAATCAAACACCCCGAATGCCCGGGGTTATTTAATCCATTAAATCATAGCGCCTGGCGATTTATAGTAGCGGAGCACTTTTACAGACGGACCGGATGTTATCCCGGATGTGGCTGTAGCAGCTAGATGTAGCGAAAACACTCTAGAGGCGATTGACAACAACGAGGTATGATTAAATCTACCGCGACTAGCGACGGGACTGCGGTGGGCCGTCTAATACATGATCTTTGCTTAGAATTAGACGTTATGATTTAGATCAAGAGTTATTAACGTTTTAAGATTTTCGGTCTCGTCATCTAAACAGGGGGGGGGGGGGGGGGACGTCACATTTTCGATGACGTCCCACTGTTGCGCAACATCGAGTATTGCACAACAGGCGCTCCCAGGCTGTGGAGCAATGCGGTCGGTTTTGATATCAATAACCTCCGTCTTTTTGATCAATCTTCGTCCTGGGTGCTGGGTGTTACTAATTGAAAGGACGGTGAACTTCGTCCTGGGTGATCAGGGTGTTTTTAGTCAATCGGTAAAGGTACATTCTGTGTTTGAGTCATTGTATACAGCAGTTGAGATCAACATTTTGAGATAAAAAAAAAACATATATACATATTTGAAATGTATATTTGAAATGTAAAAGACTGCTACTGTCAGTAAAACAATTTGAGAACATAGCTGCATATTTACGCAATCACTCTCTCTGTCAGCATTTGACTGTCTATTTAGGCATGTTGGGTCAATCGAAGGTTATATTTGACTTTAATACATGCATTTATCGCTTTGCTGCTTTTGTACCCACAATAATCTTCAAAATACTGGTGGTTTAGACTGGAAGAGGAACAGTGTAGAAACAAGGGAGGGTGGAACACTATAACCTTCACGGCTTCTGCAGAGTGAGAGCTCGCTTTGTTAAAATTCCCCAGATCAAAGGGTGCAATGCAAATTCTTGCAGCTTCCAAACCACCATTTGATGTTTCAGGAAGCCAAATTATTTTGGTGATTGCAGGAGCTTGTACACAACAAGTGCAGCAGGCCAAACAAGCCTCCGTCTTGTGTCTCTCAATTAGCGGTGTGACATCTCAGCACCCAACATCTGAGAGGCGTCCCATAAAGAGGGAGGCTGTTCGGGCTGATAAAGTGATTTGGCTTGGTGGGACCCTTTCATCTGCGCCGACAGTGGGGTATTTGAGGCTTCTGGGTATTTTCCCTCTGCATAGCCTTACCTCCCCTTTATTGTTACAATAGCACCACTCTGTCCATTGTTTTAAAGAGGCTATGGGATGATGCTAATAGGCTCTTCCCTCCGAGCAACGCATTGAGCTCAGTAGTCATAGTGCAGAGCAGACTAGAGCCTGTTGATTATAGTATAAGGCAGATGTTCCCAAACTTTTCCATGCCAAAGACCTTCAAATAGTCATAGCCTCTGGCTGTGGAAGCCCATTGGAAATGGCTTTTTAAACAATGTACAAGCTCACAATGTGTTGCATGTTGTCACATTGTGTGCTTGTACATCTGCTGTTTTTGCTATTTAAAAAAAAGATATTTGAATATTTCTGAAAATATTTGAAAAGAGAAGGTATTAATTGAATTTGAATTGAAAAGAAAGTTCTATGTTTGAGGACCTGTGGTATAATGTACAGTACAGTACATTACTGTGGCGGCTGGAATGGCTTAGGGTCGACGACAGAGTACAGCATCTTGCAATGGTTCTGGTCCACAAGATTCGCTACACCACCAAGATATACCCATGTACCTGTCCAAATACTTCCACACCCACAACACCAGAGGGAGTTCAACAAACCATGTGCGACCCAGATTCGGCACAAACAAGGGACTAAATTAATTTCACTCCTATGCCACCAAAATGCCCCAACCAACAGTCATTAAGACATGCGAATCCCTTGACTCCTTCAAAACCGTTCTCAAAGGGCACCTACGGACGGCTGCAATTCGAAACTGGCCCCCGTAACGTCTGAATCCCCCACTCACCCCTTTTCCCCCTCACTGTATATGTTTTTTTCCCTTTTTACCTCCTCTATGATGATTTCCTGTTTTTGGCTATATAGAAGTGTTTATTTGTACGTCTCTAAATGTTATGATGAATTGAACATGGTGGACCCTATTGTAAACAAGTGTAATGCTTTATGGTGTCGTCCACAGTTAACAGTTTTGTATTGAGTTGTGCTTGAAATGTACTGTAATTCTCCAATCTGTTAATAAATTCTTCAATCAATCAATCAATCAATGTAGGTATACTTGTGAGATGCAGATATACAGGCCCTCTGTAATGTTGCACAAATTGAAACCAACATTGTCTACACCGTGTATCCCCGCCCTCCCTGTACTTATGTTTTACTTTTAAATTAGCAGTTTTACTCAAAGCAGGCATTATGTACATGATTGTGAGCAGAATCCTCTTGCGTCTTCATACCATCAGCGCTTATGGGTTAAAGGGATAGTTCCGATTTTTTTAACTTAAGCTGTATGAAATACTTACTCTGCTTGCTCTGCACTATGACTACTGAGCTCAATGCGTTGCTCGGAGGGAAGAGCCTATTAGCATCATCCCATAGCCTCTTTAAAACAATGGACAGAGTGGTGCTATTGTAACAATAAAGGGGAGGTAAGGCTATTTGGTCATTTAAGTAGTTCCGGTCATTTCGTGGGGGGCACTGGGGCCACGCAGTAAAAGTAAATGAATCCACAAAACTAACGTCATTTGTATTGTTGACCTATTTCTAAAATATTAGCGCAACTTTCGTTCAACTTTGACCCTCTATCACATGGAACTATTTTTGGGCGTAGTGATATGGACACAAAAAACATAGTTCCGTGTGATAGAGGGGTAAAAAATTAACGAAAGTTGCACTAATATTATAGAAATAGGTCAACAATACAAATTATGTTAGTTTTGTGGATTCATTTACTTTTAATGCGTGGCCCCCTGTGCCCCCCACAAAATTAACGGAACTTCACCAAAACCAGAGCAGAACTCCCACCATTAATACAGTTGCAACCACTATATTAACGGCAAGTATTTCATACAGTTAAAAAGTTAAAAAAATCTGAACTATCCCTTTAAAGGTGGAACATTTGGGTGGAGGTTAAGCTATGGCGAAGTGTCAGCCTTAAAGTTATGTCTCTCTGCTAAAGTGATGGATAGAGAAGTTATAAGAATGTTTGTTTGTCTTGAGATCAGGGTACACACACTGTACACTACAGACAGTATACTGGAAAATAGCGTTGGCTACAGCCTAGTTTTTGTTGTTTTATGAATTAGGATGATTTCACCTACTTCATTTACCTCAACAT
>NC_136809.1:21216806-21221806 GCF_951216825.1 Electrona antarctica
CCTGTGGATGAACTACACAGTGGAGATAGTGTGTTTCCTGGAATTCCACTGGGATCCACATCTGGAATGGATTTATATAGCCTTATGAACGCTCCGTCTACCGAGCTGAACACTGAAATGAATAGCAAAGACATAGGGGTTGTGGTTTTAACCACCTCTTCAAGTCAGGTAGCCTGGAGAGAGTTTAGAAGTTGTAAGCATCGGCATAGTAAATGATATTATCGCAGGGACGCTCTTCAACAATAGACACATATAATATTTTCCCCTGGATTGTGTTTTAAAACACATCAAACGAACATGAATAAACATTTCATTCTATTCATTATTTATATATAACTATTATGATCAGTTGTGACACCTTGGCTTGATGAGATAGTTCAGGGTATTTTGTTATTGCGACCGGACTAACTATGAAAGTTTGCGTTTTTGTCACCTAAACCCACAATCCCCGTCACTCTCTCCCCATCACTCTCCCCGTCACTAACCCCAGGCAAGCCCCAAGGTCATCGTGACATCACGTGACATCAGCCCCTGTCTTGAGTGTGGTGTCTTGAGTCCTGTGTCCAATGTGCTGTATCCTGTATCCTGTGTCTTGCTTGGGTCCTGTCGATTCTGAGGATTTGAGATCGTTGGAGATACCGTGTGCGTTGGTTGGCATATGAGGGTTGAAAGCAGAGAGCTTTATTTTATGCTGTTCAGTCCGCTGTCAGAGTGATGTGTCATTATCCACCATATAAGGAGATCCAGATACTGTCATAGTGATGTTTCGTTATTCCCACCTGATGATCCAAATGATGATGTCAGTATTGATCTCGAGGTCGGTCCCAACGTGGAGAGTCTTCGTAACAGCCGCACGACCTCCACACTCTGAGTGGCTCCGTCGTCTGACCAGAACTAGAGTTCAAACTAGAGTTCTCAACAGGCCCGAAAATTAAGGCCTGGCCCTACCTGGGCCCTCATCAAACACTGTACATTCAATACACTTCCCCCGCTGCCACCCTTAGATCTCCATATATGGAGCTGACCTGTTCTGACATTCAATATCTTGATCTGACCTCATCACACCCTGTACACTCAAGATACACTCCATATATGGCCAGTGCACGCCCTCATCAAACCCTGTACATTCAATACACTGCCCCCGCTGCCACCCTTAGATCTCCATATATAGAGCTGACCTGTTCTGGCATTCCATATCTTGATCTGACCTCATCACACCCTGTACACTCAAGATACGCTCCATATATGGTCGCTTCTTGCCCTCAGGCGTCTTACTGATGTAGTATATGCATCATACCGTAACTTCCCAAAGCCTTTGGCAGAGGCACAGAAAAGCCTAGACCGAGTTTTTCTCAGGTGTAGCTGGTGTACAGATAATGCATATTTATTGAGACACAGTTGGTCCCCTCGTTTTGGCAAATAAATAACAATATTGCTTACTGTCATGCTGTCCTATGGAGAATTGTCCCAATTTATTTTCTTTTACATCTATACTTTTTGAAGTCAGAGCACTGTTGCATTTACCACATGTGAATTGGGTTCTAGTGTATAAACTTTGTGACTTTTTGAAATCCTGGTGAGTGCTGTCTACCAAGTGTTTTCTTATTTTTTCCCCTCCTTTTCTTTCCGTCTGTCTCCGTCTTTCCACCAGCAGGTATATTCTTCCCTGTCAATTCATTAGCATATATCAGGCCCCCCGTCCCCCCGACATTGTGGCGAAACTTCATTTGAATCCTCAGAACATTTGATGCGGCTGTCTTTCAACCGGCAGCTGTCAGACACATCAGCACGAGATGTGCTCTGCACCAGAACAAGTTAAACCGAAGCACACTCAAGCACTATATATAGATGAAATGTCACGTTTTTCAAGAGACAAGGCACTTTCGAAGTCGAAAATACAGAGCACTTTATCATGGGCAAAATAACTTTGAAACTGGAATAGGAGGGGGATGAAGATGAAATGATTACTCCCTCTTCCCTCTTTACTGTTAAAAGAGGGAGAAAGCAAAAGCAAGATTGTTCTAAAGTAGGTAGAAACATATGAGGGCCTGGTGTTTTCATCTGCCTGTCCGTCAAAGCAAACGAGCGGCACCTGCTGATACTTCTGATCATTATAGGTGTCCTCAAAGTGTCTGAAAATCTCTTTGTTATGGCTGAACGTGTCGATTAAAGAGTGGAATATCATTTATTCATTCGACATTGAGGGAGAGAAAAGGCACATTTAGCGCTCATTTTTGTCAGTCTTGAGCTGCAGTGATGAAGTCAGCTTTCTTTTAAGAGATGAGCGAAGTTTAGGCAAAAAAGATGTGTAGCAAAATCGTCCACGTTGGGAAACTTTGAAAGTCCTATTGATCTTTTCGAATAAAATAAGTGATGTTCAAAGTTTATTAAAATTTCCCTTTTGAGGCTGAGATGCATGATGAGTAGCTTAGGAGAGTTCTGTCTAACAAAGCATTTCTATTGTTTGTAGGTGATGGGTAAACACATGCCATCGCCACAAACCGAGGCTCACAGTATTTCTCTCGCTTTTTCACACTATCTGTATAGTGTATCTCTCTTTCCATTCTTAAGCTTGCTGTCACTATTTTGTGCACACACCACAGACCACACAGAGTAAAGTCCTGTGTTAATTTAACCTGGAGAGTATTCAAATAGCCCAAAATAGACCATTTGTACACTCTCTGAGTTAAATTTAGATTTGACCATGTGTAGCACAAGTGTCATTAGGATCTGACACGTTTGGCACATTTATTTCAGGGATGTGGACATTACATGCTGGACTCACACAGCGGGTCTCTCCTTGGACTGGAGGACAAGGCCATATTAATCTAATCTCCAAATGTGCGATCCAGTATGCCTTTTCCAGTGATGAAGTTATCTTCCATCCCTACTGTTTCAGTAGTGTCTTTCAGGTACCAGTCCTGTTGCGAGGTTTTCTTTTTCTTCTTAGAAGTTGAAAAGTTCTTTTCATGCCTCAAGTTTTTGGCGTCTTCACTTTTCAGCTGGCAAGATGAATATCGGAGGGACAAAGCAGAGAAAGGAAAGGCTTTGACAAGACTTCTAACGGCCCAGGAGCTCGTCCTGTCTCTCCCTTTGCAGTTCTCTCGCGTGGCTTCTAAAAAAGACACCATATCAAATGCAAACTGAGAAGTCATAGTCTTTCAAGAAACATCAGTAACACCCTTGCGGAAAGGCGGCTCTGCTTAGGTTTTTTCTTTTTTTCCCCCTTTTTTTTTTTACATGTTTTGAAAAATGAAAAATTGGTGCATTCTTTCTTGTGTTATCGAAGTGGCTGACAATACGTTATATTCCGTATGCACAGAAATATGATGCTATGGGGGCATGAACTAATCTACTGTAGAGATTCAATCAGCTGTATCTTACATGTCATTATAAATGAGAAACAATATTTAACCCTCACTGACATTTCTTTTCAATGTGAGTATGGGCATGAGCACAATAATCAATATGAGACACAAATGTCTGCAAAATCTGTGTTAGATATTTCAAAAGTCTAATGTTTTGCTTTAACTGAAGCTGCCCCGCCAGTGGTTTAACACTTTCAAGAAACATTTTCTGGGGTCAAATCAAGAAAATCTGAAACTGCTGTAACCTAGACCTCTGTGGAAAATAATCGCCCTAAGGCTTGGTAAAGCATTGTGCTTGTGCTTTGTACGTCTTGAGAAGAAAATGTCTTAACGTTGTGTGGCATATGTATTTCAAGGTTTTGAACATTACATGGTATCTGAATTTCACCCACACAACCACAGGCTCTTTCCTTTTGACTGAAGAATCACTCAAATTCCTTTGGGACTAAAAAGGGAAATCTTTTCTGAGGCTTCCTCAAGAATGTGTCTGCAAACATATCCGAACGGCCTCCACTAATTTAATTAGTTAAGTTGTTAGGTGCAAGTACCTCTATATACTGTCTTTTAAGGAACAAGAAAAGGTCAGCCTTTTCTTTTTTTAGAATGACCACTACGTATTTTTAAATTAGGCAATGCAATGGGTTTTTTTCCAGTCCAAGGGTCATAACATTTCTTTTTTCAACCCATGTAGTGCCATGCAATTCCTCACTTCAACCAAAACCTAAAAAAAATCCAAGTAAAACCTCAGAACTGGACATACTGTACAGTACAAGGTTTTCTACACTGCAAAGACCCAGTACAGAATGTTGATGTTGCATCAACCTAGATCATCGTTCATCTTTTTTTCTTCTTTTTTTTGTGAGAGCAGCCACAACACTACTTTATTTCCTTCCTACTCTGTAATTCATATGATTTGAACACATACCTCCCTTTGATCTGGCGTCAAATCTAACCAGCTCGTCCTCTCAGCAGTAAGATGCAAAACGTTGCAAATGCTTGGTGTCATTTATCAGACCTGAGTGTGCCTGAGTCTGTCATCACAGGGCTTCCCCTCTCTCTCTCTCTCTCTCCCTCTCCCTCCCTCCCCCCTCCTCTCTTTCTCTCCCTCTCTCTCATTTAGCACCCCCCCCCCCCCCCCCCCCATCTGTTAAAAGGTGTGTGTATGCATAGGTGGTGCCCCTGGATAGTGTTTCACATAATGCTAGAGTACAAGGGCATACAGGCAGGCCATGCAGAATCAATGTTTGTTTTCTATTGTTGTATTGTTTATTGGATCTTGTTTAGTCGATACACTTAATTGTTTTAGCTCATGCTCATTTGATTTAGCTATTTTGTCTCATCCGGTTAAGGAAATAGGTAGCTGATATATTGCACTTTTACCTTAGCGCTAGGTATACTCTTGGTTGCTTGTTTTTGCAGAAAATGCACTAAAGACTTCTGGTGATTAGTAGTTTTTGTTCCCTACCTATGTTGAATACACTTATTGTAAGTCGCTTTGGATAAAAGCGTCTGCTAAATGACTGTAATGTAATGTAATGTAATGTAATGTAATGACGAGGGCAGCAGGACATCAGTACAATATCTCCTTAACTGAAAGAGTGTGTGGAAACATGGTCTTCCTACTGCATAGAA
>NC_136809.1:21226806-21406806 GCF_951216825.1 Electrona antarctica
GTTTTGGTTAGGTGAAGTTATTGTTTTGTTTGTCTCCTTTTTCTTTTGGGAACATCCCACCACTGTATGTCTTCGACCGCTCTGCTTTCATATATTACTCTATAACTAATACTGCTTACTAGTTATCATCTCTAAAATGATTGCCAATATACTTGAAAGTCGATTAAATTCCATCATGTATTTATTGAGCCATTTGTACTGAAAACAACACTTTTGTAACTCTGTAACCTTTATCTTTTAAGTGCAAGTAAAAAGCATTTTCGAATTTGCAGTGGGTTTCCTGTCCATTTTATATGTTATGCGTACCTTTACCCCTAGACTAATTGGTCCGTAACAAAACCTTCAACCACCTGAGATACACACACCAAACCTTCAACCACCTGAGATACACACAACAAACCTTCAACCACCTGAGATTCACACACCAAACCTTCAACCACCTGAGATACACACACCAAACCTTCAACCACCTGAGATACACACACCAAACCTTCAACCACCTGAGATTCACACACCAAACCTTCAACCACCTGAGATACACACACCAAACCTTCAACCACCTGAGATACACACACCAAACCTTCAACCACCTTTCTCCTTGAACCCTCTCCATGCACAAGATATAATGTAACTAGCCTGGTGGACCCATGCAGGTGTTTTGCATGTAACTGACGATGGGATCTCCCTGCAGCGATGGCACTGGAACGGATCCACAACATACACATCTACAATTTACAATTTAGGCATTTAGCAGACGCTCTTAATCCAGAGCGATTTACATTAAGCAATAACAAAAGCATGGCATACATCACATATATAAAAAGTAGTTATCATGAATCATGCGTAAACTAAGAACGTAACAGTGGAGTATCTATGTTAACTATACATACTATACTATATAATATATTATACATGTGTACTATAAAGTGCTATGACTACATAAAGTGCAATTCTAGAGCTGTCTACGTAACAAGCTATAAGTCTGTTTAAAATACTATCTAAGTCTACATAATGTGCTATCTAAGGGGCTAGGCTAGGGCAAGTGCTACGGGCCATGGTGGAGTCTGAAGAGGTGGGTTTTCAGACTACGGCGGAAGATTGGGAGTGAGGCTGCAGTTCTGACTGTGATGGGAAGTGCATTCCATCTAGCTGGTGCATGGTGGATGAGATGCTATAGGTTGTGTAGCTGGTATGCTATAGCTGTGGTTCTCAAACCTTTTTGTGTCAATTGGCCCCTAAATAATTTAATTTATATATTGATCAAATGTTTTGTGCCAGGGACCCCCAGAAGCAAAGATTTGTGTCAAAAATGCTTTTTTTTTAATAGCAGGGCCATAATAACCAACCAAATAAAACCAACGTAGGTCTATAACCAAAGTATAAAATATGATTGTGACACTGTATTAACACATTTTGCCTGGGAACCTCTCCAAGGACCCCTGGGGGTCCCCAGACCCCACTTTGAGAATCATTGTCCTACTTATAGTTTCAATGTACGATTGTTGTTTAGACTGATAGTTCTTAGTTTACCTGGGATCCTATAGTTTCTTGAGGAACACTGTCTCTCCGAATTCTATGTATGTGATGATTACCTTGCTTGTAAGTCACTCTGGATAAGAGTGTCTGCTAAGTGCCTGAATTGTAATTGTGTAAATTGTAATGAGAGAGAGAGCTTGTCAGTTTGTCAGGGCTGTTAGACTGCGGCAACATTGTCAGCAGAGCATCGTCCATTCCTTTATGCTGAAAAACATATTATTACAGTGCACGTTTGAATTCCTAAAAAGAGAGAGCCGAAAGAGAGAGATAGGGTGGATAGGGAGAGAGGGCAGAATCATATCTATACTAGAAAAGTGCACTCCTTGGAGCAGAGATCTGCCAGACCTTGTTGTCTATACCCAGGATTGCTAATTGTCTTGGAGTGCAGCCACGGACACAAGGAAGCTGCGGGGAGAAAGAAAGTTTGTACAACATACAGTACAACGTCTCTTGTTTGTGGCGTCCCCGATGGGCACAAGGGAAGGCGCTTGTTGAGGTGAGCTCTATAGACGAATCCATGGAGCAGTGCCCTGTAGGCCAGGTGTAGCTAATCAGTGCTGTGGTGTAAAGCTGCGGCTATGGCTGCGCCGCCCAGGGCACCCCTCCATGTATTCGTCACTAAGGGCCTCTCAACATGTCATTCCATTTTGGGGATGATTGGATGTTGCATTCACAATATGGCCTTTTTTTGTAAGAAATCGGCACCACCAAACAAACTTTTGGAGAAAACAATATCAAAACAGTATCATTGTCACATGACTCAGACCGTGTGTACCTAATTCGGGGTGTGTGTGTGTGTGTGGGTGTGCGTGTGTGCGTGCGTGCGTGCGTGCGTGCGTGCGTGCGTGCGTGTGCATGCGTGTGTGTGTGCGTGTGTGTGTGTGCGTGCGTGTGTGGCATTTGTGGTGCCCCCTATGGGTGGAAGTCAATTTGCTTTTGGCTCTACATAGTTTAGAGGCCTCTCAGTGTGTGATTCAGATTTTGGCATTTGTGATAGATCATTAATTATTTTTTCCTTTTTTTTGTCAGACAGGCCCCTCCCACAAACTCCAGAGATAATAGCAGCAACCTCAAACAGCAAAACATTTTGTTACAGTGGAACATATATGGAGAGTTGCGTCATGATCCAAGAAAGCCACAATAAGGTTCTTCTTCCTTGACCTAAAGTATGCATGCAGGGTTTCATGCCGATCAGTCCAGCAGAGTCAGAGATTTGCTGTACATACACAGACACACCACAGCTATGGCTGCGCCGCCCAGGGCACGGTGGGCAGGCACCCTATGCATGTATTCGTCTATAGGGGCCTCTCAACATGGCATTCCAATTTGGGGATGATTTGATGTTGCATTCACGATATGGCCTTTTTTGTAAGAATGGTGAAAAACATAATCTCCAGGAGGTGTAGAGTCAGACAGTCAGATAAAACCAGGTAGAGAGAGGTAGACAAAGAGGTATGGGGAGAGAGTGCGGTTTTCGCTGTCTGGGAAGGAGGACACAGAAAGAGCAAATTAATGAGAACCAAAAGAGGAACTAACATAAGAGAGTTGAAGTTTGAGTCGTCAGGTTTATTTTCTCCCTCTCTCTCTCTCTCTCTCTCTCTCTAACTCACGGTAAGCCCTCCAGTAGCACTGAGCCGTTAGGCTCCTCCATAAATCAACGTTTGTATGAGATACCAGCAGGAGTCAAAGGTCAGAGGAGAAAATTAGCAGCTGTCTTTTCCTCTCCTTTCATGTTAGCCGCGGGGCTAATCGCCAAGCACGCCATCAACCTCATTTCCACTTTAAAACGAGTGGAGGGGCACTCGTGGCCCTTCACAGTAAAATCCTCAGTGTTGGTTTAACCACATGAGTGTAAAAATGGACCCGTGATAATTTTTTTACTGTGCACTCACAGAGGGCCATGGGTGTACCCCAACCCCTTATCCTTCTCTGCTCTCTTCATCTCTTTTTGCACTCTTTCATTTCTTATTCTTTTTTTGTCTTTTGCCTATCACGTCATCCTCAGGTGTGGAAGGGCAAACCCCAGACTATATGCCTCAATTCACACTGCTTTTGTTGATGCATTTCAATAGGGCGAGGGAGTGAGCGATGATTAGCTCGCCCTCCGCTTGAAGGAGGTCTCCTTGACTCTGAGGGGTCGCTGTTACTCCTTGATATGAGGCCTTATTGCAGAGGCCTCGTCCACTCTCAGGACCTCATTATCATATTGTCACACTGTTTGTGAATTATGCACTTGTTCACATGTAATATCAATGTGCCCATAGCAAGTGGTGTTTGAAATTATGTTTTACAGGAAATGTCCTGTTGTTTGTTTGTTTGTGGGGGGGGGGGGGGGGCAGGGGGTCTGACGTTATCTCTCAATTTCCTCACACAAGCATACATAATAACACAAACATGCTCAAACATATTGTGAACAATTAACCTTCCACAAATTGATGTGAAAAATCCAAATACAATAGCTCCTCATTTACACACTGTTAGTGTATCCATTTGTACCTCTGAGAGTGTACGAATGAAACTGACCCTATTCAACCCGTTTTTTTTTTACTGTGCATGGCATGTGGGAATGTTTTCCATAACAGTTCAGTGATTGATACCTCTGTGTTGAGGCCAACTGTTTGCCTATCTGGTGTACAGTGTTTTGAAGCTAAAACTCCCTTTCCACACCTGCCAAGGCGCTGTATGACACCAAGAACACAAAATGCTCTTATCTAGTTTTCAAGCCACAACACTCTGAGGAATATATTCACAACAAACAACTGGCCATGGGATTAAGGTCACTGGTCTCTCTTAGTTAATCAGCAGGTGTCTTTATTTGTAGTATATGGGTTTAACTCTGCCAAAAAAAACATGATAACCTCAGAGAACAAAATCCTTAGCTTGTGTAATGATTTGTTCTCTCTATCTGTGTGTGTGTGTGTGTGTGTGTGTGTGTGTGTGTGTGTGTGTGTGTGTGTGTGTGTGTTTGCGTGCGTGCGTGCGTGCGTGCGTGCGTGCGTGCGTGCGTGCGTGCGTGCGTGCGTTGATGAACCAACATTCCGTTTGTGGGATAGAGGCATTTGTTGCTAAACTCAGCATAAGTTCGGAAATGTAACTTTGGTTGGTTATTTCTCCCCTTTAATAATACCAATTGGATCCGATTTGGGTGTTATATGGCCATGCTAAGCTCACTGGTATTTTCTTCCAAACTGTATCAGTAACTCAATACAGCAGTAGAATTGGTGACACATGACACATTTTATGTATAAATATTAGTGTTAGGTCTGCCCTTGGTGTTCTCTCATCCATACATGGGGCGACTGTGGCTCAGGAGGTAGAGCAGGTCGTCCAATGATCCATGGGTCGGCCGTTCGAATCCCGGCTCCTCCTGTCTACATGTCGAAGTGTCCTTGGGCAAGACACTGAACCCCAAATTGCTCCTGATGTGCTGGTTGGTACCTTGCATGGCTTCCGCCGCAATCGGTGTATGAATGTGTGTGTGAATGGGTGAATGTAATGCACAATCTATGTAAAGCGCATTGGATAAAGGCGCTATATAAATGCACCATTTACCATTTATACACACACAACTATGCATAACTGAATGCAACACATGCACACAAATTAAATCTTTTGAGGGCTGGCTGTGATGTTTTTTCCAGTTGTTTGCATTCTTCTGTTTGCTCTGTAAAGCACCGTGGAAAGACAAAAGAAAGCAAAAGTAAATCACTGCTAAATCACTAAAGTGTTGCATAAACAAAAATGTATGTGATCTGATGAAAAACAACTCATGTAGTGCATGGAAAACAGTTATTTAGTGTGTAAAGTATGTGTGTAAGACTTTGTTTACACAAATGCATGCATGTTAATACAGTGCGCTTGATAACTTGACGATAATAGCACACACACACACACGCACGCACGCGTGCGCGCACACACACGCGCACACACACACACACACACACACACACACACACACACACACACACACACACACACACACACACACACACACACACACACACACACACACACACACACACACACACACACACACACACACACACACACACACAGTGTGAACACTGGCTGCAAGCATCCCCACCTTTCTGTTGGAGCATTCGCACTGCTGTGGTGGGGTTGGCTGACTTGGCTGTTCACACGAAATCCTCCCGAGTTAAAATGACGCTTGCAGTTGTATCTTTACTTTACTCTCTCAAACACCCGCAGGTTTAGACTGCAACTCCAAGTCCATGCTGTATGTATACAGTATGCATGCCGTACAGTGCTGCATTGTTGCGTCTTTTTCCTGTCCAGTCCGTCTGTTTCATTGTTTTTCACAGTCGTCTCTGTGGGCTCCACTGGCGTCTTGTCCAGGAGCGAGCTAGTAGCTGAACAGTGGATCATCTGATCAATACGGCCAATTCATTTGCCTTATCACTGCATGGATTTACTGTCAAGCCGAGGCTCACAAGTACCAGAAGCTGTTAACTGTGACGCTTTGTCAGTTTAGCCTCATTCTCGCACTGTGATGAGCTCTTCACAGGCTTTGACTGTTGTTTCATATTGAAACGTTTTCTGTGTCATTTGTCTAATGGTAATTGAGAGTGGTCTTCAACTTGACCACACTCCCCTTTTCGCTTTTCAACTTAAATCCCATTTAAAAGATTTCTGGCTTACAGGCCTATGGGCCGTGTCAATGCAGATAGCTTGCAAAGGGGCAAGAAATGTAATCTGTTTGATTGATTGATACTTTATTGATGCTTTTTAAAGGTACAGGGGCAGTACAACAAGTTAAAAACACTCAAATGTATCTGTAAAACAACGTTTGAAGCTATTCTCGATAACATTAAATGTTGTTGCTTCTCCCATCTGTCTTGTGACTTTCAGAAATAATGTTTTAAAGCAGTGTCACTTTCAACCTGGTGTCCCATATGTTGGCAACTTTCCAAACAAAATTTAAAATAGTGAAAGTAGCCGATCTACAACTTCATAGCACGTCACAATGAAACATGTTGTGAGTTCAGCTATGTTGGCTATTTTTGGAATGGGACTTCAGTGGTTATTTGGACTGCCTTGGAAGTTTGTCTTTAATTTATATCTAGATGGGGACATGTATTAAAGAAAGATAAGCTGAATGAAAAGGAGAATTTCCTGGTCCAGGACACACTCTGCCTCTCCGTCTGTCTATCTAGTGGGCTTGCTGGCTGACTTGGCAAACATTTGACCACATCAGACAGGGTTGTGGTTATTCAAAGTAGACATTAGGCCAACAATCTGAGGGAGATTTTTGGAGACCACCTTTTCGAGCCCACCTGTGTGTGCGTGCGTGCGTGCGTGCGTGTGTGTGTGCGTGCGTGCGTGCGTGCGTGTGTGTGTGTGCGTGCGGGCGAGGGGCGACTTTTTCGGCATAACCACAAAGGTTTCCCTCACCACACGGATTAGGCTGAGCATCACAGACATTGTTCCTATACATTATTAAACTTTTAAGCCACCGCAAAACAGGATTAAAACAAAAAAGAGGGAGAGAGTGGGAAGAGAAAGTAATTATTCATTTTCAGTGCTCAAATGAATGCCCCCTCCCTCCCGTCCCCCCATTGCAAATCCCCATACGTGACAACAAGTTTTAAAGACAACCATCAGGTTTTATTTTTGACACGGCACCGCGTTTAACTGCCTGTCACCCACTCTTGACTTATTTTGACTTAGTCTGACATTTTTGACATCAAAATTTAAGTTTTTTTCTTTTTTTTTTGCCTCAAATTGGGCCTTCTAAAGGGGCTGGTCTTAACAAGCCATAACAAGCGGATGAATGCTGGCTTCTCAAACTTTAAGGGTGTTATGCACCATGTCCGACTTCAAAGCCTGTCTTAACTCCACACTTTAATTGTATCTTCTTCAAGCCAGCCTTGCCTGACCGCCATCTGATTCTGCTGACAACTGCACCCCTCTCTCATCTTCATGCTCATCCTCTCTATCCCTTCACACACATACGCACGCACGCACGCACGCACGCACGCACGCACGCACGCACGCACGCACGCACGCACGCAAGCACACACACACACACACACACACACACACACACACACACACACACACACACACACACACACACACACACACACACACACACACACACACACACACACACCCTCTCTGTCTCTTTCTCTCTCTCTCTCTCTCTTTCCTTTCTTTAAGCCGCCTGTACAAACCAAAGTTAGCCAGCCACAAGTGTCGATTCAGCCACAAGTCCTATAACTTACTATTTTGGATGGGTGTTGACATCTACCCCTGGCCCATGCAAACAGAATGATGCTAATTGTCCCCCCCCCCCCCCCCCCCCATACACACACACACACACTCATTTTTCTTACTCCCTCTCCCATATTTCTTTCTGTATCTATCTTTTGCATTTTTTATTTTATTTTTTCAATCTCACTCTGAGCCTACAAACAGACATTCACGCTTCTCTCCATATGGGCTTTAATTTGCCATTGTCCCCAAAGATATTCTTCGCTCAGGCTTGAGATAAAGGGATAATCACTTCAAAGGGAAAGCTAGGGGGGAGAGTGCCCCCTCCCTCCCAGCTGAAAGGAGAAGTGGACAATACGCTAATTGAGAGGGGAACTGATCACAGGGTCTGTTCAAAGAGATGCTCAGCCACACCCCCTCCCCTCTGCCCCCCCTCCCTCCGATGCACTTAATTTTATTAGTGTTTATGGCGATACTTCAGCCAAAATTATCACTCAAACCCACCACGCTCTTTGAACTCCCAAATATTGGGTTATTTGCAATTATCCATAGTTTTTTTTCTGTGCTATTTGGGCCTTATAGGAAAAGGGTGATAAATATGGGTAGTATGGATTTGATGTTTATGTTCCATACATCGTCCAACACATGTGCAATAATTACAGAGAACCTATATGGGGATGAGGGAGATCACCAATATAAATACTACATTATTGACGTCTTAGAACTGATTTATAGGCTACTATAGGACATGATGCATTGTGAGCTTGTATTTATGCTATTTTCTGCAGGGGACACCATGATTGAGTGAGTAGGCATTTCTCATTTTATCCAGCGAGGGTTAATAATTAAAAATTGTGGTTACCCTCGCATGTCCCAATGTCATTATGCCCATCGCCTTGTAACCTTCATTGACACCTGTAGGCCTACTTGGCAGAGTGAAGTGTGTACTTGTAACCTTCATTGACACCTGTAGGCCTACTTGGCAGACTGAAGTGTGTACTTTCTCAGTGTTGTCTTAACGCAGGGTCTAATTAAAGAGGAGGTTCACTTCCGGTGTGCAGTGATATAACAGATGCCTTCCATTTCATCCCTAGCATCAATTAGCCTCCAGGTCACCCCATTTTTATTAGGGATCAATAGCCAAGACAGTGCTGGTGTTCTCATCCTGTATTGTGCTTTTAAAAGCATTCGAATCTTCCTGTGAAATGGTCAGGGCACACACAAAGGGGTCAGGGTAGGGTCAACATCAAAAAGGACCACTCTGGGTCTACTTTATAGCACCCTTACTGCTTAAACAGAGGAGCGGGCATTCAAGGGTCAACAGGTGTATACTAGTATAATAGTAGATTTTAACATATAATGTTTTAGAAGAGTTGAAGCTGTATGCAGATCAGATTTCATTTTCAGCGTGAGGTTTGGCTATTCACAATATTTATCAACTGAAGTAAATGCTATAAGCTAATTCGATTGTGGTGTATATGATTGAATTAGAATTCTGAACTTCAAATACACATCAAACAACATGATTGGGAAGGGCCAAAGTATTTTCTGCTTATATGAAACATTCTATGAACTGCAATCTGTGTACAATTTTTTGCTTCTTTTCTGGAAGTACAGGATAATTTGCCTGAACGTATCATCTTATCCTGCCAGTAAAAGTAAATCTACACCCTGCCAACCTTCAAATACTAGCATTAAAGAAGCTATTGCACAGATAGCAACTAGACTATGAGTTTAAAAGCTTACATTTAGACTTACTGTTCTATTAAGAGGCCCTTAACTTAACAGCGTGAATGCCTCTGACCCAATTTGTAATTTTGTGTTGCATTGCACAGACAATGGGCACTTCCCATTCTGAAGTGTTGGAAGCTATATTGTGCATTTTGGGTCGACGATTGTTTGGATTGGTGGCAGTCATGTTTGTTTTACAGAACTCTCCCACATAAACAGTGGCTGTGGATGACCTCGGTACTTTTGCACACAGATAGTCACTCGCGTATATGTTCGCACAAGCATGCATCCACACACACATGCACGCAGAGTCGCAGACACCCACATGCGCACGCACACAGACACATGCACAAGCACAAACACAAGGAATAGCCTTTCCATGAGGTCTGTCCTACAGCTATGTTCACATTAAGCGCAACTTCTATTTTCTGCAATGTCTGAATACACACAGTCAATCTAATCACTTGCGAATAACAGTGTGGACAGTCACACCTAAAGATCAGATTTGAGAAACAAAGCCTAATGACAACACCTCACAGATAGACAACGAGGTAGCAGGTAGAATATCATTGCTGTGGGTAGAAACCCAAAACCGTTCCGTTTGTATTAGGCCATTACTTTTTTTTTTAAACGTTTAAAAATAGTGAAAATAGCCACTGTACTTGTGAAGTTGTAGATTTGCTATTTTAACTACTTTTGTACGACTATCTTGCATGATCATGTATAGGGCAGTAATTTACCAAAAATAAACAAAAGAATATAAGGTTTCTGCTTGACAGTAACGACATCGTGGAAGATTTGAAATAACTTGGAGCACATTGTTAGACTGGCCCTTGTGCAGGAATGGTTGAATGGTTGTCAAACATCATATGCTGTTCCAAGACAACAAGAAACTTGTGTTTGCATATTGTTTGTTTGTTATTGTTTGTTTGTTTGGCTGGTTTTATTATATACCAACAAGTTGGTGAAGATGTGCAATATCTGAAAGTACAGCTTATTCTTGACAACATGGAGAGCTATCTGAGGAAAGTGCCAACTCAATGACAATGTGTGTTCCTTGCAAGCAAATACTGACATGACAGACTATTTACTGTATGTCCTGCTTATATAACCATAACCATACTCAGTCAGCATCCAACAGTGCTCATACCGATAGATTAATTTAATGTTTTGCCATGTTCATTTTATTACAGATCACTCAGACCTGAATGTTGATTGAAAACCGATTAAAAAAACAAAAACAAAACAAAACATCAATCTAGGACACAGCTACAGACGAAATTAGATCATGTAGCCTATTTTGTAACTTCTCTTGTCCTGTACCATATTGAGAGTTTTGTGAATTTGAAATTTCTGACTTATATAATTATATTTCCCCCTTTAAAGTTGATTTTCAACATCAAAGCGACAATATAGCCTTTGAAGTACCATGGGATTGGATCACTGTCTAACCCTCTCTAAGATTCTGCCACAATGACATTAGGGGAAGTCATGTGAATTAAAAGCCTGGAGAACACTCCTTGCCTTTGCGCTGTGTCCAATTTCAATCAATATAGCCGTGCTATGTCATTTTGGTGTGGAACAGACACGTGTCTTGTGTTGACGTCTGTATATGGCTAACTCTGTGACTAATGCAAAACATATTTGACAATTACACTATACATGGTAAATTCAAAGAGAACCATAATCCCCCAAATAGCTTTTAAATTCTAAAATGTTGTGGTAATTAGGCTATTTAAATTTCCATTGTAAATGTCACACTGTCAATTTTGTTGCGAGAAAAAAAAATCTACATTGATTTCATTGTATTCCATTTTAAGACACTCTGTGGTTGTTGCAAAAGAGGCAACAACTGTAGCTATTTCATGTCTGTTTCCAAAGTTTATGTAGCAACAGAAGGATAGCGAGAATAATGCTGTCGGGGCGGTAGATCACTTACTTCTGACGTTCCAAAGCCTCGGGGAGTTGGCTCGAGATTGCCTGTCTTTGATAAGGTCCTTACAACCAAGTAAAAACTTTATTGTGTCAAAAAACATCGTGCCTGCCCTTATATGGTCCTCGCTATTGTTCTCTGGCATATTTAGAGCCCAATTTGCGGCATGGAGAACGAACGAAGGATCGCGAAGCGTTTTGCGCTGCTTGGCTCTTTGTGTCATCGTAAAATATGTTACGTTGTTTTTATGTATCTTTCGGGACCAGGCCAGCGGTTCTTTTACTTTGAAGTCCACAGTTAAACCCTCCTCAGCCCAGTTCGTTTTGAAATAGCCTAGAGGAGATCTACCGCCTGCGATAGGACTTGAAACACTACCTGGAGAAGGGAAACGCTTCTTTTTTTAAATGGTTGTATTAAAAAGTCTCCTTTGTGATAAAAAACAAATAAACAAAACAACAACATATTTTGCAACGGAGAACAACACCAGCGATTCTTGGCATAACTCGCCGGGATACTTGTTGTGGGTGTATATGTTATACTTTTGACGTTTAAAATCAGGAAGGCTTCTCGTGAACATCGATGGTAAGTTGGAAAGAATGCTGTTCCACAGGCCCCCTCTCTTGGTCGCTTTGATGTGTTGCTGCAACGCTTTGAAGTTTAGGGAGCTGTAGCCAATGTTTGGTGTTGGTGGGCGACAAATAGGCTACGGTAAGGAGATAGATAAGTAGCTTAACAATCGTGGGGTATATACGCGAAATTGTGAATGTGTATCCTTGATTAAAAAAGAAGGGTGGAAGGGGGGAAAAAAAGATTACTGTGTTTATGTATCTCATCATAGTTGGAAAAAGTGGGATGTATACCCCCCTCCCCCCCACCTCCTCCAGTTTGACACCCCCGCTGGCTGATCTACATAGTAGCTGTGCGCCTGCCTCCTCTGAGGTCAGTTGTTGAATGGGACAGGGGACATTAAACTACTAGTTGTTGTGTGCAGCCAGAGCGGACACATGTGTCACGTTCTCTCCTGTGTTGGACTTGGATTACCGTTTGAAGAGTTTGGATTGTATGCATTATTTCCCTTCTACCCCGGGCGTGAAGTATCTTGAAGCCTTGTTGAACTTTATTTTCTGGACTCTATAGTGGATTTCTTTTTCTTGTTCTTCTGAAATGGTATGTGAGGTTCTTTGTACGCTCAGCACGTTTATTTGGCGGTCGTTTAGATGGATATAACCTCGGTTTATGCTATGCATGTAGTAGTTACATAGTTGTACGCGTGTGGAGAGTGCAGCATTAGGCTATAACGTCGTTCATCGTTCTCAGTAAAGAGTCGCTGTAGCCTAATTCCATAGTTTGACGCTGAGGTGCGCTTCCATTAACATTAAAATGTTTGAGATTGATATTTGAATCAAATTGAATGTCTCTTCATAACTTCCCTTGTAGTTCGTATAGGCGTTGAACCCCTAAACGGCACGTTGTAATAGCCTCACTTGATGTTTCGCTAGCGTTTACGCACGAGCGACTGGCTTCCCGTGGGGCTTTTTACCCTGTAGTACATTATAACATTAAGGTCATTGTGCTGCATCCGATGGATTTCCACTCGTCTGCGCATCGCTGATTAACAGGGACAGGTGTTGGCTACGTGGGAATCGAATCTATTCATAATGCAGATAGGGGTAAATTATAATCGCTCCGCACATATTGGGAATTAATTGGAGTTGAAGCCTATGACACAGGCTCGTTAGAGAAACACGTGTAAGACTCAGGCTTCAGAATACGGTTTTGGTGGAGAATAAGGCTCCGTGAAATGATTGTTCTTGTAAAAAATGTTTTTGATGTGACAGATCAATGAATATTGAGAATGCAGGCGGCAGTTGATCTCTCATTTAGATTATAAATAGATAAATGAAACGAAAATGCCTTTCATATTTCTCTTTCTCTGTGAACCCGGCGAGGGGTTTGAAAGGACTGTTTACTTGATGTCTGCCTTTGAAGTTAGCGGGATCTGGCTTTGATTAGATCAATACTTTGTGTTCCAGAGTGAAGAGGAGCGGAGGAGCTCCCCCGCTGCTTTTAGAGAGTGAGAAGGATTACGCACGACGGCACTCTCACACTGCACACGGAGCTGGAGCCATGAGCAGAGCGCTTACGGAGCACATCATCAGCACTAGCTTCCGAGAAGATGCTCCTCGTCCTCCGGTGCCGGGGGAGGAGGGAGAGGCGTCATGCAACGGCCACAGCAAGTCTCCCAAAATGAGAGCCCAGAACAAGGTTAAGGATCTGCCCGCCGCGCCCCTCGGCTCCACGCCGAGGAGGAACGAGGATGGACTCGGGGAGCCGGAGGGTAGCGCGTCGCCGGACTCGCCCCTCGTCCGGTGGACCAAGTCCTTGCATTTTCTCCTGGGCGACCAAGACGGCGCTCACCTGTTTAGGACTTTTCTGGAGCGGGAGAAATGCGTGGACACCTTGGACTTTTGGTTCGCCTGCAACGGTTTCAGGCAAATGGACTTAAAGGATACCAAAACGCTACGAGTTGCCAAAGTTATTTTCAAGCGGTACATCGAAAACAACAGCATTGTTGCCAAGCAATTAAAACCCGCCACCAAGACTTTCATGAGGGATAGTATTAAAAAACAACACATAGACTCTTCAATGTTCGACCAAGCACAAACGGAAATTCAGTCAACCATGGAAGACAATGCGTACCAGATGTTTTTAACTTCTGACATATACCTCGACTACGTGCGCTCCGGGTGCGAGAACGCATCTTATGTCAACCATACTAGCGGTCTAGGTAGTCTGAAGTTAATGTGCGGATACCTTCCACCTCTCATGGAGGAAGAGGAGTGGAGTTGTACTGACTTGAAGGCAAAGACGTTAGCGTCTGTGGTTGGACTATCTACGAAAACTCTGAGAGCTACTGCTACTATTCGGACAGCAGCTGAAGTGCTGGAGAATGGATGCAGGTAAGATCTAGGCTATTACACTCTTGTGTCACACATCATGGATACATGTGTATGTTGATGTTTGTGTTTGGGAGCACATAACTGCTATCATCATTCATCCAACATTTTACTGTTATTCTCACAAATGCCTGTGAGAGATGAAGGCACCCGATCAAAGGGTCCCAAAGGAACATGTGTGTGTATGTGTGCCCTCTGCCTTGCAGTTAGTCAAAGGGGGATAGAAGGGTGAAGGGAGGGGTGGGTACAAAACATCAATGGATCTGGTCCTTCCTTTTAAGTAAATGGTGTCTTGCAGGCAGCCCTCTGCTGACTTGATCAAGTTTCCTGTGCTTTGAAACCTTTCCTCTGGTTCAGGCATGAATTCAGACACCAAATCCCAAGACTACTTCAGCTATGTGAATATGTTGCTGTAAATTCCCATTACCTGTGTTAACAGCAAAATTTAAAATACCGTACCATATACACACATGCAGTTATACAGTATGAGCGCGCACTCACACACACACACACACACACACACACACACACACACACACACACACACACACACACACACACACACACACACACACACACACATGGTATTGCTTCTTGGTCAAAGATGAAAGTGTTACTGCTGGAGGTGTTTCTGGAAAGCATTTGGACTTTGTCGAAAACTCGCCAACATATTGACTTAAAAGCTGAAAATTCTTCAAGACAGGAGCCTTTACAAAAACTGCATTTTATGCATGAGCGTGCATCAAAGAGCACATTCAGAGTTTTCACTAAAATGCTTTGAGCATTGTCCACACAATAAAAGAAAATTCACATCTGGACGCAATTATCAGTCTGTGGTTTGACAGCGTCCTTTTTCTTTGAGTGTTGGAAGGAAAAGTGCAATTTAAGAATAATCCACACTTTTCCTGTCAAGTCACCACCAAAACTTTTTGGGAGATTATGGATTGAAAGTTGTGTCCAGTGTGTCGTTTTTCATAACATTTCAAACAACAAAACCGTGCAGACGCCTCATAGTGAATGCAACACTAAGTGTTTCAAGATTCATGAGATGAATGTGTGTTAGACACTGTTTGAAAGTGGCCTCGTTGAGGCAGATACTGAAAGGCACTCCTGGACTGTTGACATGAGGGCATCTCCTCTGCTTCCTGGTGTGATCCGCAACATTAGAGTGTTTTGCCAAAAGTAAAGAGGGAGATAAAGACCCCTCCTTCCTCCCATCGCCCTCTCTCCCCCTTCCCCCCTGCCCCCTCGCCATCTCTTTAGGTCAACCAATTTCCATCTCAAACATGTGGAACTAATTTTGCCACTGCATTCTTTTTCTTTTTTTCCTGTTCTTCTTCAAAACCTCCAGCACTTTTCATCCAAACTGACAAAACAACAACAACAACAACACAGCCTAAACTCAGTTCAACATCTTATAAACCACCATCCCAAACTCTGCTTGGGATGTGTTTGTGTTTTCCCCCTCTGTCCTCCTTCCTACCCAGAGCTTTTATCAACCTTTTTGGAAGGAAAAAAGGGGGGCACAAAATAGAGACAGACTTAAGAGAGAGAGAGAGAGAGAGGATGGGAATGGGGAAGACAAGGAAGGGGGAAGGAGGAGATCATGAAAGAAAGAAAGGCTAGGGAGGAGAGGGTGGGGGGGTGCAGGGATCCCAGCTGTGCTAAATACCTGACTCTTTGCGTGGACCTTCCAAAGGTCAGGTTTGAGCTTGGGGCCTACGGCTTTAGTCATGCTGGGGTTCTCCTCACAACTCTCCCGGCTGTAGGCATTCTCATAAAGAATGAGGCCCTCTTCCCTCTCTCTCTTTCTCCCGCTCGCCCCCCCCTTCCTCCCTGTAAAGCTCAAGTTCCCCCCTCCTCTTTCTCCTTCCTCCTTGTCCACCCCCTTCACTACTGGAACAGGAATGCAACACAGCAGGAGAAACTAGAGAGAGAGAGAGAGAGAGAGACTTCAGAAAGGATGGGAGGGGGTTGCAAGGAGGGGCCCCTAGACTGTAGGATAGAAGACGAGAGAAGGGAGGGGAAAACACTCCAAGAAGAGTGAGAGAACTAAAGTGGAGCTTCAGAGAGTGGAAAAGTGTGAGAGTAGAGGCCTTGCCCAAACAAAAGGCTGGAGAGATAGCAGGAGAGAAAGCAAGGGAAGAAAGGAGGGAAGTGCTGTCGTTCATTCACATACAGCTGGGCTGCTCACTTCACTCCCCACCCCACACACACACACACACACATACACACACGACACAGAGACCCTCCTGCACGATGGGGGAGGGGACATGAAAGAAAAAGAAAGAAAGAAACTAAGGAAGAAAGAAAGAAAGCGAAGCCACAGCCCACAACTCTGATACTGTTGTCACATTCCTGAGGCCCCAAAGTCTCATGAAAAATATTCTAATGACTTAAATCAACACAAACGAAAAACTCTCACTTTTAGTTTCAGTTAAGCATTACGAAAGCATTTCCATAGCTACAAAATAACACCTACACAGACAAACTCTGGGTGTTCATTTAATTCTGAAATGGATCTGTAAGCGTCACAACGGAAAATAATTTACATAGCTATATAAGAGTATTCATTTAACCAAACACAGGATTTCACTGTTTGAAACCGAAATGATGTACAGTATATCCTCTGCACATCCACAAGACAACACAAGGAGGCACCAAAGTCTCCCTGTGCTTCTTTATAGGTCCCACCGACGAGGAGACCCTGCCAGCCCTTACTTTGTCAACTCGGGCTACGTCTTTGCCCCCGCCACCAGTGCCAACGACAGTGAGATCTCCAGTGATGCCATGACGGACGATTCCATGTCCATGACGGACAGTAGTGTGTAAGTGCTTTATTTGGTTTTAGTTCCTACTGAACACCCCCCTGCCCCCCTCCCCACACACACACACACGCACACAAAGTCTGTTTCTGTTTTCATTTCATCCTGCCCCGCTCTGGAGAGATGACATAGCATCTTCAAAAGGCTCATTTCCATTCAGCTGACCCCCCTGGCCAAGACTGCGAGTTTTGAGAAGTTCCATGGTCTCCAAACTGGCCGGGATCACGGTTCAGTCAACACCTTTCCAGGAAAAAGACGACGAGGAGAAAAATATTTGGCAGTGTAGTTAAAAAAAAACTGACTGTTTTTCTTTGGGCTATAGAGAGAGAGATCGTGCTGTTGTGAAAGAATGGTCTGTATGTAATGTATTTTAATTATCCTTGCTGATTGACTTCAGGTAGTTCTGTTAAAGTGCAGTTGTTGCTAGCGCCTCCAGGGAGATAATTCTGGGAAAGTCATTATGTCAAAAGACCTTTTGAAGTTTATTCTGATGCGTCTTGATGTGGGTGGGGGCGTTGCCTTGTTTTTGTCAAAGTCAAAATGTAGCAATCCCACCCACCCTTCTGCCATTATATATATATATATATATATATATATATATATATATATATATATATATGTATGTATATGTATATGTATATGTATATGTATATATATATATATATATATATATATATATATGTGTGTATATATATATATATACACACACACACACACACACACACACACACACACACACACACACACACACACACACACACACGTGTGTGTGTGTGTGTGTGTGTGTGTGTGTGTGTGACATACATACATACATACATACATACATACATACATACATACATACATACATACATACATACATACATACATACATACATACATACATACATACATACATACACACACACTGTATAATCTAATCACTTTTTCTCTTTGAAGAGCTGGGGGCCAGGAGGGCGGAGGGCAGTCAGTAGGGAGAGAAATAGCCATTCGGGCCTTAAGACAAACTCATTGAAAAATGTTGGCACCAAATGAAAGGAGACTTACTCACATGGTGGTTCGGTTTCCTGCCACTGGCCTCTGCGGCATGCTGAGATCATGTGTCTGCAAGGCTTTCACGGGGGTTACTCATTTCTAGACCTCATGGACAAGGCAGGAGGGACTCCCACTCTCCGGGCTGGGGCACCCCTCGAAATTCACCTCCCTGCCCACCCCCTCGCCCCCCTGCCCCATCACCTCACCACAATCCCTCTCCTGCACCGGGGCCAATAGCAGGAGTGTTGAGGCTTGGAGTGCAAGGGAGTGAGAAAATAAAGTGCATGGGGCATAAAGGGCTTAACTGAATCGCTTTCAGCCTATTGTTAGGCGAGGGGAGCTTAGGGGGATAAGAGGGTGGCTGGCTGCTTTGAAAATGACTTGCACAACTGAATGAGAGATGCCCATAAAGTGAGGGCCCATGAAAGAGTCCATGGCTGTTTTCTCTTCCCCCAACCTGCACAGAGACTCTGGCTATCCGTGTCGCTTGCTGGATGATTTTAGGTTGACAGGAGAGAGTGTGGAGTGGAGTGTATGTATGGGATTCTTTTTTTCTCGTTTTCTTTGGTGCCAACTGTTTGGTTCAGCTTAGAGTTCTTCTAAGCTGCTGAGTTTTGATTTTTCGGGAAACATTTCCCATGATTCTTCCTGTGCCTTAAGGGTTCGTGTCTTGAGGTCTCTAGGGTACCTTTTGTGAAGTATTGATTTTGGTAGCACGCTCCCCTTATTAGACGCTTGCTGCAACAAGAAGGTCGATATTGGCAGTTTGAAACTGCTACCCCCCTCCTGATGATGTCATTCAAAGAGATATTATTCATAGTCCTTGAATAGATGAAGGGGGGGGGGGGGGTGTTTAAAAAAAGACCTTATTAGAATGACATGTCTACATTATTACACAGCACCATGTCTCAAAGTCATTTTCACTCAGGAGTCCTCGCCAAGGTCTTTGACACAGAAAGCTCTCTCCCATCCTCATCCCCTGCTCTCCTCTCTCTCCGCCCCTAACCGATTGTAATAAAGATCCCAGCTTCTTCCTCTGCGATCGGGGGAACAATTTGATTAGTGTGTCCTTTTTTATAGTGGTTAAAAGGCACGCTGCAAATTTGAATCTCATTTCCCAGATAAAGAACAAGAAGAGTGGGATTTGGGGATGGGAAGGGGGGGGGATTTTTTTCCTCCTCTTTTTGCTTATATCTTATTTATGGATTTACTTGGACGCTGGGGAATGCTGCTGCACCAACTTCAAACATTACCTTATCTTACAAACCAGCCTTTTGATGTTGCTGAGATCAGAGGCTCACAGCGGAGCGCTTGCCAAACGAAGATGGCAGCGGGCGCGTATGTGCATGAGTGTGAGATTTCAAAGAGGCAGCAGAAAAACTAGCGTTTGGGTTGGGTCAGACACTTCTGAGCAACCGAAAAGGCCATGATAATTGGCCTGGCCTAAATGGCAGCTCACTGGAAAACCTAGCAGACAGTGAGAATCAGTAAATGCAAACATTTCCAGACACTAGGATTCCTCACTTAATTTTCCCTACAATCAGCGCTACAGGAAGCTAGCAGCACTTAATGACTAGCTTTACTGGGTCGTAAGGTCAGGGGATTGGTGCTGAGTCTGACCTATGGCTTGCTTGTTTTTCTTTTTCTTTTTTTTGTTGATGAATATCCACCTTCAATGTAGACTGATGTAAACTTAACAATGGGGCTCTTCTTTGAAGCTTACCGCTTGGATGTTTAGCATATCACCACCATTGTCATGGTATGTTTTGTTGTGTGTTTTTGTTTCCCTGGCTTCAAGGGCTCCCAAGCCCTTTGATTTGGCTGTAATGTGCCTAGTGGGTGGTTACTGGGTGGTGGTGTTGAGCCAGTCACTTCAGTGATGACGAACTGACTCTGCAAGGTTCTGTCCACACAACCACTAGCAACTGTTGCTGCATTGCTAACATTGTTGTGTGGGAGCCATGAGACGTGTATGATTCACAATAAATAGGTGATCGAAAATATGCATTTAGGATATAGTTGGTTATTATATATTTTGGAATTAATCTGTACTATGCATTTGAGAATTAATCTGTTGACTGTGTCTTTCACTTTACAGTGATGGTATCCCTCCATACAAGATGGGTACTAAAAAGCAGATCCAGCGGGAGATGCACCGCAGTGTCAAGATCAATGGCCAGGTTTCGCTCCCCCACTTCCCAGTAAGTCCTACTACACTAACACTAACTACATCATCTTCTACTGTGTGTGGACATTTTTTCCTTTCTTTTTTGCTTGAGTCAAACTTTTACACGCTGACATACAACTGGGTCCTGATTCCCTCGAGGACTTGTGTTTTATGTTTTCAGAGCGCATGTTGTGATGGAATACTATATTGTATTCCCCCCACTTGTTTTCATAACCAAACGTTGGGGCAAATGAAAGGCTGAATTTGCATATGGCTTTTTCTCCTACAGTCTTTGCCTTGTCTTTGCCATGCCTCCCAAACCCCCATGTCTTAGTAGCTTAGTAGTCAAACATAGAGCTGCGTCTCCATCCTTAGCTTAATTTATATTCTATGGTCTGATGGTATGGATTGCCGAAAACAACAGATTTTCTTATAAAAAAAATGTGTGAAGCCAATAATGATTGTCCTGGTAATGCATAAGCGGTGGTGATGATGATGATGATGATGAAGATAAGGTCAGGTTAGTTAACTGCTGAAGTTTCTGCTTTGAACCCTGCAGATGAATGACCCCTTGCACTGAGGAGGCCAGGCAACTTCCAACAGTGCCTGGCCTCCCATTATTTTGGCAATCCTTTACCGCTTCTCTCATTCCAGTGCATTTTGGGTCAAATGTGTAAAGGTTGTAAGGTTTTAAAATGGAAATAGGTTAAGACCTATTGACAGAATTGACAGGTGTTGGGTGTCTCTGAGTCAGGAAAATAAATATCACAATTTATCTTGCGTGTTTGTGTGCACTCACGCACACGCATGTCCGAGGCGCATGCACATTTTCTGTTTTAAGTCCGTTTGTGCGGTCTGTTCCTCTTCCTTTCTCCCCTCCCCTCCCCTCCCTCTCTCTTTTACACTGCCTCTTTTCCTTTCCTACTTTCTCTCCTTTAATGTCTCCCTCCTGATTTGGAGATGGCTCTGTCTCCCATGATGCACCAGCCCCAGGCAGCAGGGGCTCTGTGCGGGGCCGGCGCTCCTTTGCCAGCAGCCCCGCTTGCCTTTCTTCTCCTTCCCTTTATCGTCTCTACAAAGAGATGAGAACAACAACAAAAAATAGTCAAAATCAAGAAAGCCAGTGTGCCAAATAACAAAAAAGTAAGTTAGAGAGAGAGAGAGAGAGAGAGAGAGAGAGAGAGAGAGAGAGAGAGAGAAAAGCTAGTGTATATAGTTAAAGAAAAAGGAGGATAATGTGACTAGAGAACCTCAGAGCTGCCCTGCATGCAGTCAAGAAATAAATTACTACTTCCCCTTAGATCTCCTTAGTATTTGACTCCGCTATCCCCCCCACCACTCTACGTTCACCCAAATCTCAATCCTCTCCTTTTCTTTTCTTTTCTCTTCTTGCTTTTAATTTTGTCCCCCTCTTTTCTTCCCCTCTCTCTTCGTCTCTCGCTCTCTCCCTCTCTTTGCTGTCGATATCTGGCTTTTATTCTGAGATTTAAAGCCGCATGTCCCTCCCACCCCTAGCGTGCGTTTGATGTTTGACAAGAGCTCTTTGAAGTGTGCTGACTTCAGAGGCTAGCTAGCTGATGGCTCGCTCGGGCTACAGAGGGTGCAGGCGGGGGGCCTACCCTCCGAGCGAGACCAACTGCTACCCCGCCACCGCTACCCGCTTGTCTCTTGGTTTTTTTGCCCGACGGCCTGGCATTGCCAAGGGCAATGGGCACAAGATCTGGAGTGGGGGCAAGATCTGGGGCAGGGGTAGGGGGGGAAGGCGAGAAGTTTTGGGTGAGCTTGAGGGTAAGGGCATCAGGATTAGGCAATTTGTTTGGAACAGGAGCAGGCATTTTTTTGTGGAATGAGCTAGGATTAGGACAGTGGATTAATACTCCATATTGCAAGGAGTCACACAGGCAGTCTATAATGTGACCTTCCTCCTTTCATTGTGCGCCCTGTAGAGAACACACAGGCTGCCTAAGGAGATGACCCCTGTTGAGCCCTCTGCCTTCGCTGCCCAGCTCATCGCCCGGTTGGACAGACTGAAGAGAGAGCAGGACACCATGAGCTCACTGGAGGAAAGACTGCAACAGATCCAAGAGGTGAGGAAAAAACACAGTCCACGCACACACAAGTACCCCGTTCTATTTTCATATTGTAAAATAATATTTAGGATGACTATGACCTGGACATGTTACATGGACACCACGTGAAGAAATTAGCGTTGTTCATCATTGCAATAAAGATAACTGTATGCTAGCTTTACATGTTGAATAACAAGGAAAAAGACAAGGGAATTGGAAGTCTGTTTCGCTTCAGCTACTTCTTTGTCTCCCGCTCACCCCTCTACCATTTCATCTGGAGGAAGTTTGAAAGTTATGTTTCTTGACACACTTGAAGTTCCTTCAAATAGTTAGCGCTTAGCTACTCTCCAGTGGCGCGTTTGCTGAATATGTGTAGTGCCAGTCTCTTTGTGAGGCACAGGCACACTCTGTATTATAGATGAAGCACCCACAGCCTGTTAGCGGGGATAACAGTGAGGCAAAAGAGAAACTCAAATCAAGTTACCGAAGCGTTTGCTCTCTCTGACTTCAAAAGGCGATAGATATACATTGGTGCTAGTTGAGATATAAACTTCTCATCTCGCTGCTTCAAAGACTGCCTCCGACATGTGTCTTTTAGTCTATGATAGGTTGTTCAGCTTCCTAAAGACTTTTCTCCTGTCTCGGTGTGATTGCTTGTCCAGGAGGAGGAACGAGAGGAGAGCGGTGACCTCCCCTGCGGCCCCTCCCTTCACCACCCGTTGCTTCCCCCTGGTGGCCAGTGTGACGAGGACCCACAGGCCATATTAGACGAGCACTTATCCCGCGTCCTGAAGACACCCGGGTGCCAGTCGCCAGGCACGATCCGGCACTCGCCGCGCACACTCTCCCCAGAACGGGCCAGCACCTTGGTGCCGGCTGGCCACGGGTCCTTCCTCGGCGCCTACCCCCCTGGAGCATCAAAAGTCCTGGTGGCCGGGAGGCAGTCCACCAAGCACATCCATCACCACTACATCCACCACCACCAACACGCTGGGGCCAAGACCAAGGAGCAGATCGAGGCTGAGGCGGCCCAGCGCGTGCAGTGCCTCTGTCCTCCCGGGGGAGCTGATTACTCCAACTTTAGCCCTGTGTAAGTAGGACTTCAGCGCAGTACTGTGCCGAGACCAAACTGAACAGCTAGGTTTTACCAATGAAATTGGTCAATTTCTAATTTAGCCCCTCTCTCTCTGTGTGTGTGTGTGTGTGTGTGTGTGTGTGTGTGTGTGTGTGTGTGTGTGTGTGTGTGTGTGTTATAAACAGCAGCCACTCTAGCACTTTGTCCAAGCGGCCAGTCAAGATTGGCGAGGAGGGCGTGTCAACGCCACATCTGCCCCTGGACGCCACTGACCGCTCTCAGAATGTTTGGCAGTGGATCCTGGAGAGCGAGCGACAGGGCAAGCACAAGCCCCACAGGTTAGTAACCCCCCCACCACACACACACACACACACACACACACACACACACACACACACACACAAAACAACAACAGCAACCCTGAACCCACTAGACTGGAGTTCCCTCAAACACATGATAACATAACCCTGGAACAGCACCATACAGATTCCTTTGCTAATATATTGATCTCTTCATCCCAACAGCACTCAGGGACTGAAGAAGTCCCATCCCCAGGAAACATCCCCCAAGACCCTGCCCGGCCGGACCCACTCGTCCTGGGGCGGGGGTGGAATAGGCAGCGGGGCTCACCTCCGAGCGCACCACCCCGGCCACCCCTTCATCCAGGACCCGGCCATGCCACCCTTGCCCCCACCCAACACCCTGGCACAGCTGGAGGAGGCTTGCCGCAGATTGGAGGAAGTCTCCAAGCCTCCAAAACAGAGGTATGCAAAACATCAATGTTAATTTAATACATTTTTGAGGGGTCTATGTCCAAGTCTATGTCAAGAGCCTAATTATAAATTTTGCCATCCCATTAAAAGTCTATGGAATTTAATGTTTATTTAGGGTAAAATAAAATGTATGCCAGTTTGTTTAGGGTAAATTATGTTTAGGATAATGACAACGTAAATCATCTGGCTGATTACTGCCATTGCTGCGCCCCTCACTTCACACGTGTGTGATTTTGTAATTTTTATTAAATTAGCATTCAGTCTTTATTAGAATACCATGTTGACCAATGCTGATAATGTGTTTCTGACAGGTACTCAGCAGTGGCCAGCAGCCTTCAGAAAGACAGGAGTCACCCTACAGCAACCTCCACTGGAGCAAGTCCTCTCGCCAGCCCCGGACTTCATACAGACGAGTAAGGACCCCTTCTGGTTCTCTACCTCTCTTTAACCCTCTTGCCATCATCTCATCATTCCTGTCTTTTCTCGCATACTTTTCCTTTCTTTGTTTTGTCTAGCTTTCTACACCCACACACATACAGCACGGTCACTTGTAAAGCCAGATACTTCATTGTACAAAAATAACTGATATTCAGTTGAAAGTTATTTTCAGTGAGCAATGTGGTCGTATGATGAAGTATAAATTAGGTGAAATTACCCCTTTTCTCCTTCTGAATTTGTGTTTTCATTCTCACTCTTTCTTTTTTTCTCCTTCTTGGCCTTCCCTTCAAAGAGAGACGTTGTGAGTCAAAATAAGTATGAGCTTTGAACTCCTCGTCTCTGGCTTTTAATCATTCGAGATTAAACACGCCTTAACACAGTCCTCTAACTGAAGACCCTCCCCACACACACAGCAGAATAACATTTTTGTAATTTTGGAATAAATATTCGAAGTTTTTCAGAAAACATAGGTCAGGATTTAGAAGGCGTTTTTAGAATCGGCCTCAGTCGATCCTAAATGGGTATACAGTTTAGACACTGGTAGTATGGTTAAGGTGGTTAGGCTATGTTAGTGTGGTCATTGTTAAAGTTTGTATGCCTTATACCTGTGCAACTTCCTTTGTGGTGGAAAAAAGGTAACGTCTTGGTGTAGCACCACCTACAGGAGTGTTAGCAAATCAAGTGGCAAAGTCAAATGGATGCAACAGTCTTTCATTTTCTGTGGCCTTTTCTGAGCATACAAAGGAAGAGAAAGGCAGTAGTAGTTTAGTAATTATTAGCCTCTCCTGTGGTACATACACATTCAGTAAAACAAACTAGTGAAGTTCACTAACTTCCATACTAGGTCCAAACAGATCTTCTCTTTCTCCTTTCAGGCTTTGCATCCAAAAGGTGCTCTGCTCACCCATGTATGTTTCTCTGTTCCCTGCAGGTCCAAGGAACTGGTGGTCACTTACTTCTTCTGTGGTGAGGAAATCCCCTACCGCAGTATGATGAAGACCCACTGCCTCACCCTGGGACATTTCAAAGAACAGCTCAGCAAGAAAGGCAACTACAGGTGAATATTGAGAACACATATAAAGTGCCGTTATCCAACCCGTTTATGAATGTGAAATTATATTCATGTTAGGAATGTTCAGGACTGCACAAGCGCACGTGCGTGTGTGTGTGTGTGTGTGTGTGTGTGTGTGTGTGTGTGTGTGTGTGTGTGTGTGTGTGTGTGTGTGTGTGTGTGTGTGTGTGTGTGTGTGTGTGTGTGTGTGTGTGTGTGTGTGTGTGTTTATGTCAGCTGTGTGAAATGGAAGAAAGGAGTCTGGGATCATTCACTGTACAGAGAGGAAGAAGGGGGATTTTTTTCTTCTCTTCAGTACTGGAGCTTTTTTCCCCCCTGCTCACATCTGGTACTGATTTCCAGGGTAAGGCAGCCTTAATAAGTATGGCTTTGAAGCTTGGGCCCTTTTATTTTGTGCGCAAAGACCATCGCAAGGCCATCAAATTCCTCCTCTATAGTTTTGCATCAGGCGTCTGTAGTAGAACCACAAGCACCTTTCGCTGTCGGACACAATAAGAATCTGCTCGTAGCAATTAACACAGGATGAATACTGACATTTAAGCCTCAGATATTAGTCAGTATGTAGTTATGCCACGGTAATGACAAGAGTTTAAGTCCAAAAAATGTAATATCCATTCTGCCAGGTGACACTGCCAGCTGACACTTCAGGCATCACATAAACTCTGTGCTGTACTGCGTGGCACGTCACTCCAAAGACACAAGGGTGGTATGGCCATGACATCAACATGAAGTTACAGCCACATCTGCTTGTTAGGCAAGAGAGAGAGAGGGAGGAAGAAGAAGAAGGGCCTGGAAACAAGTCGCTGCAACCCCCGCCATCCCATAACTCTTCAGCGAGTGCAGAGAGGAAGAAAGAGAAGGAGAATGGGGGTTGCATTCGAAACGGCTGGCTTTAATGGCAGCAGAATGTGTGGAGTTGGTTAATTTGGACATGGCAGCAGTACAGCAGAGAACAGTACCGCGCCGCTCTGCCAGACGATATTGGTGCCAGATGTTGCAAAGAAAGAAGAATCTTGCCACAAAAAAACATGTTCCAATGGAAATACTTCTCTCCTCTCATTCTGTCTCTCTCTCTCTCTCACTCTCTCTTCCTCTGGAACAAAGTGATGTCTTTGAAGTATTTGTTAGTAAGGATGTAGCATTTTGCTCTGAAGGAGAAGAAAAAGTGATTGCAATTAAATCAGGAAGGCAAATGCTCCTATTTGGCACGAATAAAGGCACTGACTAATATGTCCTGTCCGAAAGAATTCAGACAATCATCTAGAACACAGATTGCAGTATTTTCACTTGTTGAGTGTCGTATCATCCTAAAACAAAACTACCAACGTCATCCTGTTTTTTCCGATCCCCCACCTCATCCTTCAAATAGTTAATAGCCACATACTGCAAAATCAGAGACACTTGCAGCTGTGTAACGCACCCTCAACATTCTCTAAAGTTGGCCAAATATTTCACTCGTGTCTAATTACAGTCAACGCTGAAAAGAAAACCGTATGTGCGTACATGTTGGGGTGTCCCCACCCCCCCTCCCTCCCAGTTTTTCATGTGTTGTTTGTACGACTCCGGGCTCAGCACACACTCATAAAACGCGGAGAGGAAAAGAAAAAAGAAGCTTTTTCGGAATTCCTCGGCGCAGGCACACATCCACACATGGGCAAAACGAGGCATTTTTCCATTACAAAGCTTATCATTAAATCTCCCCCTGCTGATCCTTTACTGGGTTTAAAGCAGAGAAGAAATCATTAGGAGCTCCGTGAGACTTCACAGTCACTGGGACCAACCTAACCCAGAGACTTTTCCCCTTTGTTTAAGAAGAACATTGGGCTAGTCAAGATGCCTCCATGACCTCCAGGAGACTGTCTGAGTGGTCACTGCCCCCTCCCTGTCGCTGCCCCTCAGGCTTGGCCTGCGTCCAATCCATCACACCCACTTCACCCAGGGGGTGCGGCCAGCAAAATGCCTCCTCTCCTGTTTCTTTTTTTTAAAACCCCTGCTACCTTTCCTTTCTGCTCTCCTTCTCGCTCCCTCTTTTTCCTCTGTTCTCGGCTGGCGATCGGAAAGCTGCCCGGAGTAAATCAAGAATGTATGTGTATACTAGTCAGTGTGTGTTCACGAGTGTGTGCGCGTGTGTGTGTCCTGGATTGTGCTCATGTGGTGACAGGCAGACTCTCAGGCACCTGAAATGTCAACGTGTGACAGAAAGGCCCTTCATTTGACAGCGGGCCCAATTAGAAGCCAAGCAGACACAGAAAGGGGGGGGGGGGGGGGCATTGCTAAAGAGAGGGAGGAGGGAGAGAACAGCCTTAAGACAGCCTCTAATTAACCCTTCAACTTTAATAAGACCTTCCAGGACAGATAGGCATCTGCAGAATGGCCAGCAGTCAAGTTGAACAAGTGGATGAGGATACATACATACATACACATGCACGCTCATACATGCGCGTGCGTGCACACACACACACACACACACACACACACACACACACACACACACACACACACACACACACATGCACACATGCACACATGCACATGCACGTGCAGACACTCAGGCTGCTTCTAGTAGCCTGAATTATCATAGGGAGTGTTTTGAGGGGAGGGGGGCTCTATATATGTTTGTGCAGTGATGTGATGTGGAGTCAAGCTTTTCCTTTGAAGTGTGGAGGGACGGCGTTGAACGCAATGACTAAGTTGTTTTGAGCAGGACTCATTTCTAGCTCTCAGAGTTGTTGTTATGAATTGGACAGAAGGTAATTGTGAGTGCTGAGTGTCTTTGTGGAAATAGCATATACAGTAGGTGCCTCAAAGTCATTAGGTCAGAAGACATACCTGTGTGTACATACCTGTGTGTGTGTGTGTGTGTGTGTGTGTGTGTGTGTGTGTGTGTGTGTGTGTGTGTGTGTGTGTGTGTGTGTGTGTGTGTGTGTGTGTGTGTGTGTGTGTGTGTGTGTGTGTGTGTGTGTGTGTGTATATATATATAGTTTTAATGTGTTCTTAACTTCTTTGTAGTTTTTCTTTCGTCTTCTAATCACAGACTTTTGTCTGGTTTCTCTTGTCTCAGGTACTACTTCAAGAAGGCCAGTGACGAGTTTGAGTGCGGTGCCGTGTTCGAGGAGGTGTGGGAGGACGCCAGCGTTTTGCCCATGTACGAGGCCAAGATCCTGGGCAAGGTGGAGAGGATGGATTGACGTCGCCTTGCTGCGTGTGGACCAATGAGTGCCCCCCAACCCCAAGCCGCGCCAACCAAATGCCAAACCGTTGTGAAGAAACCTGAGCAAAAGACTAAACATTTTGTATTGCTCCAGACTTTTTGTTTTGTTTTGTTAAAGTCTATTTCTTAATATTAAGCTAAACAGAGTTAATATATCCAGCACAAGAGGAGTGATTGAAGGAAGACGAGCCAATGAAGTATGCCGAGCCCAGAGGAGGCGGCGCCACCCCTCCCTCCTTGACTTTTCTCAGCCAATCAGCCTTATAAACACAAGGGAACGACGCTAGAGACTTAAAGAGACGGCAATGATGATTCAAAGCCTGTGGGGGTGAAACTCCACCTCTTAAAATAAAATAAAATAACCACTGAAGATGCAGATGACTGTTTCTGTGACACGAGTGACTGAAGTTGTGCTCCATGCTGGCTTCCATGGCCAAGTGCAATGGACTAATAAGCACCGGAGAAGCCTGCACAGCAGAGTGCTGTGACACCAACCTGCTCTTAACGTTGACACTAACGTTACAAAAAATGTCTGTACGTGTGCATATACATACATTGCATATATGTATATATACATGTATTATACTATATATATATATAGAGAGATGCTTTTTGTCACAAGTTGAAAGTTTTTATGAGTATTTATTGATACCCTCTCCATCCCGCATCCCCTCCAGTCCTATCCCAACCCCCTTATGCCATTTTAACCTAACCTGTGTCCCTCCCCCTTTCCCATTTCCAGCCAATGGGCAAGCTGCTTTGAGTTGGGAGAATACTGTGGTGATTATGTTGTTTTTGTTTATGTTTTTGGTTTCTTTTCTTCTTTTTACTTGACGTAAGAACATGACACTAGCCTGGCATCGCCCCATAGCCTATAGTCGTATCTGACCCAACAACCTTAGCGGTGGTCTTCAGTAAGGCTCACTTCCTCCACTGTTGTAATGGTCAACCCCAGTCTTATATGCTGCTGATAATTTGTACTCATATATTAGTGTTAGTCACAATAGTGCGCTCTCTCTCTCTCTCTCTCTCTCTCTCTCTCTCTCTCTCTCTCTCTCTCTCTCTCTCTCTCTCTCTCTCTCTCTCTCTCTCTCTCTCTCTCTCTCAGTCCAGCAACAGAGCTCAATATGTTTTTGTTGTGCCTTTGTTTGTAGACCAGGCATTGCACAGGGGAATAGAAGACAGTTACCGAATCCTTACAGAGAGGGAACCTGGGAGCACAAGTTCTACCATCGTAATATAGTGACAACATTTATATCCAACACACCACAAAAAATAATTTGGTGCTAGAAAGAACCAGTTTGAGACACTGAAAATGACTCCTCCAGAAGGTTGCAGTTAGCGTGTCAAAACAAAAGAAAATTGAACGTTGAAGAAGAAATGTTGGTTAAAAAAAAAGAAAAGAAAAAAAACTTTGAATGTTATTACAATAACACCATCCTGGAAATATAGCTGAGCTCCTGTATACATTGTAATTATGCATTTTGAAGTATTGATACTGACATTGATAATTCAATGCACACATACAGTACACACACAAGACACAGACACACACACATACACAAATATACTATCGCTGGTGTTTTATGAAAACAGCACCTGTGCCTACATGGATATCATACCATGTGTTACCCTGTTTCAGGGTTTAATATATATCCCTTGGTTTTCAGAAGGGTCTTATGTTGAAAAAATATTTTTATGGTTTTAATAATTATCATGTAATCATGTTTTGTTTTTACATCATGGCCTTTTATTGTTTTGTTTTATTTCATTCTATCTAAACTGTAAATTATACATTATATAAAGAGTTTCATTTAAAAATTTACATGGACCTATAATTATTGTAATTATTGAGAGATGTAGCCTTTATTAAAGTTTTATATTTTTCAAATTAAGGATTTTGTGTCTGGTCGTTTGTCCACTATCAACAGCTAGGATCAACTTATGTTATTTTAACGCATTACATTAAATTAAATTGTTTGAATTTATCTACCTTATTCTGTCACATCTCTTCATTAGATTATTAAGTAGGGAAAATAGCTGTGAACTTGCAGATCAGCTATTTTCACTACATTGGGTCCATTCCCCAGCAAAATAAGTTGGGGAACCACTTTTCTAGCTATTCTAGAGGTTGGATAGGCCAGTCTTGCTAATATAGGCTACTTCCAGCTCTCTGTTGTGTTGTGTAGCGTCATTGCTCTCAACAGAAAGCTAGTAAACCATCCATGTAGCAGAGATGAGATATAGTTAGCAATGGATTTGTCATCTAGGAGGGTTATTAAACAAATTGAGCCCCCATGTACCTCGCAAAATGCTGGGGAAATTCATGAGAGCCCCAAATACATATGGCCACCTTCAAAAACCTGTTAAGGCACAATAAGGCAAAATGACCTAAAATTAATTCTGCTTTCAGTAGCATGTGATATGTCAAACTAGGGGGTTTTCATGATTCTGAATCCATTCCAAGCATTAGTTTTGCACAAAAAACACTCCTTGGGCTTAAAACAGCCATAGCCACTTGCCCAAATGTGCTTTAATGTGGGGACCTCATCACATTTGTGATGACTGCTATGGCTGTTTTTATCCCAAGCAAGTGTTTTTTGTGCAAAACTAATGCTTGGAATGGATTCAGAATCATGAAAACCCCCTAGTTTGACATGTCACACTACTGAAAGCAGAATGAATTTGAGGTAATTTTGCCTTATTGTGCCAAAAAAACAGGTTTTTGAAGGTGGCCATATGGATTTGGGGCTCTCATGAATTTTCCCCGCATTTTTGCGAGGTACATGGGGGCTCAATTTGTTTAATAACCCTCCTAGATGACAAATCCATTGAGAAACTGACCTTTGCTCTCCGCGGTCACAGAACTGCCGTAAACGACCCAACTATGTTAAACCAACCTTTAGCCTACCATGCGTGCCAAGGTGCCATGATCTGCCATCCATCCGGCGATCAATCGACACAGTCATAGACAGTACTTAATTGTAGTAGTTGCGAACGAAGAAGCCGGCCTAGCTTGTCTGTCTGTCTGTCTATGTGTGTGTCATGTTGTAACACCACCCGCCCGCCACCAGAGGGCTTACGAACTGAAATTGGAACTTTGTGTGTGTGTGTGTGTGTGTGTGTGTGTGTGTGTGTGTGTGTGTGTGTGTGTGTGTGTGTGTGTGTGTGTGTGTGTGTGTGTGTGTGTGTCAGACTGCTGACTGCCACAACAGCTTCGTTCGCTTCCCGCGTTCACACGTCTTACTTGTTAGTAGAGTAGGTCAACGAACGACGTCCCTGCGAGGCCAGGTGTTCGGTGTTCCGGAGGCTTACATTGATGATGGTGAGCTATTCATCTCTTCATGTTTGGTGGTTGGTCAGTGGTCACTGCTTTAAAAAAAAAAAATCAGCCCTGAATGCACGGCAGTCATATTGGCATGAAATTGGGCCATGCACCTGGCTAATAAGCCTGACCGAATCAGCCGTTGGCAAAAAAGGATTGCCTTCCGTGTTGTGTGATATTAGTCTGGCTTATTAGCCAGGCTACCTCTTACTCACTTCACAGGTTTTTACCAATGCAATGATTGATTAACGTCCCACTACATTATAGTCGAACAGAGTCATGCTAATCAGATGCTGATATGGTGCTAACGGGAAAGGCTTTCTTAAACTAAATGGAACAGAGAGCCTTAATTGTACAAGTGGATCAATTTAATGCCAATATGGCTGCCATTATAGAGCCTGTGCTGTACATTTATGAATGCATTTTTTTTATATAGCTAAACGTCATTTTAAAATATTTAGATTTGGCCAGGTCCATGGCCTCATCGACGTGGTTCACTGAAACCAGTAGGCTAATACTAACAGTGATTTAATGGGACTCTATGGGAGACATTATAGGGATATGGGCTAATTGGTTGATTAGACTATAGAGAGCTCTCTCTGACAACCCAAACATTAGTAGTACTTTACACAATCCCCTATCAGGAGAGTGTTGCTTCAATTAAATTAACTACCTGGCTTTAATTTTGCAGTGAGAGATAAACAATTGAATGGTGGAGAAAAAGATGTCTGCTGCATGCATACACTGATTGTAGCCTATATAATATATAGTAAATGTCAGTATAATTTTAACCATGTAGTAGGCGCTATCTACAATCTAAAATTATACTGACATTTACTATAGCCTACTGCCACCCAAAGCAGAGGTAACAGCAATCATTACTTGCCAGTGTATATCCCCAACAAACATTTCCTAACTTCTATTTATTTTTCTATTTTATAATATGAAATGGAGAAAACAAAAGCACACAAACCTGCTGTGTTTTGTTACCATGCAGTCCTGGACTATTGGCAACTTTCTTTTAATTAACATGATTATTATCACTATATACACTGTTTTTCCCGTGTTGTCTGCGGAACATCCCACACCAACATTTCGCTGCTTGTACCTGTATAAATGAACCCTCTTGAAACTAAATTCTTGTATCTTGAGGTTAACGCTAACGCATGGTCTTCACTGCAGCTCAAGAATAAATAATTCCCTGCAATCTCCCTGACTCCTGTAGCACCTTACAATGAATGCAAATTCAATTATATTTCTTGACCCTAAATGTGGTTTTAATGACAAAATGAAAACAGGGCCCTAATAATCAATACACACCAGCCTCTGTGAAGAACAGGGCAGGTGTACCTCCACCCATCACCCCTCCTCTCTCTCTGCTCTATTTTTACAGCCTCTTGGGGCTCCGGCTTTGAAGGGAAACCTACCCAGGAAAAATTGCTCACATTTTTCTCCACCAAAGTGTTGATAGACTGTCGCATTCCCTCTCTTTCATAGAACAGTGGCTCTGACTTCACTGTCCTTCTACTCATCCCAGTTTGGTTTACCTCGTTGTGCAATGGTATTGAATGAAAAGATAACTACTTCTCAAGCTATTTATTTTTGCATGTTTTTCTGTATTCATTATAGGGTGTTGTTTAGCTATGGGTTTAGTTGTTTAGGTGTTGTTGTTTAGGTCTTTGTTGTTTAGGTGAGGTGAGAAGTAAATCATTTTATCAAGTGGTATCTTCTATTTGATGCTTTCAACTTTTGATGTAGGCTACTCAACTTTTTCCCATGGTGTCTTTTCTTGGCAGAAGAAAAAATAAATACCGTGATTGTGCTTCAACATTGTTTTCACTGGCAGCTTGTGTCCCCACTGCCACCATCACCAGCACCATGCACAAACTCACACACATGCACGCGCGCACACACACTCATCTCTGTCTTTTCTCTAAACAGTGGCATACATTTCTATGTGCATTGTGGTAATTGGCGTTGCATGGTGGGGGCTATTGTAAACATGCCTGTGTGAGACTGGTATAAAGAGACGTACACCAGTCACTCCCCAGGCTAAGCTACCGCACAAGGCAGTCAGGCAGGCAGGCAGCGCCTACTGCATTTGGGCCATTGTGCTGCTGAAGCCTTTGTAGATTTGCAGTGGGGCCCCCCTTTTAATCGTCTCCTCGTGCGCCGCTTGTCGACTTGCTTTGCATATTTAATTGCCAGGTAAAATCATTTTGTCGACAATCCATTTCATTATTTGATTGTACAGTAACCATAAAGAGCAAGCGAAGGGGATGGGGGCTAAAGGGATAGTGAGAGAGAGAGAGACAGAGAGAAAGAGCAGCAGAGAAAGAGAGAGGTCTGTTGCCAGAATAGACATCAAAGCGTTGCCTTGATGTTGATGTTGAATGGGCATTAATGGTTTCTGAAGGCAAGAGATTGCAGAGCGAAAAAAGAAAGAGAAAGGGGAAAAAATAAACCCTCCTTTTTTCTCTGACAATCCTGCCAGCAATCTCTGTAAATGCATAAACACTGGAACCCTATGCCAGAAAGAGAGGTTGAATAGAGAGAGAGAGAGAGAGAGAGAGAGAGAGAAGCTGCATTGTGCACTTTCATTTCCAATGATGACCGTAGCACGAGTGGTAATGGACAGAAGATGTGACACATGGGCCAACTGGACATTGACAGTGATTAGGAGGCTATTACCGTATTAAGGCATCCAGGTTCATGAAAGACCAGAAGAATTGGATAGATATCCATTTAACTCGTCCCAAGTGCTGCAGGGTTGCCAGTGATAAATGCAACAGAGTTTAACTAGAAAAATGTGCTCCGCAGAGCACTGTATAGGTCTCCGTCTAGCTGCTGTTAAAAATGCAGGGCAGAGGTTTTTCCTTGGCCTCTAGGGAGGATTGTCCAGGCACCCCACTTTATGTACAGTTACACTCGCTGACCAATTCTGCTGTTCTGTTCTGAGTCTCTTCCGTTTAGAAAGCAGTCAACAGATTTGATTGAATGGAAACCCGCTACAGTCATCATATTCCTGTGCTTCTGATGAAATAGCAAAGCACGAGCAGTTTCCAGTAGAATAAAATGGAATTTGAAATATTTCAGCTGCATTCTATCCTATATTGTTAATAAATCATAGCTTAAAACTGGAAGAGTTCGGGTACACCAGGGCTCGCAGATTGGACTCAATTTATGACTGAGACCACACCTTACGAATATTTGGGGGGTGTTGTCCCGTTAGCTTAGTTGTCTCCACCAGGCCGAAGGCATGGGGAGAGAGTATGTTTTGTCCGTCTGTGTACAGCTAATCTCCGGCACCGTTAACCCGGTCTGTGCCAAATTTTGCACACACACTCTGGATGCCAACGATGATCCTCTGCCCCAACATTTCCAGAACGGCCTGTTGTAGCGCCACCAGGAGGCCGACTTTTGAAAAAAAAAGTTTTATATTACTCCTCCAGATTCTGTCCAAAAATCCCGCAAATCGTTACACACTATCTCTAAAGTCATGTGTTCAAAACGGATCTGTCCGATATTTCACATTCCATCCTAATTGGCTAACATTGGCTTTCAAAGTTTGCAGGATTGGTCCGTTTTGAACAAAAACCCTCAAATCATGAACGCAGCGTGCAATTTACGTGACATCTTTCACTACTTTCCTACTAGGCTGAGGAATATATCCCACCCTTTTCACATTGGCCTGTTATAGCACCACCAACAGGTGGATTTTTGCAAAACACATTTTTCATAATCCATCCTGATTGGCTACGATTGGCTTCTAAACTTTTCAGGAGTAGCCCGCTTTGTACCCATTTTGTACAAATGGCCACAACTCCTCAACACAGCGTCTGATTGCGGTGAAACTGTGAATGCATATTCCCACTATAGGCTGAGGAAGAAATGCCACTTGACAGTTTTCAAATCAGCCTCATGGTGGCGCTACAACAGGCCAAGTCGCGTCACTCACACACACATACACACACACACACACACACACACACACACACACACACACACACACACACACACACACACACACACACACACACACACACACACACACAAAACATCACACCCTCCTGGTGGAGACCTGTGCCTGTGCAGAATGGCACTTTTTCTAGTTTTAATGTAGTTTTATGCCTTTTTTCCTTTTCTTTCTCCACTGCTCTGTAAAGTACTTTGAGCTGCATTTCATGTCATGAAAGATGCTATACAAATAGTTGTATTATTATTATTACCCTTATTATTATTATTATTATTAATATCATTATATTAGGGCCAGCCGGCGGACGCTGTAGCAGACATACTTGCATTTTTGTTATGTTTTGAATTTAAAGGCAGATCCTGACAAAAATGTAATTGCACTGATCATCTCTGGTTTGCTGATCTGTAGTTACCAAAGCCACAGACTATGTGATTTTCCTCAAAATCAAAAAAAAAAAAAGACAATGTGGATGTTTCTGACAATTTTAGCTTTTGCTCTGATTCCAGAGAACGCTTTTTGAACAACTTTTGCTCACTTATTTTAGAATCATCCATCTCTTTTCCTTCTTCTCTATACCTCTGCCAACTCAGACAGCGACGAAGAGACATTGTCTATTTATTTTCTTTAACTACCCCCTGTCGATTCTCAAAACACACCCCCTATGGAAGCCTGTCTTTCAGGGGCAAGATAGAGCTTTTGGGCCCAAACCACTGTCAACAAGGGGAACAATTTGGCTGGCAAGGGCCATATTTACAGATTGGTGAACCACAGCTGTATTTAGCAATGTTCTTTCGTCAGTAAACACCGCAGGATGGTGTCTTTCTCAGATCTCTGGAGGGAAACCGAGATAGAATTATGCCATGCAGCCCAGAGGCGGTCTATATGGACCGCCATTTGAGCCGCCATTGTTTAGAACTTAAGAATGGCCGAATTGTCCGATATCACAAGTTTGTCATGGCACGCAAGCCGGTTCACATTCCGGAGTGACCCATTGGAATGCAGTCCTTCGAAAGGCTTCGTCTGTGGCCTCAGTTGACGGGCATGTAGCGTATTTTGTATCAGTAATTATTTTATTTTATTGAACAATACAAAAATGGATCGAGTGGTGTTTCCAAAAATACACACTGTGGGTTTTCTTCATTTGCATGCTTGAACAAAGCTCAGTTTGGGCTATGTCCAAGCACAGAAAGTATAAAATGTGTCAAGATATGGAAACCTTGAATCTTGTTAACACTTTGGCCAACATTGCATTGTGGGCGGTTTGGTATGCAAAAAGAACACTCATTTGGAGTTAAGAGTCACGCAGGCTTTGAAGGCTAAACATACTCTTGTCATGAAGTTATATCTGGAGATGAGACCTATAAAAGAGCAACACACATTGGTTCTGGAGTCTATAGTGGCATACAGGCATTGACAAGGTGGCAAAATATAATCTACCGGTACACAATTGAAATGCAACCAGTCCATTTGGTTACTGGCAGTGTTGCAAAATCGATAAATGATCACTGATGACTTTGTGTACTGAAAATACAGATCACTTTCTGCAGATCTGCAAAGACTGCAAATCTGAAGTACATAATACATTTTTGCTGTCATGAGAGCAAACAAAGTTAACAATGCCACTCAGTTGAACCTTCAAATGGCTGGTCAGGTTAGAGGTTAGTTATGCTTGTTTAATATAGTAACTAGGAAGTGGATATTTATGCAATGTCTACCTATTTGGACTGAGATTGATGCAGTAGCTACTGCATCAACTACTTTTTAATATGTATGTGACGAATAAAGATTGATTGATAGCTACAATTCCAGTTTGTTATTGATGTTGGCTGAACAGGTGTTAGAAGGGGAAAGGGAGTTTAGTTCTTAAACATATGATCTCATTTAACATATTTAGCATAGTTTCAATCCTCACGTCACACATACTTACTTATGTGAGCCCTTGTGCACGCGGGAGAAATCATCCACTCTATCTGCCAGACGTAGTAACCCAACCCCTTGCATCCAGCAGCCCAACCCAGTAGTGACCCAGTAGCACCGCACGCAGAAGCCACGGGTGAGTCTTAACCAGCCACGTATGTATGTCGGACTCCGTCACGGTCAAAAACTTTACTTTATCGGCAAGAAAAGGTTGTTTGCGGTTGGCACAAAAATAATGGCGCCAGCGGGATTCCATGCCAGGAGGTATGGGTTGGGACTGGGAGTCTAATGATTAGCGAGCCACTGCTGAGATGGGGCATGTTAGAATATGACTGTGCCCAACTCCTGTAAAAAGAAAGAAACCCTGCCAGAAGCCCCGTCCAGTAGGGGAGGGGCACCACATACAGTATATATATTTTTTTTAAATGTTTTTTTGTGGCTTTCGCCTTTATTATATTTATATTTTTAATAGGGGAGTCGATGTGTTTCCTCCAACTGCGCTTGTTCTGACCCAGGGTCTCCTCCCAGTGGGACGTGCCTCGAGGACCTCCCTAGGGAGACGCCCGAGAGGCATCCTAACCAGATGCCGAACCACCTAAGCTGGCTCCTTTACAGGGGAAGAAGCAGCGACTCTACTCCGAGTCTCTCTCGCGTGACTGAACTTCTCACCTCACTCTCTAAGGAAGATGCCAGCCACCTGTCGAAGAAAACTCATTTCGGCCACTTGTATTCGCGACCTTATTCTTTCGGTCATGACCCACACTTCATGACCATAGATGAGAGTAGGAACGAAGATTGCTCGGTAGACAGAGAGCTTTGCCTTCTGGCTCAACTCTCTTTTCGTCACAACAGTGCGGTACAGCGACTGCAATACTGTCCCTGCCGCTCCGATTCTCCGGCTGATCTCCTTCTCTGTCCTCCTCCAGGGTAATGCCACATTCCCTACCCGGACTGCACAATCCACCGGTTTCCTGCTAGTGAGTTAAATGTTTACAAGAAAGGATAAACGTTTCAGTTATCCAGCCATTGTTATCCAGCCACTGACAAAGCCTGGATCGTCGAAAACTCCAGTACTTGTAAAGACATGCAGAATTAACTCTTGCAGTGAGTGCACCCGTCACTTGATTTAATGTCATTGTTTTAAGAGGATATCGCACCAGAGTAGTCAAACTCAAACCCAAATTACATAATTTGCAGAAAAGGAGACAAGGATTGATCCTGGGGTTGCATGGTCAATGAACGGGCATAGCTGGACTGCTGTGCAAGAAAACATTATCACTGTAACTAAGATATCTATTAATTATCAAGTGAACCACAGGAAACATTAACATACAATGGACAATATGGCATTTTTTATCTTCACTTGTGCTTCTCTGACGGGACATTTATTATATATTTTTGTATTGTTTTGTTTCATTGGGTGTGGCCACATTGGACAACATTGCACGTAGCTATTTTTTAGAACTGGGGAATTTGTTCATGCTTTTATCTGGAGACAGCTATAGTTCTTCAGTGCTGTGCCTCACACATACCTCCTGGTCCACAGTCCATTCCCCAGACGGCTGTGGGAACTGTGGTGAGGCCACTCTGGGTTTGGAGGCATACCAGCCACCACAGGGATAGAAACTCACCCTTATCACATGACATGATCATGTGACTCGGACACTAGTAGATCTGTAGCTATATCAGGAGGAATAAAAAGGTGACAGGCACATTGTTGAGGGGTGCTAGCCCTTCTATATACAGGTTTAATGTTTAATGTTAGTTCAATGTTTGTTTTAAAAACACCATTGACGTTGAATGAAGGGAAGATTTACGTCATCTAAGACAAACATAACACAAACATTAACACAAACACAAACATTAAATGCCATTAACAATAAAGAGAATTTAATGTTTGTTTTGACACTGTTGTTTTACATCACCATTACATCACCTAATCATAGCAACATGAGTTAGACTTTAATATATTAGCGCCCCTCACGGTGTGATTTTTTTTAAATAAATCCGTCCCGAGATTATTCATCATCACCTCCGTATAAGTGCTATACTCCGGTCTTACCACCGTGCATACGGCTACGTAAGTCTCCCATGGTGCTAGCATATCCTGTGTTTTCTCTAGCATAGCAGCTAAGATGGGAACCAGACCCTTCTTGACAATCATGTGGGCTGGTCACATGTTTCGGGAATAACCCAGAACAAAAGCCATAAATTATGCTTTGAACTTTGAAATCATTAGGATATGGTGATATTAGTTCTGCATCATTTAGAAGGTAAAACCACTTTAACAAAGTCCTTTATTTTTGTTCTTTTTTTTTAAACAATGTACAACCATTTCAAGCTAAACCAGGCCTAGAGTTTACACATGGTTAAATGAACCTTTGTAAACCACCTGGGTTGTATACGTGTGAGTCCTCAAGCCTGACTGGTTCCCATCATAGACACTCAGACAGACCTGGCAAAGCTTGGGGCTTAGCTGCCATTGTTTACCCTTTACCCACAGAGCTCGGCACCTGTTAGAGATTGAGCTGTACACAACCCAGCTGCAAGACATTTTCAGCTAACACCCAAGGAGATAACTACCCCTGAAGCACAAGCGATTAGGCTAATGCCGACCATGATGATGGGAAGGCAAGGGACTAAGATGGGAAGGTAGGTAGAAAGTTGCAGGCACAGAAAAAAGAAAGAGAACTTGTCCATCTCCAATCAGGAGAAAGGATAACCACAGGATACAGTCCTTTCTTTAAGGGGACTGAAGTGCCATTGTCTATCGTTGTTTGTGTTCCTTGTCCCACACGCCGGCCACTTACTGATGGGCTGCCATGCCCCCCTGGCGCAACGAGAGGCTGCAATTGTGAGGAAATAGCTTTGGAGTTGCCAGAGCAGCTCTGCTGTTTTCTACTGGCCCTCTGTCTCCAGCATGTCTCTCTTCCCCCTTGCTTTTCACACACAGGCAATTAAGTCAGTTTCCCAACGCTATGACCCCCCTTCAACATTCTTTGTTCCTCTGTTGTTGTTTTCCTGTTTCCCTTTTTTTTTTCTCTCCTTGACTTTATTGCGGGTTTGTTTCTTGGGTTAGGAGGTTGAGGCTGGGGGTGGAAATGAAATGAGAGAGGGAAAAAAAGGAACTTGGGGAGTTTTTTTTTTTTTTTTTAACTTTTTGAAGGGGGGCACATTTGTAGCTTTATGACTAACCACATGTGTTTCTGGGTTTTTGTATTTACATGTTTCTCATGAAAAAGAGGGTGGTGGAAAGGGATGACGAGGGAAGAAAGACGGGCATATGGTTCTTATTTGGCCAGAGCTGGCCTGTTTATTTCCTGCGATGAGCAGAGGAAACACATTCTCATAATTATCTTCAAATTTGACTTCTCCCCCAAGTGGCGATGAGGCTGTTCTTTCAAATGGGGCGGGTACACTGTACACTAGCACATAAAAGAAATGCAGGCTAATGTTTTTATTGAATTATTTGTCTTAAAGAAATGTCAATACACCTTACTTACTTTTGTTCAAAGGGAGATAAATGCTTGTTATTGCAATTGCAATCTGTAAAATTGTTTCTCACAAGGTCTCTTTCTCTCTCGCTCTCTCTCTACATCAACGCTTGGTGGTCGGCCCCCTCCTGCTGTTACACATGACTATGCCCTGAGCACCTCAACTCCTGGCACTGAACTTGCCATTATAAAGTGTTCATGAGAACCAGAACCAGGTACTTTGCTCCCCCATTTTCCCCTTTGTCTCTATGAGGTGTGCCAGTTGAAACCCACATCATTCTAGAGCTGTCCAAATCCCCTGCAGGGATAGGGGGTGAACATTCCTTTCCTCTTTGCACAACCTGTGGTTTGTAATCTGCTAAGTACCAGATATTAGATTGTGGGAAGTGCTTTCATCGAAGCGCCGCGGATTGCCATAGGGAAGTTGGAAGTAAAAGTTGTGCCAGTTTTAACCATATGGACCCTAGCGCCCCTATTCGCATGTCATAATTGGTGAACATTGTGCAAACACTGGCCAACACAAAATATGCAAACATTCAGCGATAATAGCTGATCTACAAGCTCACAACGCATCGCAATGTAATGTGTGGTAAGCATGTAGATCTGCTATATTCAGTATTTTACAGTAAAGTATATGGTTTAACTAGTTAAGCACATTTGAATTACAGTGCAGTTAGAACAAAACGACAAGGCAGCAGATATCCGAGTTGTGTTTAGAACACTTCAATTCTAATTGTATCACAGGAATCACAGTTTCCTTGTGCAGGGGCACCACACGGTTTGTCAAAATGGGACACTGTTGCTTTGGTGGCTGTTTCCCCCCTTTATATCCCCATTTTCAAGGTCAGGGTCACATTTGGGTTATGTCAAAGACCCACCATGCAGACGAGCAAACATTTCTCACCAGGAGAGGGCAGTTTCAGATGACTATAGTATGAAGCTAGTGATGAACTGAACTCTGGGGCGATTGGATGTCATTTGAGGTGGAATATAGTCGTAACATGGAAAAAGTGAAAGAGAAAGATAATCAGCTGAGCTTTATTTGGTGGAGTGTAGGCTGATGTAAACAAACGCAGAGCTTATGCAAGCTTTTGATCTTGTGAACCGTGAAATCTTCCCTGTGAAAACAGGAAAATCGGGCCTCGCTGTGGAGAGGGGGAGGGGCACAGCATGCAAAGGCTCATGGGAAAAGATATTTCGTCTGAGATGGGGTGTTTCAAGCTATTAATTGAACATCCCCCTCTGCTATAATTTGCTACAGCTTAACCCTGTTTTCCCCAAATGCTTAACCCCAAGGAGCTCCAGCGGTTTGGTATTGGCAAAGAATTTATTGTTCCCCGATGAAAGTGGCAGACATGTAATCGAACCCTTTGTAGTATAATTGTCTTTATTCAGTGACAGGTCCTCGCGGTAAAAGACCATTCAGCGGGGGCACACTGGATAACGAGCCACCAAACTAGATGATTAGTTCATTTTCATTATAGACGGAGTGCCTAATGATAGTTCAGGGAATGTGTTTGTACCGAAGCACTGTTCTTCTTATGTGAGAACCCCATTGAGCAAGCTGATTTTCATCAGAGGGCCACATTCCCATCCCCAATTTTGTTGACATTCCAATAGAGGCTTGAGAGAGGGGGGGGGGGGGGGGTGATAAAAGGCATGGAGATGGGGCTAGTTGAGAGAATGAAAAGAAGAAATCAGATCCTTTGCCCATGAGCTGCACTTTTAATTTTCTTCCACTCACGTAGCTCCCTGGAAGGATGTGTGAGTTTGGTACAGAGGTGAACAGCTTCCCGCCCTCCCCCCTGGAAAGCTCGTGCCCAAGAGCTATCCATTTGAACTTCAATGGGAGGCAGCCTTCTTGTGAGGACTTGAAACGGGCATCTTTGGGAGGCTGTTAGAAGTGCCTGGGCATGCCTTCTTTACCTGATGTGATGTGAAGCTTACTTTTGTTTGATGATTCCATACATAGATACAAACTGGTAGCCCTTTCTGTAAGAGAGCCAGGAAAGCAAAGAGAGAAGTCTAATAAGAACAGAGAGAAAGGACACGAAGATGGGCATTTTCTCTGCTACGTGTGATACCAAATTTAACAAACCATGCTGAGAGATTTAGCTAAGAGAAGAATATAGACAAGAAGCAAATAATCTTCACCTTGTTGTTGGAGAATATGCTATGGAAACATCAGGGTAAAGAATCAGATGTTCTTTTCCATCTTTCAACATCCACCGCTCCATTCCTCTCCCTGCTCAATAACCATTCGTAATTCCATATGTCTTCAATTTCACTCTGCAGATACAGAACTGATTTCCATACCAGATGTGTAGCAGAACACTAAAAGATGAACGCCCCAGTTTCACAAGACACACAATTTACTAATGTTTTCTTGCTTGTGCATTGGTTGATATTCAGCTTTAAATGCTAGTTTATCAAAGGTTAAATTTGTGTGAACTGACCATTTAAAAAACCAAAAGTGAATCTTTTTGAAAGCAATGTAATAGCCCAATGAGAAATGCATGGGCAATGGCCAACAAACAAAAATGTCACGGCATTTTGAAAGAACACATTCTGCATTACTTTTGATGGAGTGCATGCCGCCTTTTAACAACTTTCCTTTTAAGATCTTTTCATATCATGCAGGGAGAGAAAGGGCAAAAGACGGCAGACAAAAGAAACCCAAATACAGAGGCTTCACTTTCTCCTTGAAGATGTTAAAATTAGCGTCTTGAGAAAAATCAAAGACCCGACATTAAACAGCGAAAGATGCTTGAAATGTCGACACTGCAGTGTTTTAGAAAAAAAGACACGAGATGAGAGATTCTCGCGACTGACTTTGGTGTCACTTCAAAGCCTCAACTTTAAGAAAGTGGGCTAATGTAATACTGATGGGAGAATCTGTACCTGGCTCCGTTGACCCCGCCCGAAGCTTCTAAAGATGGGACCGCTACTGAACCTGGGAGGCTGGGTCTGTGTTTTTTCTACCCTGGTGATGACGGTGGTGGGGGGCATATGGGTCAACAGGGCTGGGGTTTGACGTGTAACCCTGGAGGTCATCGTTGGTCTCTCCCTCTGTGATGGACTCTCTTTCTTCTCTTGTTATGCCTAGAAAAAGATGGCTGCCTTTGAGCTTCACAGTAGCAAAATACACTGCTGGAGTTCCTCCTCTTTAGCGCATGGCTGTCAGTATCTAACTGGGCCATCGTGATGGGCCGGAGTCATTAGAAGCCAACACACACAGGACCCACAATGACACAATTGCTGACACAGGGTATATAAACAGCTGGACCCTCACGAAGTGTGTGTTTTTGGGGTGGTGGGGGGGGTCATTTTAATTGGCTTGGTCTTCAAACTTTTAGCAAAAGAGACCTGGTGTGATTGTACTGCTAAAACCTCATTTTTTGTTCCCATATTTTGATTTCAAGATTTTTCTTTGCCAACAAGATAAAACATTCACACAACTTTATTAAGCTGAATCAGTGAAAAACATGACAGGATACTTCCAGCCTCAGATGTATGTATTCAGAGATAACCCCTCAAAGCAATCACTCTCGCCCAAGGTAAAAGATCAAAGGTTGCTATCTGTATACATTAGCACAGTTATTAATAACAAGATTAATTAATTTATTATGGATCACTTGACATCTTTAGCCTTCTGTTTCCTCACAGGCCCAGTGGCCCACTATATCATAAAACATCTTTCTCTAATTTTTTGTAAAGACTTTAATTTTCCAGTCTCTGGAACTTCAAAGAACTGATGAGTCGCAAGTCCACATTCCTCCAAGCGCTCCCAGATTCTCCGGCTTTCATTTCAACAGCCCCTTCAATAAATATGTGCAATCGCCCCTCTTTTCAAACAGATTCATTTCCCATGTATTTATTTTAAATGAATATTATTAGCTGGCCTGGCAAGAAAAGGTTCTTATGCTAATCCAGAGGAATCACATGCATTTCCATTTAATGCCTACTTATAGGCCGTTCTTTAACGACTATTTGCCTCACAGTCTTAGCAAATGAGCTCTGCGCCCCAGACTCCTCCGTAATTTCATTGGAACGATGAAGCCCCACACCCCCCTTGCTTTGATCCCAGAATGTGTTTTTGAATCCGCTGGTTGTGTATTGGAACATCAATGGAGCACTCGCTTTCATTATTTTTCACAGAGATAAAACGAAACAACAGAGGGAGGGGAGGGGACCGGGGACGGATGAGGAGGTGGAGGGAGTGGGTGATGAGAGGAAATCAGGAAGGGTGTGTTAACCGTCCCAGACAGGCCCTGGCATTGCCAAAATGAGGCAATGTGTTTAATGGGTAAAGAGTTTTTTATCAGATTGTGTGTGTCCAGCTATGTGGAATTGTCCATGTCTGTGTTGGAGTTTCCCGGAGGCTTTTGTATCTATCCAGGCCGTGTGAATGTCACTATAGTCAACAAATGACGCGAATCACATGACCACCATGTGACGTCATCACCTGACAGGCACATCAACAGTGAGGCCCTGTGGCTCGTGAGGCACACCTGAGCGAGCTGCTATATGCGAGTGAGTGTTCATGACCTCGCTGAGCAGCCAATGGCCTCGCATGTTGAAATGTGTGCCGTCCGATTTGACAAGCTGTGATGGAACGAATACGGCACAGCAGTTGTGGCCATTTTGTGGTTCCACGGATAGAAAGCCATTAGATTTTTCCATAGAGATTTCCAAATCTCTTTAAATTATTTTAAGCCTGGGACCAAGCCATTCAGGCTCCTGGTGACTCATGACCACAAAACATTTGATTCTGTGTCAAACAATATTTGAAAAAAATAAAGAAAATAAAGGTATTTATTATTATAATGTAATTATACACTTGTGTGCTGTGAAGTGAGCTCTTATCATTATACATCACATTCCGTGTTCAACCAATCAGCTGAGCACTTTCCGTGCTCATATACACAAACACACAAAGCTGTGCATAGGAGGGGCTATAGCACCCCTCCAGATGTTAGTGGCCCAGCTAGATAGCTACATAATGTAAACACACTGGCTGCAAGCGGGAGCACATCACTTCCACCCAGCCAAAAAGAGGACAGCGTAGCCAATAAAAACGGAAAGTTTTCATATAGTGTTAGAGGGAATAGCAAGTGTCCAGTCCTTTCGATGACCTAGAGGCATATTTGCATTTGAAAAGGTGTCACCATCTTCTATACTGTTCATTATATTGTCCTTTTCCCCTAAAGTCAAAGTCAAAGTCTTTTTGGCCGGGGTATAGGGGATCAGTAATAAATCACGGTTGCTGGGTAGGCTATTGAATATTTCAAAAGATGGCACTGGTAGTAAAACAAATGCTGCACCCCAATGCTTTCTTTCTGCAAAGTGTACGTGTACCCCCTTGGGGTGATGTTGCACTTTCCTATATAATGGGCCGATAATATAATGGGCGGCAGGCGGGGCGGGCAGGCGGGGCGCTCATGTCACCATGACTCAGCCATAACCACATAAGGAGTTCCGAATGCTGTGTTGTCTAACCTTAATGGACTGACAGTTACAGAGATCTCCATATATGGGCATAGTCGGATTGGCGGTCCGACATAGGCGAACCTCTAGTAAAGAAATACAAATCACACCCATTATGATCTCATGATGAGATGATGTATGATGATGATGTATAGACCCACATGATCTCACATGATGGTAACATAACCACAGTAAGCCGTGCTGCTACCGACCAAACACACACAGTCACATGTTGGAGCAGGAGAGCAGAGTGGAAGAGGATAGGTTACAGGTGTCATTGTCCTGTGGTTGCGTTATCTTTAGAGAAACTCCAAAAAGTTTTGGTTGTATTATTCTGCCCCTTGTGACGTCATGTGGGTCAATACCTCATCACCATAAATCATCATCAACTGTATACTTAGCAACCACACTTGCAATTTCCCAGAATTGTGAATTATCTAGTTAAAGAACGTTCTTAACAGCCCTCTAAGCCCTCTATCATCATCATCACTGTATTCATAACAGCCCTCTATCATACATCACTGTACAGTACATGTTAGCCAGAGACAATGAAGAGACTATAGTTTCCTATTTATTGAGGGATGAAATTGATATTCCAGCATGACATCATCATGGTGCAATAGTTCATACATTATTCATACAAAATTTTCCATCAAACTTCATCGCATGCAACAACTTTCCGACCTCAGAACTAATTAGGAGTTCATGGCGTTTCCAATCAGGGTTTCATGTGTGCAAATGCAAAATGTGCAGGTGGACAGAAATCCACCTATTGACAATCTGATTGCTAACAAGCAGCTGATATCTCATTAAGTGTACATTGTCCATGTCCACGTGCAAGTCATTGGCTCATTAAAAGCTGATTCTAAGAAAGCATGGAGATAAGTTTTCACCTTCACCCTTACGCACTGCTGTCCACCCCTGGCGTGGCACCCTATGGGCTATGATGGTGGGGGGTTGGGATGGAGGCGTCCCACCAAGGTATAATGAGTGGGGGGCTTCTTTGATTCCTAGAAAGCTTTCATCTTCAGTCGAGGCCTCCGCTGGTAGGCTGCACTTTCTCTCTCTCCCCCTTTCTCCTTTGTCTCGCCTTGATGTGAGATGGTAAAGAAAGAGAAATCTTTAATATGGCCCCCATTGGAAAGCTGTTACCACTCCTCTCTCACAGTGATGTTCACATCCCATCCATCCCTTTTCCCTGTGTTTGTGGTATTGACTATTGATAATTGATGCCGCCGATGAACCGCAGGAACCAATTTTGCCCGTTTTTGATATGCGCTAGAAAGTTACAGAGGTACCCATCTTGCCTATGTAAAAGCTCAAAACTATTATTATGACTGTCGGGTTTGTAACAATCCTCTGAGGGAGGATTGTTTTTGGGGATGGATGGGGGCTACAAGAGCACAGAAAGTTACTGTGAAGCGAAGGGGGAGATTTTGTGCCGAAAAATATAGGCGCACTTGAAAGGAAAACAAGAAAGAAGGCATTTGTTCTTTCTCCGAGCTTGCACCCTCGGTCTCGGGTTCTAATCTCTTATTGTTTCAGACCCAAACAGAGAGACAAAGGAGTCGCAGATCAAAACAAATGACTATCAAGCTATCAAACAAGCGCCACCCTGCTCTGATTTCGAACGCTGACTGCGGGAGAGCGAGAAGAAGAGAGTGAGAGTCAGACGGGTCGCGTATTGTTTCCAGTCACTTTGATGCAGAACTTAAAACGCCAGCGGAGGGGGGGGGGGAGAACAAAAATCAAACGACTCCCATGAAAAAAGAGGAGAGGAGAGGAGAGGAGAGGAGAGGAGAGGAGAGGAGAGGAGAGGAGAGGAGAGGAGAGGAGGAGGAGGAGAAAGGGGGTCAATGCAAAACATGCTAGCACCCCTTGTGCATGTGCACTCGCCTTTTGTTTCATTAGTGGTCCAGCTGATAACCTTTATTAAGCCTCATCTGAAATTACACCCGTGGACCGGCAGTGCTTTGAAGCCACAACTGGCTCTTTTCCTGTTTGTGCTGTAAACGCAGGTTGGGGTGCGAAGATAAAGCACTTCTGAAGGATATTAAGACTTGAAAGTCCTTTGGCTATTCGCTGGCACATATTTGATGTTGTTCTTTTGCTCCTTGGCCAAATTAGCATATCTCTTTCAAAAGGCCCCCCACTGACACAGAGTAATCCTCCGCTATCATGTGTTTGCTAAAAGTCATAAATGATAGAAGTACATTGTGTACGCCACTGACACATGAAAGTGTGATAACACGATTATTTTTTTTCATCACCATAATCAGCACCCTTTTAGTTCCTCCTGTATTGTTGTCGCTTTCATTTCTGCACACACATCAGGATCACTTCTCAAAGTGATCTTAAATGGGGAGATAGAGAGAGAGAGAGAGAGAGAGAGAGAGAGAGCCTTTGCCATGTTATTCAGTCTCACCCGCAAAGCTATTGCCTAATTTTAGTACTCTCTGTCAGTTTTGACAGCTCTCTCTCATCGGAATTCTCCACGAAACAAATGGTGTGCAACAATGGGTGACAGGGCAAACGTGCAACACTGTCACGGGCGAGCCATCTGCAAGTTAAACTGCGAGGCACATTCTCTGCCTCATAATAGTGCACACTGCACACCATCAAAAACAAAAGAGGGTGACAGCCCCATTGTGATCTATTATTTAGCCCCCTCCACATTTGATCGCATGGCGTGTGCCGTACTGATGATCATGCAGATTAGGCCCGTTTCCTCCAGCAACCCCACACAAAACCCATTCCACTTCATTGTTTTTGCCATTCTGGCAAGTCTTGCTATCGGCCAAATTAGGTTTGGTGATTTTTCAAAGGCATATTTACAGTATTCCCATGGGGAAGGTTGATATTGTAGGTCATCACTGGGGCACAGTCAATAACAGAGGTACCATATGTGAAATGATGCCTATGCATGATACCCAAGTCTGCTTCAAGCAAGCTGTGACTGTGATGGGCCCTATCTGTACATTTATGTCTCGGAATGGATCTGTCCATGTGTTTCTTGATGAAATACGAGGCAGTGATCTAAGTCCTTGGGCGAAAAGGGTGCGGCCGATGTGTACTGTGCATGCAAGTAGTTGCAAGTAGTTGTATGTTGCAAGGAGTTGCATGGTGAATCATTGCTGCGGTTTGGGCTATATGCGACTTGGATGGTTAGAGCAGGTTACAGCGTTCAGACTGAGACACATAGAAATCAGATTTGAATCATATTGTTTTTTAAACCACCTCTGATTGAATGTGGATACCCACTCTCTCCTTGTGTCTTCTACTTAAAGAAGGCTAGTAGGCTACTGACACCAGCACCTGCCATGTCTTCTGTGTACAGCAGACAAATGTTTCTGCAATGTGTTATTCTGATTACATTTCAGTTGAGTTCAGTATGTGTGACAATAAAGAATCATGGAATTATTGTGTCGTTTCTTAAACTTGACATGTACCAATCAGGAATGATGTTCCAAACTCAAACCCTGCTCCCTTTAACCATAACCAGTCAGTCATCCATGCATCTTTGTTCCCTCGGGGTAGAGAGCAACGCTGTGAGTAATTAGCGTTAGTCCCCTTTCTGAGCAGAATTAGCATCATCTTTGTCCTTTCACCATGAGTATAGCCCTAATTATCCGTCTGCATATTACGAGGGAGACCCGGCCATACACGCAAGGCAGAGGAGGACATTTGTATTCAGTCCGCTATGCTGGTCCTCCATCGCCGAGCTGAAAGGGAGATTTTGAGAAAAGAAAGGACTTTTGTTTGGCCAAAACAGGGGCAAACTCTCGAGTGCTAATTGAGGTCTGACTGCAGATGGGTCTCATTAATTTCCCACCACCAGGTCATAGCATAACCCTCGACATGTGTAAATGAATGTGTGTGTTTGCCTAAATGTACTGCGTGCGTGTGTGTGTGTGTGTGTGTGTGCGTGCGTGCGTGCGTGCGTGCGTGCGTGCGTGCGTGCGTGCGTGCGTGCGTGCGTGCGTGCGTGCGCGCGTGCGCACGCGCGCATGTTTGCGCGTGGGGCTGCTTGCATGTGTGCATGTGCGTGCGTGTCTGTCTGACCAGTGATTCGGGCAGGCCGGGCAGAAATACTGTAGGAGTGGCCAGAGATGAAAGTAACAGTCCCATGCTGGGTGCCTGTGCAGCGCTTTGCCTAGTTGCTGATTAAAAATGCTAATGTGCCGCCATTGTGCTTTGATGTGGGGCTAACAATAGTGGCGACAGTGGTGGTGGGGGGACATTAGCAACAGACGATGTAATCGTTTATTTGTCACTGTGCAGTGACACCCAGCTGAGCACTGTGACAGTCCAAATCAATCATGTCACAGGGAGCCACCGTGATACCGCTAGCTAACTACTTCCCCCTTCACCTCACCATCAAAGCCTGCGCAACCCTAATTAAGCCTGATTTATGTTTAGATGTCATTTGTCAACCAGTGTCATGCACCGAAAGTAGCCGCTACCCGATATTTTCACAAGCAACTAAATATAAATCAGGCTCTAGTAAACTTCTGTTGAGATGGACTAGTGAAAGGAAGTATAGGCCTATGCCATATACACACACACACACAAACCACATGCAGTGTACAAGTACTCAGTGGTCTGCAATGCATGGATCACCTACTCAAGCAATCCCATCAAAGTTTTAACTCAGCAAGTAAGCCTTATATCTACCTATAATGTTAGAGATGATTCTGTCATCGGAATTGTCTATCCCCCTTAGCTTATGCATACAACTGCGAAGCCCTTTTTCACGTTCCCAAATGTAACGCTGTTTATTGGCATTTTCTGGTAACTCTGTTTAACTTATGACCGCAGTTTCCGCCATTACTGCGCATGCGTGGCCACGTACATGCGTGTCCGCACACGTGCACATGCATAATTGGCCATGTACATGCGCAACCCCCATGTTAGCAAAGCTCACTCGGTGCGTCTTGTGAACCATGGGTCGCACGAACTTGCGTGTGTCTAATCCACGACGGTTCAGTATCCAGCCACACATATCCATACGTTGTTGGACTGCAAATTGCGCTAAATACTGCATTTATTCATGACGACAGCAACATGTTAGCAACCTGTTAGCATTTGTGCAAAGCTAAACAAAACAAATGTCCATCATTGACCAGCGTTGCCAGATTTTGTGAGAGAGAAACAAGCATCCAGGTTGAGTACAAAACATGAATCTTGGGAGATGTATAGTTCTATAAGTAATTAATCTGTAGTACAAAACTCTGAGTCAGTGAAGAGAGCAATGGATGTTAAGAGGGAGACTGTGGGCTCCATTTTCGTTCGATCTTTCTAAATACACTGTTTGGGGATTTAGCAGTGGGGAAGGGGTGTTCCCCCATTAAAGTTGGTATTTTGGTTACCTGTCTAAATCCCTAAAACACCTCCGTTACCCGTTATATTATGCATAGGTGAGGTTTGGGCGTTACAATAATTAAACCAATCACGGGTCCACGTGCCATTGCCTTTAAGAGATCCCATATCCGTTGCCCGTTATGCCCAGTTCTATATTGCTTCATAGAGTCACAACTCGCTCAAATCTCGCCCATTTTTAAAAAAAGTTCAAAGTTCTATGTAAACTACGAAATTAGGGCTTTCATTTGGTATATATATGCGTGTAGACCGTCTCTACGGAACGGTATGACGCGAAAAGAAAAGTTTGGTAAATCGGATTAAACCCCATTTGCTACTATGGGGTGATGAACTAAACAAGCAAATGGAATCGCACACGCCACACAATGCCTGGCACAAATAACTTATTTGAATATACATATAGACCAATTATTTGTTTACAAACATTGGGACTGGGCGCACGGGTGACTGTTTCATGTAATCAATTCCCAACTGTTGAACAAAGCTAGCGTATCGCGTCAGATTCAACAACAACCAAAGCTAGCCGGAAGCATTACGGAGGGACAATAAGGAGACTCAGAGAGCAGATGTGGGTTTGCTTCCTTAGACCATGGCTGAGAGAAGCGAGTGTTTATTGTACTCATTATATACCCGTCAACACAATTGGCACATCCGGCATCCGGTTTCAGTATAAAAGCATATATAAATATACATACAGTGACAATGATATATTTATATACACAGACAATTAATGATCATTTTTAATACATCTCAACACCAACAGATCTCCAAACCTGTTGTTTTGGGGAGCGCTGGTTTCAGTCCATTCTACCTCTTCTTGTGAGTTGGCTAGTGAGGTGCACCCTAGGAGACATTTATACTTCAAAGCCCAACAGTATTGCGCACAGAGAACAGCTGATATACAAGCTCACATCCTCATCGCAGATGCGACTGTTGTGACTGTGAGCGTAGAGGTCTGCGTGCGCGACACCATCGCGGGACGAAGCATAAATTATACTTGATGGACTGCAGGTGCGCGTGCAGCCGTGCACAAACAGGCTCTGCTGCCGTGTTCATGAGCGCACCTCCCGTTCTTATGACAGCGACTGGAGGTGTGGTTTTGAGGACAACTGTTTTGAATTGCTATTATTGTTCAAACACAACAGAAACCAAGGATTATATATTTCAAGGGCGAGAGATCCTAATCATTCTTCCTCCACACTGGGAGAAAAACAGCATCTGAAAGTTTGATGGGGCATTTTTTACACGTGAGTGCAGTTAGAACTTTTCCATTGCATCTTATGAGAGGTGGTGTTCTTCTGCTGCATTTATGCGTGGCGCGCGCATGCTGTTTCTTATCAGTGTGACGTCGTCTGATAACACAATGGACACAAGGAAGTGGCAGGCACTCACTTCTGCTGATTATAGGAAAATTACAAAGAGATGCAATAGGAGAATAGGGGGAGATGAGGCAGCCTGACTCTGTGCCTGGACATCTCCATTGAGCCGCGCGCCGCTCTACCAAACTAATTTGGCACGGGTTACGGATGCTTTTAAACTCCACTATCGCCCTTCCCAAAAGAGTGCAAAACATACTCAGTCCACTCCCCATGCCTTCGGCCTGGTGGAGACAATTATATCGGATATCAATATCGGCCAAAATGTCTCAGTGGTGCATCCCTACCCTGAACGGGTATTGACTAGTATAAACGTTATCTGTATTATTGTTTCCACCAGGCCGAAGGCATGGGGAGAGAGAGAGTTTTGCACTCCATCCGTGTGTGTGTGTGTGTGTGTGTGTGTGTGTGTGTGTGCATCCGTCCGTCTGTCTGTCTGTCCGTCTGTTACCAGCTAATCTCTGGCACCGCTAACCCGCTATCTGTCCGATATTTCATATTCCATCCAATTGGCTAACATTGGCTTTTAAAGTTTGCAGGATTGGCCCGTTTTGAACAAAAAGCCTCAAAAGATAAACGCAGCGTGCAATTTACGTGAAATCTTTAATGGACTTTCCTAATAGGCTGAGGAATATATCCCACCCTTTTCACATTGGCCTGTTATAGCGCCACAACAGGTGGATGCCTCAAATCATCCAATTGCCATCCAAGGCATAAGAAGAAATGGCACCCTTTACACATTGGCCTATTATAGCACCACCAGGAGGCCACAACCTGACCTGGCCTGGTGGAGACCTGTGCCCAGAGGGGCACTTTATCTAGTTTATCCTTAATTCTTGATCTCTGTATGGAGATGGAACCTTATACATCAGAACCATGGCGATGTCAGTCAGTTGTTCACTGTGTCATTTGTTTTGCCTAGCCCTGCCCTGTATGGCGTGCTTCTATTATTGTAGCTTGTAGATATTTCATAACTTTTTAACAGCTTGTTATTTAACAAATGCTTTCTTCTAGCAAGTTGTTGTTTTTAGTTCTCTCTTACAGGCCATGGCTCTTACTTACAGGCCAAGTCCACAGCTAAAACGATCTCTGTGGACATGGCCTCCAAGTCTTGTTTTTGTTTCTTTTTCCCCCAGAGGCTCTGTACCATCTAATCAATCATGCAATACCTCATTTTTATGGGATAGGTCGTCATATACAGATTTGTAACTATGGTCTTAAAAACGTCTTACTATAGCCTATACAACACTACACACATTTACACCCTGCCAACCCTAGAAATGCAGTACAGAATTGTACCGGTATTTCTGTAACATATTCTGCAAAAGAAACCAGTCAAATTTTGATCATGTCATCACCCTCTTCTCTCATACCATGCACCGCTAATGATGATGTAATAATTCATATTTAATACATTTCAGTCAGCACGTTCTGCATCTTCTATAAAATCTAGGTAACCATGAATTCAGCATCGATTAGTACTTAAGATACAGTGCAATATTCGACAGAAATTACCAAAAATCCTATATAAAATTCTAGAGAGTCTACAAGGGACCGACGTCCAAACGGAACATCCGGACACTTTTGCTCCGATCTGCCACAAACTAGGGACACACACACTGTTCAGGGGTCTACCATGAAAATAGCCACACAGGGGCTCGTCAAGTACAGTACAACCTACTGCATACCACCGTGGTAGACTAATCTACACATTATACCTGCATGATAAAAGATGAACTTACAACTAGCTTTGACATTTTTTCCAAACAGCACATACCTGGTGGAGACCTGGAGGAGACCTGTGCTCTGTCCGAGAAGTTCTTTTTCTAGTTCCTTTTGTTTCCCTAGTATTATTTGTACTACTTTACCTTTCTATCATATATCATTGTCACCCACAATGTTGAGGAAATTTGAATTCAGAATTGCACTGCCTGAAATTCTGCTACCAGCTGTATTGTATGCTATTATGAAGCCAAAATTATGCAAAACATGGCTATAATTGACACGGAGGAAGCAGCCATTTTGTTTCACACGATAACCTATTCCGTCCACCATGACTTGCCAACGTGGACGGCGCACTTGTTTGGCGTGCAAGGCCACCAGCTGCTCTGCAGGGAAAGTGGCTCAGCTGGGGGCTCGTTTTGGCACGCCTCACGAGCCCCAAGGCCTCACTGTCAGCCCGCCTGCCTTTGATGTAAGACGTTTTTTGTAAAACCTTTACATTATGCAGGATGATGAATCAACCAAAACGAGCACTCCCCCAAAAAATAGGCTTCGGAATAACATACAACTTTGACCTTGAACTGAGGGGGAATGAAGATGAACCATGGCGGGCCATCATGTCCTAATAAGCAAACCTTTGGCAAAAAATACTGAACAGGGGTTCATGTGGTTAAGCACAAAAAGAAAAAAAGAGAAACGAGTCAAAAACATTCTTAGAGAAAGTATTCCCAACCTGCTGCTCAGAAGTGGGTAGAGATTGGCAGCCAATCGCCAGTCACTTTTCAGACAGCCCTCTTCTGCTTTTGTGTGCTGTGTGTGTTTCAGAGTTTTTACTAAAATTTGCTGGCATGTTTACCGTGTTTACTCTACTTTTATCATGCTCGGTTCAGGATGTGACACTGTCGTGACTCCGTTTCGAGACATCTCCTCAGCTTGAAACCATCACCGTTGTCACACCCTGACGATCTGACGCTCAGCTGCATGCGCACAAAGCTTGAAGACATCCTCTTCAGAGGTGTGTGTGTGTGTGTGTGTGTGTGTGTGTGTGTGTGTGTGTGTGTGTGTGTGTGTGTGTGTGTGTGTGTGTGTGGTGAGGGGGGGGCTAGCATCAGAAGTAGGAGAGCTTTTATCAGCCTCTGTGTTGGAAGTCTTTGAGGCCTCCTCAGAAGCTCTGCATTTCTTCCATTGTTCTATTTTCATCCCTCGCTTCGTTGCTGTCACATGTAAAATTACAAAAGGACTGCTGCACCCCTTCCCCCCTCCACCATCCCATTCCCTTTCCCCATATTCTAACACTTCGGTGATGCATATAACCCACTTTTTTGTTTTTCTTCAAAATAAATGTAAGATGTGCCCCCCCGCCCAGTTCCTTCCAACTCTGGAAGAAACGAACTGGAACGGAGATGCCAAGGTTATGAACTATGTGTCTAGTTTGAGTCTAGAACATTCTATTACTGCAGTGTATAATATCCCTCAACATTGTAACTGTTCTGATTGAACAGCAGACAAGTGGGAGCTGCCATGGGGGCACCGTGGACGGCCAATTGGAAAGGAAAATGAAAATATATGAATGTATCATTAAAGGAAATTATATATAAAGAATATGATTTCAATTCATAAAATTGTTGTGCCAGTTTAGCCATTTTCAATGTGGCATCTATATTTTGGGCAACATTATTGCATGTCAACATGTTTCAGAAACGGCAGATCTATAAGCTCAAAACGCGCCACAGCTAGCTGCGTTGTTAGCTAGCTAACATTTATTTAGCTATTTTCAGGGTTCAGTCAGGACAACTCAAGAATGGATGGAATAGATATTTTTTGAATATAAATGAGCAATATGTTTATTATGGTTTGGCGATGAATTGGATCTGCTTTTTAGGTACTCAGATCAAGCGCATCAGTCCCGGTCGTAGGGACTCCGAATCCCCCGTACCTAAACAGTAGATCCAAAACGACAGGTGGTAGCTGGGGTGGAGGAGGGTGAGCAAGGTTTGTATACAGCAGCGCAGCAGACACAGCAGCAGCAGGCAAGCAAGCAGGTTTGTATACAGCAGCGCAGCAGATACAGCAGCAGCAGGCAAGCAAGCAGGTTTGTATACAGCAGCGCAGCAGATACAGCAGCAGCAGGCAAGCAAGCAGGAGAAGGAAGAGTGCAAACCTTCCAGTTTATGTAGCCAGTATGAAGATGGAGTGAGTGTGTGATTGGCTGAGTGAATCATGTGGATCTGTGGATAACTTTGTATGCCAACTCCCTAGAGGCCAAGGAAAAACCTTTGCCTGGAATTTTTCACATCTGCTCTTTATAGCGCCACCAGGAGGCCGACATATGTAAAACACATTTTCTAATATTACTCCTTCAGATTTTATCCAAATTTCACGCAAATCGGTACACATGCTCTCCATAGTCATGTGATCAAGACGCGTTTGTTTGATTTCTCATAATCCACCTTCATTGGCTTCTAAACCTTTCAGGAGTAGCCCGCTTTGTACCCGTTTTGTACAAATTGCCACAATTACTCAACGCAGCGTCCGATTGCGGTGAAACTGTGCATGCATATTCCCACTAGGCTGAGGAAAAAATGCCACTTGACAGTTTTCAAATCAGCCTCATGGTGGCGCTACAACAGGCCAAGCCGCGTCACACACACACACACACACACACACACACACACACACACACACACACACACACACATAAATTTGTACTAAATTAGAGTACTAATTTATCCAAAGAGCAAGATTTATTTTCTCCAAGTCCAAACACAGACGTTATCAAATGTTAACTGTCACATTCCTGGAAAAAACGCTGGGCTGATTAATTTATGTTTTGGAACAGTTCTTGACGCGATCTAAGATTTCTCTTTGGGATTTTCAATGGAAAAAATTACCCTGTGGCCCGGGGGGGGAGTGGCAGTGACGATAGGACTTGAGGTCAAAGCTTACACTCTTTCTTGTTCTGCAGCAGGCAGGTAATTGTACAGGGTGTATATACGTTTATACTTAATACTTTCATCGCCATTGCCGACGATTAAAGTCAATTGACGCCTAATTTTGATACTGACGCTTAACGCCATTGCCAACGGCCTTCGGCAATTGCGCTTTTATGGCGCGTTCGATTGCTCGAGCCATAATGCTACTCACGTTAGCCGGTTAGCTAGCTTTGTTGTTAGCACAGCACTGGATCGCCCATCTTAGATCGTCGTCGCCATAATAATCCATTCTATCCATTTCTTTCAATCGCCTGTATCTCCTATTCCTCAAAACAGCGTTTCTTTGACGGCACAGATATGACGATCTGGAGCTCTGCAGAGCTCCGGTCTGGCTTCAGATGGTAAACAAGGCCTGTCCGCTCCGTGTAGTTTCCTAGGTTATGACTACTGCTCATGGACCGGAAATGGCGGCTTTTCAAAATAAGAGCTCAAATTTAAAAAATGCTGGCGTGAATTAGATCCTAATTTTTCAATAAATGATAGCGGCCTAAGTGTTAATAACAAATTCAGAATTGATGGTGTCTTGTTCTGCGTCAGGCAGGATGATTGTACAGGTATATATAGGGAGTATACTAAAGTTGTATGTTTTTTATATAGCCTAATTGTTGACAATTCAAACCCCATTCTCCATGGTGGTGGGCAGGAAGTTTACCCCTCCACCGCCCAGATATTTAGCAATGTAATGTGGCTACTTGTTGCCCATCACAGATGCTCAGATACTACTTGTCCCGACCAATTGCTGCCTCAACGTTCCAGGAGCTATGGGACGTAAAGGCATGTTGTCTGGGTCTGTCTAGAATAGATGAGGTGTGTGTGTGTGTGTGTGTGTGTGTGTGTGTGTGTGTGTGTGTGTGTGTGTGTGTGTGTGTGCGCAGGGACGTAGCTGACCATTTGGTATATCCTACTATCCTACTAGGATATTTGTGCTGCCCCCCCTCCCGACGAGAGCGCTGCATTTTCTCATTCAGATTGGCTATTTTCGCCATTTGCGAGGACGCACACACGACCGCTCGTTATTTCGCGGCGGAGCCGCGGAGAAATTTGTTATTATGAGGGTGAGCTTGGCACTTTTTGGCACATTTTGTTGCCCCCTCGGCGTGTTGCCCTACTCGCAGTGTGTATTGCGCGTATACGTAGCGACGGCACTGTGTGTGTGTCATCTTCTGGATGAAATGTTTACAGTACACTCTGAGGTACACTCTATCACAATAACACACACACACACACACACACACACACACACACACACACACACACACACACACACACACACACACACACACACACACACACACACACACAGACAAACAAAATACACGTCTGGCATCTGAAACCTGAAGGAAAACCCTGCCTGGAGGTACACACCAGTCTACAGGTGATGCCAATGTCACATCTGGTCTAAAACAGAACAGACAGCCCTTTACTCTTCTTGTTCTCCTCTTTTTCTTCTTTGTCTTCCGTCTTTCCTTTCTCTTCTACCTTGCTGTTTTTTCATATCCCATATTCATATCCCATATCTACTCATGTCTTAGCGCCACTCCATTTCCCTGCAGCTTGTCTGCCTAAAGGGACACAGACTACTACTACAGGGGGGGGGGGATTAGTTGGCTATTTCCCTAAACATGAACTGCAACAGGTGTATTGGAAATCCCCTCGTCTTTACTTGTATAGGTAGAGGTCACCTTTGATTTCGGAGACAGCCCTAGAGCATGTGTAGGTGTAGTATGTTGAAGACGGATGTGAGCCAATACAATGAATACATCATAGAAAGGGACAAAATCATGACTAGACATTATACCATGGCTGGCGGGAAAATACTCGTGTTACTGTCACAGATATTGGGACACCTCAGACATAGTTCCAGACAACAGGTTCTTAACCTGCCCTTATTTTCTGTTTCTTTTAACACAGTGATGAATGACAGGAAACGGGGAGCGAGACAGGAAGCGAGGCCGTTGGGCATGGGAATCGAACCTGCAAGTCACTGTCAGGCTGCTTTAGAGCCTAGTATGCACTTTAACCATTATGCCATTGGCGTCTCTGCAATAATGGTGCCTTAACTACTGTAAATACGTTTTGTTTTAATTAAAAATATCACAGCAGCACACCTTTAACAATGTGCTGTCAAGTCACTGTCTCATGCAGCTTGTTCCACAGTGCTTGTGACCGCATTGTCTCCCTCTTCTCTGCAGAAACCCACCTGATCTGCTGTCCCATGTAATCAAATCTGACACCAGCTTGTGCAAACAGCATCTCGGCCCTGTTATCTGTGCCATATTCCTCCCCTCCCTCCCTCCCGTCCAACAGCTTTTTTCCCCTTTTCATTCCTTGTTCATTCCTTCTGTTCAGATAAAGTTATTTAGTCTACATCTACATTTAGATTGCCTTAAAGAGTGCCCATTTTCAATTGTTTATTTGCATTTGAGTGTATTTGTCTGTTTTCGTATTATGTTTGTTCGCCACGCGTGTGTGTGTGTGTGCGTGCACGCACGCACACACACACACACACACACACACACACACACACACACACACACACACACACACACACACACACACACACACACACACACACACACACACACACACAGACACACACACACTTTAGCATGTGCATAGCATTATGCACACGTGCGGATGTGTGCATGTGCTTGTATGTAAGGTGAATAAAGGTATCATTGTTAGCTGCAGGTGTGCACTTGTGCCAGGCGGCCTTCGGCAGAGGATCCGGAGAACAATGGCTCTCTGTTGGAGGACACACCTGAGTCAGAGAGGGGAGGTGAGAGGGCCCGATCACCGAGAGATTACACAATTGCAGACTTCATTAAACCTGATGGGGGCAATGGAGAGAGAGGGGGAGAGAGCAAACGAGCGATGAGGGGAGGGTGAATGAAGGAGGAACGAAGAGATAGAATAGGTCGAGGAATGCAGAGGGAGGGATGGAAGCAGAGGTAGTGAATACCTTGCAGGAAGGGAGAGATTGAGCAAGGTGGGGCTGGAGATATATGGAACAGTAGGAACAGTTGGCGGCCATGCAGCCGTGTATGTATGTAGAATATATTTATAATATAGGTATATGTAGAATACCTGAGTGAAAGATAGAAAGAGATGGCTCAGGAATGAGAAATAATTAGAGAGGTGAGGCGTGAAGCTTACGACAAAAAAAAGGGGTAAAGCGATGCCATAACTGCCACAAATAGTTTGACCACTCTCCGTTTTTTTTGGCTATGAGATTATGGGCTCCATTTTCGTCACCACTAAACCCCTTATCACTAAACTTCTTTGCCTTTTTTTTACAATTTTGAAAAACATTTTTGAATAATTCAACTAGCCAAACTACCGGTACATCGACACATTGTGAGCTTGTAGACTGGCCATTTTAACTATTCAAAAATGTTTTGCAAAATAGTAAAAAAAGGCAAAGAAGTTTAGGGATAAGGGGTTTAGCGGTGATGAAAATGGAGCCCATTTAGTCTGGAAAACATTCATTGAGAACCAATTGAGCCTGGCTGCTGGAAGCTGGGCTAATCAGCTATATGGACTGTGGTTTAGATGTATGTTAAATGTCAACAATAGCTGTAGAGGTTAGTTGATGCTGCTACATTATATAGTAGGCCTAGAATTTGTTTAAAAACTGTCTGAAGACCTTTCACCAACCTCCTCTACACCTGTACGCCTGAGATGTGACAATAAAGCTGATTCTAAACGGAGCAGATGTTTTCGCTCTGCTCCTGACTGGGTTCAGCAAGAGTTTGATTTACCAACTGGTTCCGCTGGTTGTATGTCATGTTGCTCTGACTGCTTAATGGCTTTTATCCCATCTCCTGCAAAGTTGCTTGCAGTGATGACATCCAAGACCCATTCCCAAGCAGCATGCGATATAGTATACCATAAAAGTAGCAGTCATATAAACTCATGTGCCAGATAAACTAATTGGAACAGAGCAGAAAATGTGTGGGAGAAAAGAAAGGGACTGCAGTTACAACATATCACATTGATTGCAATTCAAATCCAAACCAATAATATTTTATAATATTTTATTATTATTATTATTATTGTTATTATTATTATTATTATTATTATTATTATTATTATTATTATTATTATTATTATTATTATTATTTAACGCATTTTTCACCTGGTGCCAATTTCCTAAGCTGTAATCCTGGGCGCTACTCTCCCTCTGCCATCCTGGCCCTGAACAGAGCTCATGCTTCCTTCAATTTCATGAGGAGTGAGCAGACCATTCTGTCACACCTGACAGGGGGGAGTATCCCCGGTAGGACGTGTTTCCCCAGTGTAGGAACACGTTATTCCAACCAGTTCCTTTCCTTCGTGAGGCACAAGGAGAACATGCAGAGGAGAGAACACCCCCAGTGCCACAGTGTCCCCGGCGGGAATCGAACCCAGGACCTTGAACCTTCTAGCTGTGAGACAATAGGCCTATCTCACAGCCCCCTTTCCACGCCCACTTCCGGTAGATAGTGGTGTCATTTAACATTAGGCATTTACACTTTTTTTCTCTGGAGAATCTAAGTACATTTCCTAATGTTAAAATGTCAAAGACCGATAATAATATGAAGAAAACACAATGGTATAACAACTCAAATAAGTAGAATAAACCTTACCTTTACAAAATGGTAGTTTGTGGCTTGTGAAAATACCTCTTTTAACATGGAAGCCTATGGACCGCAAAAAAAATAACACCACTAACTCCAAAAGGGGGCGTAAAAAGGGGGCGGGGAAATGCTGTGAGATAGGCCTATAGCCAAGGGGCCAGTGAGGCTATTCAACGTTGAAGGTCTGGGTCCTAGTGGTAGGAGGAGGGACTACAGGCGGACCCGTGGATTCATGACCGGGAAACCCCGTGCAGCTGGGCTTTAACATTGAGCGCTCGGTTGCATACGTCACTCCGGACCTCAAAGTTGAGGTCCGGAGGAGGGACTTCCGGCAGTCTTCCGGGTGCTTCAAAACGCCACTGAGCAACTTCCACTGACATGAATAGCTGGGGGGGCGGAGCTTCACGCCAGTTCAGTCTCTATCCTTTTATATACTCTATGCCTATAGCGCTACCAACTACACCACCATGCCCCTACCTACTACTAGAAATAAATTAACCTCTCCCAACCCACCCACTCATAGGCCTAAAAAGACTATAATAATTAAATATACAGTAAATACTTACTAGATGCTAGATGTACAGTAGAGATCCTAATGTAATGCAACATTTGATTCCAACTGTCTATTGTCTAGTGATTAGCAGCATTTAATTTCACTGTAGAAAGTTCCGTAACAACAATATCGATTTGATTAATAACTGTTTCCAAGGGTTAAAAGGGAGAGAGTGTGGAGGAACCATTTCTTGTAAGTGAACATTTTTCTTTGCAGCTGTCTTTCCTGCCAGCCAACCTTTGGACAACAGGGAATATGTATTTGTTAGATTGTAGTTATCCAAAAACATTTACTTTGGCACACTCCCACATCATAGATTCATATGTATAATAAAAGTACCTTACATTTAAGAAACAAGTAAACAATTTGGAGATGTACTGTAGTTTCATTCTATGACATTTCTGGGGGTTAGATATGTTTTATAGACAACATTAAAATAGATAGATGATTTGGGTTTTGGATGCCATGATAATGTTTCCGCAGACTTTGGTCCAGGGCCAATTTAACCTGTTATCCATCTCAGTTGTTCTAAAACAGTTTAATTTCAAGGACCCCTCCCATAAATCTCAGAGTTACAGACCATTTCAGGAACGTCTTTAAGAAACACAGAGGGTCCCTAGACCCCACATTGAGACCCATGACCTTATCCTTTTGGCCCTCAGGATTTTGTGACATCACTATGTTGTCAGCATAGCTCCACCCAGCTTCAACCTGACTAGAGGTGTAATCAGCCAGACAGAGTAACCGAAAACACCTGTATAGTGTTCAGCGCCTAAATTAGGATTGAACAAGAAGTGTGTACCCTAGTTGAGCGTTTCTTTCCCTATGTAACTGTTACTGCATGTGTATATTTTACCTTCAAATTGTATTGTTAAAAATGGGTACGTATCACAAGGTTGACTTCACATCCTAGTAGTTATTGTGCTGCTGAACCAACGCAATGGCCTCTGTAATCTTCTGTCCCTTTGATCCTAAATCTTTTTCCTCATGTGCGTCACATAAACACATGTATGTGAAAGGGGGAATCCAACCACCTCATCTAGCGAGTGAAAGTTTAAACTGAGACACATTGCTGTCACAGCCTCAGTCAAATTCTCTATTTATACAAGGTAAATTTAGTACTGGGGGGAACTCCTATGCAACTCTCTGATGTTGAACGCTCGTCCGTGTACAGCTCAGGGGGACATAAACATGAAGCCGTACTCCATATGGAGAATGTAGCGCACCAGCTCGTAAATGACAGGCTTTAGAATAACACCAAGGCTGCTGGGGGAGTGACACGGGACAGAACGACCTGCTATCATATAAAGCATAGACTCCGTGGCTGTAAATACTTAGCATACACGCACACGCGCGCGCACTGCACACAAACACAGTCGCACATCAAGTACAGTGTATAGGCGTTCTGTTGTGAGGAGACGGGACTCTGTGTTGCATGCATGCCATGTGGCTGTGATTGATCGTATATGGTGCACTGTGGATCATGCCACGGATGTGTCAATAAGTGTCAATGACGATGAACACACACTATATATTTATATTTCTGTTGTGTTTTCTAATTTGGAATTTACCCCAAAGAGTAACTGAGGGACAGAGACAGACTGTATAGACAACTCTGATGTGACAGGAATCACAAACATCTCATCAATAACGCTATACATACGGTTAAATCCTGAGTTAGTTTAACTCTAAAGTCTGCAGCATACTCCAACCTACATCCAAACTTTGTTCAGACAGGGTAGGCTATAAGAACAAAATGACAGGCCGAGGACCCCCTCTAAAACGAGATGATGCATCTCAAGGGGCTTTCCTTTAAATAAAATTTCAATATATACTGTATAAAATAAAGTCATTCATAACTTTCAGAAAATTCTCTTGATACTACCGGTATTCTACTTCAAAATAGGCCTGAAAATCCATTGACTTTTCTTTTTCCCCTTTTTCTACTTTGTACGTGTTTTATTGCGACCACAGGTCGCATTTACTATGAAAACGTGCATTTCCTGTTTTCCCGGTTCGTTACGCCCCCATATATGGTTATGCCTCATGACATCACGTGACATCACGGGACATAATCAGGGATCTCCATTTATGGGCATATATCGTAACACCCTTCCTCCATATGGTCACGCCTCGTGACACCACGTGACATCATGGATACCCTTAGATCTCCATATATGGTTGTAAATCCATCACGCCTCATGACATCATACGCTCATATGTCATTCAGCTATTATATGGCCATACCTCATCAAACCCTGTACACTCAAGTCACTTCCTCTGCTGCCACCCTTAGATCTCCAAGAAACCCATGGAGGGCTTATATGTGGTTCTCACCAAAGATAATATACAAATAGTAATATACAAATAGTAAGGAGACAAAGTAATCAAACATAGGTATGGAAAATAACAAAAACAAAAACAACAACAAATACATTATTTACACTTGTGAAGTGTGTGTGGTGCGTGTGTGAGAGAGAGAGTGTGCGCGTGCACGCATGCACGCACGCGCAAGCCTGAGTGTGCCTAGTGTACATGCATGTCTATCTGTGTCTGAGTATGCACAATAAAGCTACATTACGTTAGAATCAAGTGGAGAGGGTTGCTTCAAGAGGCTGGCCCTCAATCTATGTTTAAAGTTACAGAGTGAAGATGAGGAGTTGGCAATAAGTATGTGTGAATTCCAGAGTAAAGAACCTCTGACTTTTATGGAGAACTGGCTAAGAGGGAGGATGAATATTATCAGATTGTCTAGTATTATAATCATGAACTTGAGAGTTGGTCTTAAAATATTCTTTGAAAGTTGTAGGAAGCATATTTGGAAGGTAAGTGCATTTATAGATGAAAGAACAGGACTGTACTATGTTAATGCCATAGATAGACAATACATTTAGATCTTTAAACAAAGGAGCAGATGGAGCCAAATAGTGAGAAGAGGTAGCTATTCTTACAAATTTCTTTTGAATAATTAATAATTTGTGTAAATTGGATGGATATGTACTTACCCAAACAATATTGCAATAAATGAGATATGGATAAATCAAACTATAATAAAGGGTTAAGAGGCAAGCCTGATGAACCAGGCCCCTAATTCTTCTGATGATACCAAATGATCTTGAAACTTTGTTGGTTACTGTATGTATGTGTTCTTTCCAAGACAATTTTTCATCCACCAGGATTCCTAGGAACTTTGTGGATGAAACTTGACTAATTTCAATCCCACCAATAGAGATCTTAGCTCTATGGTGACAGTAGGCTATTTTTTGTTTTTGCTCACAAAAACTATAACATTTGATTTATTTACATTTAGTGATAACTTATTTGCAAGAAACCATTCAGATAGCATAGCTATGCCAGAATTGGCTTCCTTAATGAGAGATTCAACATTTTTGTGAGTTAAAATCAAATTAGTATCATCAGCAAACAGAATTGGGGTAAAAGATGAGGATACAGCAGCCAGGTCATTGATAAACAATAAATAATAAGGGTCCAAGAATAGACCCCTGAGGGACCCCACAAGACAACTTGACTTTGGATGAAGAACAGCCATTGGCATATACATATTGTTCACGGTTGTAAACATAACTATTCAGCCATTGTATAACATGAAAACCATATTTATGTAATTATATCAAGTAATATAGTATAATCAACAGAATCAAAAGCTTTAGAAAGATCTAGGAATATGCCGAGAGCAAATTCATTGTTATTAAAGGCTGAGTAGATATTGTCAACCAGCTGTAAAAGGGCCATATCGGTGTAATGATTTTTCCTAAAACCATACTGATGCTCATATAAGATATTGTGTTCATTTAAATGGTTAAACATTCTATTGTAGACCAGTTTCTCCAAAGTTTTCGAAAAACATGGTAACACTGATATTGGCCGATAATTATTAAAAAGTCTTGGGTCTCCAGATTTATGTAAAGGAATAACTTTGGCTATTTTTAGATCATTTGGAACCTCCCCCGATTGCAGTGATAGGTTGAGAATGTGGGTAATTGGTTTACTAATAAAAGAAGATACTGGTTTAATCAATGATGTGCTTATATCATCATGACCAGCTGCTGATATCTTCAAGTTGGCAATTAATTCCAATACCTCTGTTTCATTTGTGTCTTCAAATTGCAAGAGAGTAGGGAAGTTACCCTTAATGTAATCTAAATGATTAGGCTACTATTGGGTTTTCCCATATCCTTGGACAGAGAAGAACCTACCTTTGCAAAAAACATATTGAATTCATTAGCTATAACAACAGGATCATTTAGCATATTTTCACCATCCTTAAACTGAGATGGGAGGGGTACAGTAGACCTTTTTTTGTTGAGAAGTTCGTTAATAATTCTCCAAGTGAACTTGATGTCTGATGATTCTCTGAATTTGTTAGAAAAGGGGAGTGGGATTTGTGAGGAATTTTTTATATAGTTTATTTTTTAGAATAGAGGATTTTTGGAGACCTGTTGTAAACCATGGTTTCCAAAGACCTTCACCAGCTTTCTTCCTGGATTTAACCAAAGGAAAGCAGCGATGAAAGACAGAACAACAACAACAAATGAATGAATGTTTGATAAGCAAGATGCACATCAGAGTACTCATAAACATCATCCCAAGAAATATTACGAATCAATCTCCCAAACCTCTCCCTATTCCTAGTGTTAAAAACTCAAAATGTATCGCTGTTATTTGTTCTCTCATGTTCACTTCTAATTGGCAAGGACAGGAAGAAAACAGGGAAGTGATCTGATATATCTGTTAACAGGATGCCTGATTGAGCTACATTGTTCAAAGAATTTGTGAATATGTTATCAATAAGAGTAGCAGAATAACTGGTCACTCTTGTTGGTCTGTAGATCACAGGATAAAAATAGTTAGAGTACATGGTATTTAGGAAATCAGCAGTTGATGCATTATCCTTATTAAATAAGTCAATGTTATAACTCCTAGTAGGATAACTTATTTTCTTTATTTATTAAGTCTAGTGTTAATGTCAGAATATCATTAAAAGTTGTTATATCGGTATCAGGGGGTCTATAGATGCACCCCACAATAACGTTCTTGCCATTAAAAGATGAACATGAAGGAATTTCAAAAACAGATTGAAAATCAGATGAATGATGCTCAAAAGAAAGATCATCCCTAACATAAAACTGAAACCTGTTATGCACATATACATTGACACACCACCTCCCACTCTCTCTGATCTAAAGGAGTGAACAGCATTATATGAAGACATATCATATAGTGTTTTAGTTGAATCTGAAAGCCATGTTTCTGAAAGAGCAATGATTGAAAATTCAATGCTATGTTGATGAATTGAATACCTAGGACGGTAGGACCATGATGGAAAGTATTCACGATGCATGTCTATAGACACCAAGCAAAGTCACCAAATATCATAGTTGCAGTCCGTTGCATTGAGCCAAGTGGCGGAGGAGAAGTAGAGATGACAAGATGACAAGAGAAAAATCACCAGACGATGAAAAACTTTGAGCAATCCCCCCTCCCCCCCTCCATTCTCTCTTTCTCCCCTTCCCTTTCCCCCTCCCCCATCACTCGGTTCAGAAAGTCAACGCGGCCCCTCTTTCATATTGGATGAACAGTGTTCCCGTCTACACATTTCAAACATGAAACGCAAATGCTATGTAAATGTCGTCTTTGATTCCGCTTAATGTAACCGGGGTATAAGGTGCACGAAATAAAAGCCTTCTCTCCTCTCTACCCGCAACGCATTGCAGTACAACTTTACAGGACAGTGGACGCCCCGCTGTGAGGATAATAGGAATAAATTGTTTTGCAATGAGATGAAGTGATAAAGCAGAAGAATGCATTTTCAAAGACTCTCCCGTTCTTCTTCATCGCCCCCCACCACCGCCACCCCATTCATTTTGTGTTAATGCATGAGAGGGAAATTATTGTTGAGAGCTAATTGAGTGATAGCTGATTGTTGAAATGTTCACCTTTGATGCTGCCGTCCTCTCTTTTTTTGTCCATGTAAATTAAATATAGTGGCTGGTGCGTGCGTGCGTGCGTGCGTGCATGCGTTTGCGGCTGTGCGTGCATGTGTGTGCGCATGTTTGCGTGCATCTGCATATGTTTGCATGCATGCACTGGAGGACAGGCGCTCCTGAACGAGGAGGCTCTCGGTCTCAAAAGCCCTGAGTGTCAAGGAGGGAGCAACAGCCGGCTGACCTCTGTCAGACCGAGAGTTCTAGTTTAGTTTACACACACACATCAAGGGCCTGCTGCCTCTCCCATCTGTGGCGAGATGTGGAGAAGCTGTCAAAGCAGGCGGTGTGTGTGTGTGTATGTGTGTGTGTGTATGTGCGTGTGCATGTGCGTGTACGTGTGCGTGTGTGTGTGCGTGTGCGTGTGCGTGTGCGTGTGCGTGTGTGCGCGCGTGTTAGGAATGGACGGTGATGGAGTAGCAGTCTCTCAACCTGTGGGTCGGAACCCCCAGGGGGGTCCCCAAATGTTTTGGCCAAGGCGTTGTGATCATGTACATCAGCTATTTTCACAATATTTATCTGTGGAACCGAGTAAAACAAAATGTAATGCCTCAACTCGTACAATGCTTGCCAGGGGGGGTACCCCCATTACAAATATGATTATTTTGGAGGTTCGCTGTATGTAAAGGTTGAGAACCACTGTTGTATAAGAAAGACGATGCAGGGCAGTGCCGCCACTAGGCATACGCACAGTACGCACGGTGCATAGGGCAACAGGCCGAGGGGGGCACCAAAATGCATCCTGATAATAATAACTTTCTTCGCGGCTCTGCCGCTTAACACTTAGGCCGCTATCATTTATTGAAAAATTAGGATCTAATTCACGCCAGCATTTTTTTAATTTGAGCTCTTATTTTGAAAAGCCGCCATTTCCGGTCCATGAGCAGTAGTCATAACCTAGGAAACTACACGGAGCGGACAGGCCTTGTTTACCATCTGAAGCCAGACCGGAGCTCTGCAGAGCTCCAGATCGTCATATCTGTGCCGTCAAAGAAACGCTGTTTTGACCAAAATGCCATCTGGGACAAGGAATAGGAGATACAGGCGATTGAAAGAAATGGATAGAATGGATTATTATGGCGACGACGATCTAAGATGGGCGATCCAGTGCTGTGCTAACAACACAGCTAGCTACACATGTACGCAAGAAAACACACAAAACACACAGACATATACAACAACAAAAGAAAAGAAAAGAACAAAAGAAAGTGGTGGGACAAAGCAGCGGACAATCATAGATCAAAAAGAGTCAAGACAGGGACATTCACTCACACTATTTGATGCCACATCAGAGTGCTAACTATAGAAAAAGTGCCCTTCTGGGCACAGGTCTCCACCAGGAGGATAGGAGTGTGTGTGATGTTTGGCAAAATGTGATATAAGTGATATATCAGTGATATAAACATGTTTTTTTTGTTTGTTTGTTTGTTGTTGAGGAAATGTAGAGCCAGATCACTCATAGCATCTCTGAGGATAGAATTCTGGATGAGCAGGACATGTGAAGCATTTTGTACAAAACGGGCCACTTCTGTAAACTTTGGAAGGCAATCTTAGCCAATCAGTGTAGAATCTGAGAAATACAACACACTTGTCTTGATCACATGACTAAAGAGATCATGTGTACCGATTTGCGTGAGATTTGAATTAAATCTGTGCGACTAATATAAAGAATGTGTTTTGCAGAAATCGTCCTCATGGTGGCGCTATATCTGGCAGATGTGGAGGGATGCAGGGAAAATGTTTTTCCATGGCCTCTAGGGAGTGTGCATACAAAGTTGTACACAGATCGATGCAGTTATAGGTAAAAACAGGAATTGCCCTGTTATAGCGCCACCGTGAGTCTGATTTGGGAAATAATTATTGGCATATAATTTAACGGAAATTGCACACTGTGTTTGTGATTTGTGGCATTTTGTTCGAAACAGACCAATCATGTGAGCTTTGGAAGCCAATCGTAGCCAAACAGGATGGAAGATGGGAAATGGTGCAGATCCGTGTTGATCACATGACTATGGAGATAGTGTATACTGAATTGTGTGATGTATGGATAAAATGTGTATGAGTAATCTACAGAAATGTGTTTTGCCTAAATCGGCCTCATGGTGGCGCTATAACAGGCCGTTGTGGAATATTTGGTGCAGAGGTTCGTCGTTGGCATCCAGGGAGTGTGTGTGCACAGTTTGGCATGGATCGGGCCAACGGTGCCAGAGATTAGCTGGTAACGGACGGACGGACGGACGGAAGGAAGGACGGACGGACGGACACACACACACACGGATGGAGTGCAAAACATACTCTCTCCCCATGCCTTCGGCCTGGTGGAGACAATTACAAAAAAATAGACCACTGTTCATGGTATACTTGTGCTTTCTTCACACAGCAGGCGAAATCAATTTGTTTGTCAAATCTGATATGTAGGACTGACTGTCAAAACTGTTATTTGCAAGCAAACCGTTTGGATTTGTGTATTCAGACATCGTCTACCTATCTGTATTGGTTGCTGTGGTAATAACATAGGCATGTCTAATGCTTGACGTATACTCTTTTTATACGACGTTGACGCTTTCCGAAAATAGCCAGTACTGTAGTTTGTTGATCTGTTTTCTGGCAAGCAAAACCATCATGCAAAACAAAGGTGTCCAGAAACTGAAACACACATCTTTAGAAATCGTATTTATATCACATTTCAAGCCACCTATGGAATGTGGTTTAAATTAATTTGATTCGGACAACGACTAAATCAGTTTGATTGCGCGCGCGTGTGTGTGTGTGTGTGTGTGTGTGTGTGTGTGTGTGTGTGTGTGTGTGTGTGTGTGTGTGTGTGTGTGTGTGTGTGTGTGTGTGTGTGGGAGGGTTGTATTGGGCTGGCAGCCTGAACATAGCATTAACGTCTTGTTTCCACACCAACACAGACTGCATGTAACTACACCGGCCAGCCCAATCCAGCTGGGCCTGACAGGAGAGTACACATGAAAGAAAGGGATGGAGGAATAGAGGCAGAGAAGAGAGACAGATGAACAGAAACACACACACTGGGATCCTGCTGTTCACAGCAGCAGGTGCAAGAGAGCGGGGGGGTGGGGGGTGGGTGGAGGGGCTGAAGAGGCGTGGGGGGCTCTGAGTAGTTTTCATGTAAAGTAGAGAGAGAGAGAGAGAGAGAGAGAGATAGAGAGAGAGAGTCAGGGGGCTAACATATGGCTAACTAACCCTCACTGGACCAAACACCAGTTTCCTAAGCCCCTGAGATGGGGACCCTGCATGGGTCCCAGTAACAGGAATCCCTGTTTGATGTTCCAATACCACGAGTCTTTCATTATGATCTATTGAACTTACGTCCACTGACAACATTCTGGATTTCAAGAGGCAGTAAAGCCAGTCAGAACAGCAGGAGAAAAACAAAAAAAAACACGTCACATCCCACGCTGCTAGCTAGCCATGTGACGGTACACTGCAGAGATAGTATTGAGAGGCTGCAAATTGCAAAGACACATCATGAAGATGTCCTTCAAACATCTTCAAAGAACCGGGTGGATTTAGCACATTACAATTCTTCCTTGCTTATGAAACCACGGCCTGTACTCTATCACTTTATATTTGTATGACCTTCCTCCTCTTCTCTGTCACTGATTCATTTCTTAGAAAGACACTTTCTAAGGACTTTCCTATAAAGAAATTACAAGATTTTGTGACAAATCTGGTATTGAACTTTAAAAATCAGCTTGTGTCTAATATTTGGAGTTGCAATGAGATTGCATACCACATTAAAGCCGGGTTCCAGTTGATTTGACAGTGATGATGAAGATGATGATAATAATAATACACTTTATGTGTATAGAGGTTTTCTAAACTGGTTTACAAAGTGCTTTACAAAACAAGAAATACAAAATCAGCAAGATAACAAAAACAAAACAAAATATACCATAATATCAAAAGATAAAAGTAACATATAATAGAAGAATAAGTAATAAATTAACAGAAAAACTACTTAAAACAGACAAAAAGCCATTTATATTAGATATTTGCATCAATAGAAGAGCTAATTCACAGTATTTAAAAAAATAGCCATCATTGGTACATTTTACGAAACAAAACCAAACATAAATAGAAAAACGTACAAAAGAACCAAGGCTGTAAGACACTGAAATCGTTGGTCATACTGTAACATTTTAAACCAGACACAGAATGGCAAGTAAACTTACGCCCCTTTTCCACCAGGGTTCAACCGGTTCCGTTCTTTTTACCCTACCTAACATTGAACCAGTTCAGAGTGATTCCTAACATTGAACCAGTTCAGAGTGTTTCCTAACATTGAACCAGTTCAGAGTGATTCCTAACATTTAACCAGTTCAGAGTGATTCCTAACATTGAACCAGTTCAGAGTGATTCCTAACATTGAACCAGTTCAGAGTGTTTCCTAACATTGAACCAGTTCAGAGTGTTTCCTAACATTGAACCAGTTCAGAGTCATTCCTAACATTGAACCAGTTCAGAGTGTTTCCTAACATTGAACCAGTTCAGAGTGTTTCCTAACATTTAACCAGTTCAGAGTGTTTCCTAACATTGAACCAGTTCAGAGTGATTCCTAACATTGAACCAGTTCAGAGTGATTCCTAACATTGAACCAGTTCAGAGTGTTTCCTAACATTGAACCAGTTCAGAGTGTTTCCTAACATTGAACCAGTTCAGAGTGTTTCCTAACATTGAACCAGTTCAGAGTGTTTCCTAACATTGAACCAGTTCAGAGTGATTCCTAACATTGAACCAGTTCAGAGTGTTTCCTAACATTGAACCAGTTCAGAGTGTTTCCTAACATTGAACCAGTTCAGAGTGTTTCCTAACATTGAACCAGTTCAGAGTGTTTCCTAATATTGAACCAGTTCACGGTGTTTCCTAACATTGAACCAGTTCAGAGTGTTTCCTAACATTGAACCAGTTCAGAGTGATTCCTAACATTGAACCAGTTCAGAGTGTTTCCTAACATTGAACCAGTTCAGAGTGTTTCCTAACATTGAACCAGTTCAGAGTGTTTCCTAACATTGAACCAGTTCAGAGTGTTTCCTAACATTGAACCAGTTCAGGGTGTTTCCTAACATTGAACCAGTTCAGGGTGTTTCCAATGAAAATGAATTGGTTCAGAACCCTAGAAGTTGGTTTGGAACTGGAACCAAAAAAATGGCCGCTGGTTCTGTGAAAGCCAAGAATCTATAGAACGGAACCACTACAGCACTACTGGGGCAAACCTGTGCTCCACGACTTTTCAAAAAACCCTTGGGCATGGGGAGATTGTGGAAAGGGGGATATATCGAATTACCCTCTCCCTTTAAGACCCGGGTGTTGACAGATACCAAGAGAACAGGCAGGGGAAGGATAGTGGAAGATCTCTGCCTTTGATGAGACATAACAATATCCAAATCCCCCACTGTCTCTTATTTAAGTTACTGAGGACTCTAAAAAGGGAACTTCTTCCAAAGTCGCTCAGAAGTTGTGCGCTTTAGGTGAGGGGAGGGAATGGAAGGAGGAAGGGGCGTGTGTGTGTGTGTGTGTGTGTGTGTGTGTGTGTGTGTGTGTGTGTGTGTGTGTGTGTGTGTGTGTGTGTGTGTGTGTGTGTGTGTGCGCATGTTGGGGGGGGGGTAATGTTTATGCATTAGATTTTCAAAGCATTTTTTTCTGAAAGGGAAATTCAGATTCAGAGGTGTACCTCTTGCAGGAAGATCTGAGGGATTCTTTTTCCCTCTCCCTGTTATTGCTTGAGCGACAATGTCGCTCTGTAGCTTAACCAAGGCTTTTGTATGCACATGCTATATTATATGAGTCCTAGCAGACTTTATAGAGCAGTATGGCATCAGCGATGTATAGCTGTGGACATTGTATACTGTATGTCATTTTCCATGGGCAAACTATGTGTTTGACACAGAAGCATTACAGTAACATTAATGTAATACCATGCATGAGTTTAGTTTGAGGATTTTCTTTTGACCCAATTGAATACTGCTCTCTGCTCAAATGCCAATCCACTTTAGAATGTATATTATATGTTTTGGCATATCAAAAACTTCGCAAAGTGATATCTTTTGAGACTTCTTATCTTTTGAGACCTCTCCTTAACCACTTATGTCCAATTTTATACTACGTGAAATGGCAGCATCGCGCGGCGAAAATAGCTGATCTATAAAACACGTGAGCTTGTAGATCAGCTATTTTAGTTATTTTATAACATTTTTGCCTGTAACATGCCCAAAGTGGGTAAAGTTTACACGTCCCAAACTTCAGAGGCAGAGGTGCTCTTGAAAGAGCTGAAAGAGCGGAGATGAGAGCGCGGGTATGCTCCGCATGTGCTCGTGTCGTCAGGATTGTTGCTGAGCACAGCACACGTACATATACTTGTGATTAAAAATTCAAATGAGCGCCTTTAGAATCAATGGAAGTCTTTGAGGGTCTATATAATGAGGCTGATATTATGAAGTTTAAACATTCGGAGCCGCTGGAAGTGCCACTGTGGAAGAAGAGACAGAGAAAAGGGAGGGAAGTGAGAGAAAAAAAAAAACAGAGAGTGGAAAGATTTGTGGCTTTGATGCGGGGATATCACCGTGGGGCATGGCTGGCTGGTTGGCTGGCTGGGCCGGCTGGCTGACTGGTTGCCTGGTTGGCGCTAGCTTTAGCTGGTATCCGGAGCGCCTTTAAAGACTGTTTGCAACGTTCCCCAAGACACCGTTTTGAGCAATCCCTCGCCAACGGTCCGGGAAAAATTGGGAGGCGGAATAAGGGAATGAGGCATAAGTGTGGGGGAGAAACAAGGGGTCGCAGAAAGAAAAGAAAAGAGAGAAGTGGGGTGTATTTGGAAAAAGTTAAATGTGAGGATGAGAAAAATGCAAAGTGATCATAGAGGGAGAGGGGAATAGGTGACAAAAAAGGCCCACCTTCTCCCCCTGACTCACCCTTCAATCTGATAGACACACAACACATACACGCACGCACGCACGCACGCACGCGCACACACACACACACACACACACACACACACACACACACACACACACACACACACACACACACACACACACACACACACACACACACACAGTCACACACACACACCAGGAGCATGTTAGCAGGGGGTGGGTCTGATAACTGGGACAATTAAAGGCATAGAGGTATTAGCTCACATGCACCCCCCCCCCCCCCCCCACACACACACACACACACTCACACACACACACACACACACACACACCACCCCATACTGCTACTAGGACTGTGTTCTACTTCCATCTCCCCAAAGCAGTGGGAGTCTAGTGCCACTTTGAACTTGCCCACCATTAAAAGCCTGACAGAGTTTTGAAGAGGCCTATTGAAAAGAAACCTGTGCATTTATGATGTAAATGTATTTTTTTCCGACTCCTTTCTTCTTCTCCTCCTTTTTTGATATTTTGACAGCCTTTGAAATTTGTCATATGCACATCCAATTTAACAGTCAGAAAAGACGTCTTTGGCCCCCTTTTTTCTTTTTCACAATCATCTATTTTCATATCAACTTGAAAGGAATTGGCTGAATATGCATGCTGTATTGTTTTTATTCCCTTTTATTTTGGTTTTTTGAAGGGGTTCATCGCTGTTTGAAACACACAACCTGTCTGAGTTATATTCTTTTAGTCAGATAATTTTCTGTCAGATTTACTTTCATAACTAGTCCTTCAAATAAAATAAAAAACTAAAAACAAAAAGAAACGACTGATTCCTCACAAGGATGAAAATATTTACAGCTTTCTATTCTGCCCCTTTGTCCCTTATATTAATCGTTTCCCTTAAGGTTAATAACCTCTCTAACTGTCTGACAGCATACATCCCCTTGACCTATCGACCTTACAGGACCTGTGTGGTTTAGTATATTTTAGCATTTGTTTTGAAACACTTGAAGCACCAATAGGGTGGGGTTAGCTAGTTGTCAATCATACAACTTTAATTGTAAGGTTTGGTATACTAAACCAGAAGCTCGACCCACCTCTTACTGTTATTTTTCAACACAGATTTTATTTAAAAAATTGCAGCTCCTTTTTCATTTAATAGTTTTTTGCTTTAATAAAGTTACTTACTTTGAAATGCCTTCTCAATTTCAACGAGGGTCTTTCAATAGAAATGTTTGTAATCAACGTATTCCTTGAGTCCACGGCTCACCAGTCTGGCCAACAACCACCCATGCGCCAAGAAAGCTAGCTCGCTTGGAGGAGTCAGTTACAGCCAGATATGGCTACACAGTACTATACCTGCTTTTGTACGTTGCGCAGGATAAAAGCTCAAAATAAAAGTTTAAACCTACTGGCTGTACCTATATGTATTTTGCCCATTTCAATTAACATTTTCAAATCCCTTCTTAAAACGCACCTTTTTTCCCTGGCCTTTAATGTGAACTGATTTTAACCTGTTTAGGAACTCCTGTACAGTATTATCCATGTCCCACGTTGGTTCTATATGCTATATTTCTATGCTTGATGTATTCTGCTTTGAACTTTTTGACTTTTTGTTGTGTCTTATCCATGTCCCACGTTGGTTCTATATGCTATATTTCTATGCTTGATGTATTCTGCTTTGAACTTTTTGTCTTTTTGTTGTGAAGCACTTTGGTCAACTTCGGTTGTGTGAAAACATGCTATATAAATAAAGGTTGATTTGATTTGATTTGATTTACTAGCCTCTAGTTCTGGGTGTCTGACGCAGTGCTCTGCCAGCCTCATCCTCTCTCTGACTTTATCTGTGACCATGGTAGGTCCCCATAGAGGTCCACATTTCTGATGCGGTCCGTCCATGTGACACTAGTGCCATTAGTAGCATTCTTGTGTAGAATGCTAATTCTAACACATTTTTCATTTATAATGAAACATATATGTACATATAGGCCTAATTGTATAATGCGCTTTGCTCTGTTAATCCACTCTAAATCTACCAGTCCAGTGGTAATCCAGATTTTTTTGTTTAGAACTACCCATTTTGAAGATTTGATCCAGATTATAGCATGGATTTGATTTTCTGAATTTACATTTTTTCAACATCCAAATCTGATCCGATCAGATAGGGATTAAAAGTTCTGATTGGGCCATAGGATTATCCAGTGCACAGCTCACCTTTGGCTCTTTTCAATGTAGATGTTCAGGCCACTAGTATAGTAGTGCTGGTCAGAGGGAGCACTATGTCACTCAAAGCTTGGCCAATCAATCAGATGTCATTTTTGTGAAATGTTTGCATCGTCGCAGCCTAGCATAGCAGTGGCAGCCATTCTGTATTTCCACTGATCCAAGGTTCACTTTCAATGATGTTATGCTATAGAATCAAGCCTAGGTGGGAGTTTCCATGTTGCCCCTGACTGTGTCCCCTTGGTTGGCAGAGGGAGTTTCCATGTTGCCCCTGACTGTGTCCCCTTGGTTGGCAGAGGGAGTTTCCATGTTGCCCCTGTGTCCCCTTGGTTGGCAGAGGGAGTTTCCATGTTGCCCCTGTGTCCCCTTGGTTGGCAGAGGGAGTTTCCATGTTGCCCCTGTGTCCCCTTGGTTGGCAGAGGGAGTTTCCATGTTGCCCCTGACTGTGTCCCCTTGGTTGGCAGAGGGAGTTTCCATGTTGCCCCTGACTGTGTCCCCTTGGTTGGCAGAGGGAGTTTCCATGTTGCCCCTGTGTCCCCTTGGTTGGCAGAGGGAGTTTCCATGTTGCCCCTGTATCCCCTTGGTTGGCAGAGGGAGTTTCCATGTTGCCCCTGTGTCCCCTTGGTTGGCAGAGGGAGTTTCCATGTTGCCCCTGACTGTGTCCCCTTGGTTGGCAGAGGGAGTTCCATGTTGTCCCTGACTGTGTCCCCTTGGTTGGCAGAGGGAGTTCCATGTTGTCCCTGACTGTGTCCCCTTGGTTGGCAGAGGGAGTTCCATGTTGTCCCTGACTGTGTCCCCTTGGTTGGCAGAGGGAGTTCCATGTTGTCCCTGACTGTGTCCCCTTGGTTGGCAGAGGGAGTTCCATGTTGCCCCTGACTGTGTCCCCTTGGTTGGCAGAGGGAGTTCCATGTTGCCCCTGACTGTGTCCCCTTGGTTGGCAGAGGGAGTTCCATGTTGTCCCTGACTGTGTCCCCTTGGTTGGCAGAGGGAGTTCCATGTTGTCCCTGACTGTGTCCCCTTGGTTGGCAGAGGGAGTTCCATGTTGTCCCTGACTGTGTCCCCTTGGTTGGCAGAGGGAGTGCAGCGCCCCGGGTCACACTAGTGTGAAAAAAATGGGTTACAAAAAAAAAATCAATCAAGCCATCCAGGCTCTATAGTGAATTATGGCCATAAAACATTTGATTCAGTGAAAAAACTAAATTGAATATTTAATTATATGATTTACTACATTTAATATAAATACCCTTGTTTTCGCGGTTTTGCTGAACCACCCCTGAAGGGGGAGGTATACATTAAAAGTAGTAATTAAAATTGCATGGTGAATAGCCGATCTACAAGCTCACAGCCTGTAGATCGGCCCAAATTAGGTTCTGAGAATGTGAAACTCAGAATAAACCTTTATTGTCACATCACAGTTTTACAAGTAAAACCTGAGTGTACGGAACCACACCCATACCCATGGAATATATGTTACAATAATGTCAGTCTGATGTTGTTCTCGTGCCTATACCTTATGCCAGCGGCAATATGGACATTCTAACAAAAAGGCATTATGGACTTTCTGAGACACGTCGACCCTTGACCTCACACTGCCAGCATCGTGGGACAAATGAAAGACAACATGCAAACATGCTCACAATTTATTCATCTCTCTCCCATCTGTAGACTGATGGAGTGGCTAGGGGTGTGTGTGTGTGTGTGTGTGTGTGTGTGTGTGTGTGTGTGTGTGTGTGTGTGTGTGTGTGTGTGTGTGTGTGTGTGTGTGTGTGTGTGTGTGTGTGTGTGTGTGTGTGTGTGTGTGTGTGTGTGTGTGTGTGTGTGTGTGTGTGTGTGTGTGTGTGTGTGTGTGTGTGTGTGTGTTTTGGATGGTATGGAGGTGGGTGGTTTTGAAGGGAGTTTGTCTGTGTGTGTGTGTGGGGGGGGGGGGGGGGGGGGGGATGATGACAGCTGGAAGCTGACTCTGGTTCGCACGCCTTTTGGCTTGGTATCCACCTGTCATAATGTTCACAGACGTATGTACGCACGCAAACACACACACACACACACACACACACACACACACACACACACACACACACACACACACACACACACACACACACACACACACACACACACACACAATTTGAAAGTTTTATATACGGATATACAATTGCAACATAGGCTTACTCATGCATGCATATGAGTTACAATGTGCTAGGGGTAGCTGAATGAATAAATTAATAAGCCTTACTTTTTTTTTTAACATTCCACATTAGCTGTTCCCTCGGTTGGTTAGAGAATAGAGATACTACATATACAAAATATTTAGATGGAATAAAATTGAGTCCAGTATAACAGTCCTAACATGCACTAGTTGTTGTCCATTTATCGCATAATGACTTACATGAGTACCTAGGTCAGACCCAAGAGTAAAAATTCCTGTTACCCCTATTATCTGTTTAACCGACTTTAACTCTAATTTATACTTCAGCTATTCGAAAATAGCCAATATACAAGCTCACAATGTGTCAAATCACAACCCCTAGGTGTCCTTGAGGGGGTTCCAGAGGATCCCCAGCATTACTTTTTTAATTTAGCATAAAAATAATTGTAACCACTTTACCTCTAACTATATTTTAACTATATTATTCGAAGATTTGCGCTCTACAAGCTCACATCACAATGCATTGCGTGAGTGCAACACAAATATTATTATGGCGGTCCCTGGTGCAACTCTTTTCAGATGGGGGTCTGCAGACAAATTGGGGGTCCTCAAGAAGCACTGCGATAGATAAACGCCAGGGCAGCTGACAAGTGAAGGAGAAGTTTAATTGCTTAATTTTATTGTGGCAGCTAGTAATACTGTATGTTCTTTTTAAAACAAAGCCTATAATTTTCTATAAGTCTATAATTTTAGAGAGTGATTTATGACCGGTTCTTTCAAGTACTCTTCTCATATTCATATACAGTATCTTATGTGAAAGCTGCACTGTATAGAGTGGTGCTGCAACCATGCAGTTGTATTGTTCTTATTATAGTTGATGTGCATCTCTTTCTCGTGGGGTACCACCACCAACAGATTGAAAATGGCGCGCGCACACGCACACGCACACACACACACACACACACACACACACACACATACACACAAACACTGTGTTGTCGTGCCCATCCTGGGTGATTGAGTCTTAATAAAGCCTAATCCCCACCGTGCGTCTTCTCTCTGTTCCACAGCTCCTGCTGGTCGCCTGTCTCTGGAGTGCCATAATTTACCGTCACAACTCCTCAAACCGGCCGCCACACAGTGTGCTGACGGGGTGGGGGTGGGCAGGGGGGGGCAAGGTAACATCTAGGTAACAACTCACTGTCAGGAAAAAGAGAAGGGGAAAAAAACTCTCTCCCCTTCTGAAAAAATGAAGGGAAACACATCTTCAGAAATAATGGGAAGAGGGGGGAGAGAAGCCGACACTTTCTTCACAGACACAAACACTTTGTGTCTAGGCGAACAGCAGTTGTTTAGGTTTCCTCTTTTTTTTGTTTGTTTGTTTGTTTTGCTTTTGTGAAGGGAAAAGTAAAGGGAGAAAACTAGCTAGGTGGTTGTCAGCGGTTGAAGCTGCAGCCGCACCTGGCATCATGCGACTGGTCTTTGATCACTTGTCGAGCAAAATTCCGCCATCGGATTAAAGTGAGGAAGGGGGCATGATGGTGGTGGGGGGGGGGGGGGGGGTCGACTAGAGACAGAGAGAGGAGGGGAAGAGAGAGAGAGAGCCCGAGTGTGTGTAGACTTGTCAAAGAGGTAGCCTTGCTTGTTTTCTGCTTTTTAATGTTGTATGCAATACTCTAGCACCCTGCATGCTTGTTGTAATTAGAATCAGCATGAATTGCTGAGTTTGTCTATAAACTATAAAGGCTACCTCGCTCTACTCCACCTCTATTCACTGCACAACCTTTGTTTGTGGAAATTTGTTTTAAATTGGTCAGACAACAGAAATGAATGTTGTGATTCATGCTGTATGTACCGACTGTATCCCACATCTGCTTACAGCTGAGGCATCTTCTGCAGACTACTGTAACAATATGCTACTAGTATTTTCTCAAACCATTCTACCAGCTGTATTTGCATTTGTTTTGTGCTCAAACAAATATTGAAGAGATTAATAAAACAAATACGAAAGAGGTTAATTGAATTGTGGGACGTGGATCTAGAAAAAGAGATTGATTGATTTATTGCTTTTATTTAACGTATATGTTTATATTTTGGCCTGTGGCTTAAGGTGGCCTTACACTAGCCGATAATCGGGCATTTTTTGACGCTCGGGGGGTGCCCGACTCAATCGATCTGCTCGGGGCCGCTCAAAGCGCGATCGGGATCGGCCCGATCAACATCAAGAATGTTTGATATTTGCTCTGCCCCGCTCCGATTATCCTGTAGTGTGTGGTGCTATCAGATTTCAGATTGAAAAAAATCGGCTAGTGTAAGGCCACCTTTAGTGTAGCCTACTTACGTACTGTAGCCATACGTATGTTGCCAGGGCCCTGTGTTAACTCAAGACGTGTGACGGGAGCTCTTGTGTTGTGTTCATGTGATAACCTATTCCCTCCACCACACTACACCAACACTACAAAGTGTTAAAGACTTTTGTAATGGTATATTTCATATTATTACATGGCTTGGTTGAATGCTTGATTCTGATTGGTCAATCGCTTAATTCAGCTGTGAATTATGTGTCGATAATGACCGCTCCGCTGTATAACAGACCGCTGCCTAATCAAACCCTCTGAGCACCAGCTGCGCCCCGCTTGATTGTCTCCACCAGGCCGAAGGCATGGGGAGAGAGTATGTTTTGCACTCCGTCCGTGTGTGTGTGTGTCCGTCCTTCCTTCCTTCCTTCCGTCCTTCCGTCCGTCCGTTATCAGCTAATCTCCGGCACCGTTGGCCCGATCCATGCAAAACTTTGCACACACACTCCCTGGATGCCAACGACGAACCTCTGCCCCAAATATTCCTCAACGGCCTGTTATAGCGCCACCATGAGGCCGATTTAGGCAAAACACATTTCTGTAGATAACCCGTACACATTTTATCCATACATCACACAATTTGGTATACATTATCTCCATAGTCATGTGATCAACACAGATCTGCACAATTTCCCATCTTCCATGCTGATTGGCTAAGATTGGCTTCCAAAACTCACATTATTGGTCCGTTTCGAACAAAATGCCGCAAATCACAAACACAGTGTCCAATTTCCATGAAATTATACACGCACATTTCCAGTAGGCCGAGGACGACATGCCACTATTTTTTCCCAATCAGCCTCACGGTGGCGCTATATCAGGCCAATTCCTGTTTTTACCTATAACTGCATCGACAACTTATGTATGCGCACTCCCTAGAGGCCATGGAAAAACATTTTCCCTGCATCCCTCCACATCTGCCGGTTATAGCGCCACCATGAGGCCGATTTCTGCAAAACACATTGTTTATGTTAGTCGCACAGATTTCATCCAAATCTCACGCAAATCGGTACACATGATCTCTGTAGTCATGTGATCAAGACGAGCCTGTTGGATTTCTCAGATTCTACACTGATTAGCTAAGATTGCCTTCCAAAGTTTTCAGGAGTAGCCCGTTTTGTACAAAATGCTGCACATGTCCTGCTCATGCAGAATTCTATCCTCAGAGATGCTATGAGTGATCTGGCTCTGCATTTCCTCAACAAAATGAAGAAAATTGTTGCACACACTTGCACATCACACACACTCCTATCCTCCTGGTGGAGACCTGTGCCCAGAAGGGCACTTTTTCTAGTTTACTGCTGTTTCCAACATGATAGCCATGTAAACACACACACACTAGTGACACACAATGTCATGTACAGCTAAACATTGCTCTTAAAAATGTTTTTGAAAACATTTGAGCGAGAAATAGACGAAGCAGGACCCGAAAATGGATTCTATTTGGTCAACTCACTTCCTTGTTTTCCGACAGTGCTGCAGCCCTACAGCTGCAGACGCAGCCAGCGCAAACTTATGGAATACTTTTTTTGTTGTGTTTTGGGTAAATGTATTAATTTATGTTAGTTAGCCATGTAATAAGCTAACTAACATAAACCACCTCGGCTTCGCCTCGGTGGTTAAACTCCCTGTTGGTGAATTATCTCCCGACAGTGACCACCTAGCCAGATATTATCCCTTACTTAGATCTCAGGTCCTTGAACTCACTATGAGCATATGGTCTGTGTACTGCCACCCACCCCCTCACGACTGAATCCATTTACCATTCTTAGGAAGTAGCGATTTCAGTTCCGACATTCTTCCGATCCTGCCATTTTGTTGATATCCTCAGTTGTGTCTTGACAGGTGACGATCACACACTGCACTCCATGGTATGACCATAAAGCACCTGCTAAGACCCTCCTTCAAACATGCGAGGTTGACCAAGCTAAACTGTTAGCGATACTGAGTTAACACCTTCCATGACAGACTTCCATTGCTCTCAATGGTGGGAGCGACCTTGGGCGGAATTTCCTTCCACTTTGCAGCTGCCTCTCGTGCACTCCCTTGGCGTAGCATGTGCTAACACAAACAGAGATGTTGGAGCATTTCTGGCACTGTGCTATGTTCACCACCAGTGGTGTAAGTAACTAAGTACATTTACTTAAGTATTGTACTTGAGTGCACTTTTGAGGTATTTGTACTTTACTGTATTTCCTCATTTCAGTAATTTACTTCAACTCCACTACGTCTTGGATATACAAATTGTACTTTTACGCCACTACATTTATTTGAAAACTTTAGTTACTAGTTACTTTGTAGATTTTAATTAGTATTACAAACCGTACATTAACCAAGTTCAGCCCTATACATTAGTCTTTTATACATTTGAAAACTTGAAATGGGACATTATGCATAATGAGTGCTTTTACATTTGGTACTTTAAGTACATTTCGATGCCAATACTTTTGTACTTTTAGTCGAGTACATTTTTAATTCCGGATTTTACTTGTAACAGAGTATTTCTACGTTGCAGTATTGATATTTTTACTTCAGTAAAAAATGAGAGTACTTTTTGTGGCACGGTTCACCACTAAGATATACTAAGCTAAGCTGTCTATGGTGGTGTGTACAATAAGCTGTTGACAGTACTCTTCCCCCAGTTGTTCAATCCTCCACTGGGTGGTTCCTTCCAGATCAAAGGGGCACAGAATCTCCGCGGTTTCCATGGATGGGCACAGCAACTGGGTGAAGGGATTGTGGGAGAATGAGTCGTCACGGCAGCTGGTCCCACGGCGATATCACCATAGGGGTCCACTGCTACATGCAGGACAGCGTGTGGACAGAGGCCAAGCCTTTGCCTTTCCGTGTGTGTTGCAGAAAATACACCTACAGTGCAAAGTGAAATCCCCAGTGTTGATTTAACTATGAAAGTGTAGAAATTGACCTCAATGGACCCGGTACGGGTGATGAAAATGTTTCAAAATCCTTAACAAGTGTTTCTGTGAGTCCTGAGGCCTGGTTGTTCATGTAAGGTCTATTTGCGTCATATTTTCCTCACAAGCCTCACAGAGTGTAACTGTTAAGCCTGAATATAAATAAATCAAATATCTGGGTCTGCCTCAATAAGCAGTGAAAATGCAAACATTGTTGTGTCACATCTCAAGACTGATTTCTCCGCAGGCACTACATTTTTACTGCCTTTTTGTGTGCCGAACTGGGGCAAGCGAAGCCTCACCAAACTAAACCATGAAGTTGTTCCTGTACCCATGGAAAAGTATTCTGATGTAGGCTGCAGGTGCGCGTGCACGTGTATGTTCATATGCGTGCATGGCTACATGCATATGTAGTCACACAGGGGTGTGGTAACCTCTGAAAGCCCTTTCCACCTCGCCTAGGTTCCATGGGAACCTGCGTGCAGCTAATCCTCCTTTTGGCTTTAGAAGGCTTCTCCAAACAAATCATCCAGCTCTAAGACCCACTGCTCTTCAAGTGGGCTCCTGACTCTCCTCTCCTCGCAGAGCCTCACCAACCAAAAAGAAAAAAGAAAAGAAACCTCTCTCTGTGTCTCCTTTCTTCTCTCTTTTCTCATATGCTTCACATAAAACAGCAACCTACCGTGAGGCAAATCCCCTTGTCTCTGTCTCCTTTCTTCCAGGGACGGAGGAAGGAGAAAGGAATGGGGTGTGGATAAGCCAGGGCAGCGGGAGATTGTCAAGTTGAAAAACTAGATGACCTGTTTTGGAGGGAGGGGGCATCTGTATAATGCTGTTGGCAAGGGGGCCACTATTTGAAAGCAGGCCAAAGAGGGTACAGGGGTGGGTTTCAATACGCTAATGTCGCTTATTCAGCTTTGCTTTGTTGATCAACACTGTCTATCACACAAGTACTTTTTGGACTTTGTCTTTATCTTTCATAATGCAAGTTGGTGATGTGAAAAGTACAAGCCCACATGAATTTTGTATTTGTCACAGATGAGTTTGGACTTTTAAAATGCGTCTGTGAAGACAAAGAATATGGACTGTTAATTTAACTTGATAGTTAAATTAACATACTGGATTTTAATGTGTAGCTAAACATTCCTCATTCTTGAGTATTAATTAATTAATTATTTTTTTTCCCTTTCTTACATTTTTGTAGAGATAAATCGTAGTAGAGTATATAGAGATAAATCGTAGTAGTGAGTGAGTAGTAACAGTGAACATCCTGGGGGAGGTCACATGCGATGCTTGGATATGACAAAGGACCAATGGCCTGGGTCGGTGTCTGTTGACCCATGGCGTGGGCTTCCACCTGGCTAGCTATACCCTCCTGGCTGCTGACCTCACACCTGTGACTGAGTGACCCTCTGCATGAGTGTGTGTGTGGGGTCTGTGTAGGAGTGGGTGTGGGTAGGTGGGTGCACGCGGGCACACACACAAACATATAAAGTATTATGTCCAGGTGTTTATTCAAGGTGATGAGCTGACTTGTCATCCGATCCATCGAACAAAGCCCAATTGTAATCCAACATGGTGACCTTAAACAAATCAACACACCAGCTCCTTTGTCTGAAACACATGCACACACGCGCGCACACACACACACACACACACACACACACGCACACACGCACGCACGCAACGCACACACGCACGCACGCACACGCACACACAGCCACGCTTGCTTATAAATGAGGCTCTTCTCGTTCTCTTCCTTTGTGTAGTTCTTCAAAGTATAGCATTGTCCTTGCTAGATGAAGAATTGTATTCATGTGAATTATTACCGGAACATCAACTGAACAGAGAAATCTGATTTAACTATTGCTATAAAAGTGGAGGCACAGATTTGGCTGGAGGACGAGGATGATGTTTTTTTTATATACACAAGTGCAATTACTTTCCCTATTCTTTTTGTTGTCTTTTACAGCTTTGCTCCTAACAATACTTTGTTTCATGCTTTGCTTTCCATCTAAAAGTGAAAGACATAATGATGATATGCAAATGTAAACAGTGTTGACTTTCAATTTGACAATAGTGTGTCCTGCAAACGTCCTTTGCACACATGGACGCACGCATGTACATGATACACACACACACACACACACACACACACACACACACACACACACACACACACACACACACACACACACACACACACACACACACACACACACACACACACACACACACACACACACACACATTCAGATACACTAAACCTTTGATTTCATGAAATGAAACATTACAAAAACAGAGGTTGTTGCTTTGAAGATTCACCCTTTATATATAAATATTGTGCGTGTGTGTGTGTGTGTGTGTGTGTGTGTGTGTGTGTGTGTGTGTGTGTGTGTGTGTGTGTGTGTGTGTGTGTGTGTGTGTGTGTGTGTGTGTGTGTGTGTGTGTGTGTGTGTGCGTGCGTGCCGTTGGAACAATAGGCCATTGGACTGATGGCATGGTACCAGTATAGTCAGTTTTGTATATATGTATGTATTGTATATATCTAACAACACATCTGCCACATTTGGTGCTTTTATCACAAAATTAACGATAGGTTAGCTATGCCGCCCACGACTTCTCCAGAGGTGGTATTAGTTAAATGAATTCTCTGCAGCAATTTATCCTGAGATTTGTCACCCAGCACTATACTGGTATTCCAGAGGAAACTGGAGCTTATGTTGACACTTGGTCCTCTGTGTCCAAATACAGCATCACACTTTCAATAGATTAGCTTTCTTGTATGACTCTATCAACCAAAGCCAAAGGACAACACAATGTTTGCAAGTCTGCTGCAAGCTGTTACTGTACACTGTGACAAAGCTTTGATGTGCTATCTGACATGATGAAGTTGCACGCACGCACGCACGCACGCACGCACGCACGCACACACACACTGTACTCCCACACACACACACACACTGTACTCCCACACATACAAACACAAAAAACACCCTATTCCCCCTCTAACCCCTGTGCATGGAACTGAATGCCGTATGGTTCAAAGTCAGAAGAACAGAGGACTATCTGTCTTTTAAATGATTAGCGCCCTATGTAGGGCCTGTAATGAGACAACGCATGGCGGCATATAAACTGCATATAGCGGATGTTATTAGTGTTGGGGAGAGAACGCAATTGCCAGGCTTTGCCTTTCAGCTAAGCAGTGGGAGTCTGTTCCACTTTGATGTGAAATACCACTAAATGTCTTCGTGAAATAGTGGGAGTCGCTGGTGCCAGTGTCAGAACCAGAGCCACACATCAATTATTTACTCTCTGCTGCTTCCTCTCGTGACCCCTATCCCTTTTCTTTCTGTCTATATTTATGTATTTAGTATTTCAAAATGTCCCTCCTTTTTTAACTGCTTTTCTCTAGCATAATTCTGATTTATAATAACCACTTAAAGTACAATGACACTTTGGTATATAAATTGTGGTTGTGTAGTACCTTGCCATGGTGAAACTCCACATTTTGTCAGTAGTTGCTCGGTGGATTCAAAATTATTTCCTCATTGCAAACTTCTCTCAAAGTCACTCTTTTAGCACGTAAACAAACTCAAATGAAGCAGGTCAACTTCCTGTTGATTTTACTATTTGAAGATCAAGATCCATGGATGGAGTACAGGTCTTCTTCATAATTCATTAAATTCAAATAGTAAAATCAACATGAAGTTGTCTGTTTTGTGAACTGAGTCCTCATATCATCTGCTTGTCGTTTGGTACAGTGTCATGGCTGTTTGTTAATAATTAGAATGGAAATGTTTAGCAAATTACAACTTACAGAAAGTTAAAAGTAATAAAGTTTGATCTGCTGGTATTTTTGTTGGTATATGCCTTCACAAAAAGAAACAACACAACACAAAAAAACCACATATGAACACAGTTACGTCAAACGGCAATGAGAAGTAACTGTGTTGGTTTGGTTAATTTGTCTTTTGGCAATACAACGTACGGGCATGTGTGTGTCCACGTATCTCGAGAATCTCATGACCGATCGTCTTTGAACTCGCACTGACTGCGTATCACTGAGGAACCAGGGGAGTAATGTGCCGTGTGGGAAGTTAGTTGGATCAGCGGTTGTCCAACAAATTCCTATGATTGATGGGAAAAGACTGGTAACAAGGTTACCAGCATATGGGATGTACCGGGACTAGCCACTCGCACTCGCAGACATCAAATTCATCAGTACAAGACAGATTATTCCTGTCCCAAATGGCTCTTTATAGTTTCAAATTAAAGCACTGCTGTGGTGAAAAGTGTTGAAATAGCAATTAAGAAAATAGCCTCCATTCTCCTCAAAAGCAATAAGTACAAATCTTCTGCTATGTTTTCATGTGACATGCTCATGGCTCTGCATAGCTTAGTTTTAGATGGCTAGGTATGATCACGTCTCAGTGGTGTTCTTCTCAACACTTCCCAAATCACCCCCTAACCCCATGAGAGAGGAACCAACAGAGAGCTCTGTTGGTGGGCTCTCCGATTAGCACCAGAAAATGGTAAATGGTGCATTTATATAGCGCTTTACATAGATTGTGCATAACATTCGCCCCACTGAAGGTGGAGGAAACCTGCACATCGGGAGCAATTAGGGGTTCAGAGTCTTGCTCAAAGACACTTCGACAGTAACTCTGGTGGAGACCAGGATCAAACTGGAGACCCGCTGTATACGCGAACTACGTGACCGCCTAGGGCCACGTGAGTTGCTAGAGTCCTCACCCGAACATGTCGTAAAAGTCATGCATGCATCCAACAAGCTTTGAACTGAGCAGATTGGACTTTCCGTTCCAGAGATAATGGCCAAAAGATCTTGAAAACCTTTGCTGATTTTGGATTGAGTTTTGGCCATTATCGCCTATTTTTCTTTAATAACACGTGCTAGGAAGGTCGGACGGCAACAAACTATATACCTGAGTAAAGTTCACTTTGAGCTACCTCCATATCTCTGGTGATATAGTGATCATCCTGGTTTGAGTGGGAATGTAGCTCTAAGTGTATAGGTTCAATAACGAAGACCTCTTCTCTCACAGTTTCATACGGTATTTGCATTTTGGTTTATTGATGGGAATTCTCTACTAATATCCTTTCATTCACAGCTTGAGGTGTGAGCACTGGGTACTACAGCAATTGGAATTTGCCCATGTACAGTCAGCCAATCAGGCGATTGGGCTCCGTCTTTAAATGTTACTGCCTCTGATCGTTCTCTTTTCAGCAAGCGACATCAACGCACCTCCATCCCCAACTCCACCTCATTTTTTCCACTGCTGCCACCAGCGGCACTCCATCGGGGGTTCTCTCCCCTATTGAAAGCTCGTACTAATGATCTTATTTTAAATGTTAATGACATCTAATTGACAAACTTTGTTGGCTATTCGATAAAACAATTGTTTGCAACAACTTGATCTCTCATCTTCTATCTATATCAATAAATGCACCTCTGTACAGTCTCTGTACGTGTGTATGTACGTACGTATTTACGTCTGTAAACCACGTCAAATTCGACACACACATTCCACACCACAGGGAGTGCAGTGCCCGGCCTTGAGTCGGCCGGACCCACGGTTGTCCAGAATCTCCACAAAAGGCCTCTGCCCAGGCTCTGGACAGGGCCACAATTAGCCAATTGGTCACACCTGATCACCCCTAGATCTCCATATAGCTGGCTTGTTCTGACATCACAATGGGCGCATTCGGAAATAGCGCACTGAGCGCACTGTGCAATGCAAACTAATAGGAGAGTGCGCTCCCGGTGCGCATTTCCGAACTCACCCAATGTGTTCTGACATCTGCATAGACTCCATATTTGGGCATGCCCGACAAAGAACTCCATATGGGCTCCATATAATAACTGGGTGGGGCATTTCCAACTTCACCCCTGTGTCAATTAATGTGATCCTGGGCTCTACACACCCTCCGCCAACCTGGGGAGAGCAACAGACTTGAACTCATGCTTCCTTCATGCATTTCCCTGGACGTAGCGCGTGGAAAGAACACGTTATTCCAACCAGTTCCTTTCCCCTCCATCAGGCGCCCCGGCTGGCCAGGGGGAGGCAATTTAGAGACCAGGATTACTGCATGTTTTTTGTGAGGGTACCTACCCTAGGGGACACGGGGAGAACATGCAAACTCCACACAGAAAGGCCCTTTCGCCAAGTCCACACAATATTGTGACTTTAGAGTTATAAAGGATAGAGGGCGGACTGCCCCGCCCCCTGCTATTCATTTCAATGGAAGTTGCTCAGTGGCATTTTGAAGATTGATTGATTGAAATATTTATTATATTTAACAGTTTGCAGAATTACAGTACATTTCAAGCAAAACTCAATACAAAGACTGTTAACTGTGAGTGGACGACCCAATAAATAAACAAATTACACTTGTTTACAAGAGTGTCCACCTTGTTCAATTCATCAAAACATTTAGAGACGCAATAGACACTTCTATATAGCCAGAGAACAGAACAGGAATTCATCATAAAGTAGGTAAAAGGGAAAAGAAACATGTACAGTGAGGGGAAAAGGGGTGGGTGGTGGGGGGGATTCAGATTTTACGGGGGCCAGTTTCGAATTGCAGCCGTCCGGACCAGAACCATTGCAAGATGCTGTACTCTGTCGTCGACCCTAAGCCATTCCATCCAGCCTGTCAAAGTGGGCAGGGGTGAGGTGGGTTCGGGGGGTGAGGCCAAGTAGGAGCCTGACCAGTTTGTTTTGGGAAGTCTGGAGCCTTGTTTTAAGAGGTGCATGCATAATAGTCAAAGAAACCTTGTACGAGGGCTCCTGTTAAGGTCTTCAAGGTGTTTTTGTCTACCAGTGAGGAGATCCTGTAAGGAATCTTGTTCTTTGGTTGACTTTTTTGATTACGTTAGTTGCCATTTTATCACCGGAAAGATGGAACCTAGGTAGGTAATTTCATCTTTACGTGTGATAATATTGTCACGCACTCTAACCAAGAAGCCGTCTGCCTTGCTGAGATTACTATTTGATCCAAAGAGAATGGATTCAGTTTTTCCCAGGTGTAAAGATAGTTTGTTATTTGCAAACTTTAGTTAGGCTACTACTAGTCACTTTCTAGATTTAGATTATTATTAAACAAAAAACATTAATTAACCACAGCAGCCCTATATATACTTGTCTGTTTTGTAAATAGCCTGCTATTTTCAAAATATTTTTATACATTTGAAAACTTGAGGTATTGATACTTTAACTTTTTCCACCACTGATAGCATGCATGCATCCATCTTCACTATGTCAAATCAGTTGGTGACTGGGGGACTCGTTTAGCCTTTGTACACTGTGATGGTTTCCCAAGACATTCTTGTTCAGTAGACACAGGGGTCAGGTGGCAACAGGCCCAGCAGCACAGGGCTTGGAGTTGTCCAAGTCTTACCAACTCCATAGATAGACAAACAAGCACACCATTGAAAAGACAGAAGATCAGTCATGGCAAACCCTTTTACAGATTAAAATCAAGTCCAATATTAAGATATAAGGTATGAATTTACAAATAATTAACCATTTTGTTCCTTTTCAATCACTATAGTTGCAAAGAACTTCTGAGAGAAGGGTGGACGGACAGATGGACGGACTAGTTCTGTCAGAGAGAGGGTCACAACATTTCATGCATAATTCAGAGCACTCAAGGTTCCTCCTGTGACCCCTCATTATAATTAGTATTATCAATATAAACTTAGTAATGAGGGCTACATTATGAAACAGTTGGAGCTGATGAGGGTCTAATCTAATGTAACCTCAGACAATCACATGCACACATGGCACATGCACACGCACACACGCAAGCACGCACGTCGCACACACGCACGCACACACACGCACGCACGCACGCACGCATACCGCACGCACACACACACACACACACACACACACACACACACACACACACACACACACACACACACACACACACACACACACACACACACACACACACAGAACTATAGGGTCAGGGGAGTAGGTTTTCCTAGCAGGGTCACAATCACATACAGTATACATACAGTATGAAGGAGGGGGGAAAGCAAACACATTTGAAGTTTTGTCCCAGCCAGGTGCTTTGCAGAGAGGTGAAAAATGCCATTGAAATTGTCATAAATTGCAGATAGTTGTTGTATATTATGTTAAGGTCACTGAAGTTATTTGGTAGGCTATCTATTCTAATTATACAAGTGTGATGAGCTGGCTTCATACAACCACATGGAATAGAGTGGGTGCATTTCAAAAGCACCTGTAGCATCATCGACCTACAATGAAGAACTCAGGGTCCCTCCGAAAATGTGTAATTTAGTCTTCCACCACAAGATGGCAGTGTTTACAATACTAATTTCCAACTTGCTAAATTTAATGTCACAATACAATAATTGATTGCAGAAATCATTTAGAGAAATAATTATAGTTCAAATCTAAAACCCATCATTGAATCCAGCCTTTAAAAAAAAGAAAATCCTATTAAAATAATGCCATACTGTACTTATGGTGGAGATCATTAGATTTTATATTTATTTAAAAGTAATGCATTGATCTCCCTAGAAGTTGAAATGAATATTGAATTGGTGAGGTTACAATTAGATTCGTATTAACCATTTGGAGCTGAATTCATAACAACCATAAACCCTGATCTGCATTGGAAGGTTCCTATATTGTTTAACAGCTATTGTCTGTCTTTGTGAAGTGTGCCTTCTCTCCTCTGTTGTCAGAAGAAGGGTTTTTGAACTTGAGCTGTGTGTGTGTGTGTGTGTGTGTGTGTGTGTGTGTGTGTGTGTGTGTGTGTGTGTGTGTGTGTGTGTGTGTGTGTGTGTGTGTGTGTGTGTGTGTGTGTGTGACACAGGGGAATTTATGTGTTCTGTGTCTAAATATAACACAAGGAGCAGGTGAGCCAATACACAGAGGCAAAGTGATTGTATGGGATCTTCAGAGAGCTCTTTCTGCTTGTGTAAACACACACATGCACGCGTACGCTTCAAATCACACACACTCATGCTTCACACGTACGCACTCACGCACGTGCACGCGCGCACACACACACACACACACACACACACACACACACACACACACACACACACACACACACACACACACACACACACACACACACACACACACACACATATATATATGGGAGGCATAGGAAGCATTGGAGGCACACAGAAAACATCCACGAGAACATAAATCCCATATAGTGTGCCCATGTAGAGAAGCTTTCAAGTCTGTGCACTCACATACACACACACACCACATGCACAAACAAAGACATACATACACTAATGCACTTTTGCACTTGCACTTGGATGCACGCACGTAATGTGGAATAGAAGAATAGAAGATTTATTGCTTGCTGTTGGCACCAAGATAAACACATACACAAATGCTTGTTTCCATGCATGCTGGCATCTCGAGCAGATTTCCAAGTGTTGTCAATTCAGAAGGGACAAGGCAAGATGTTCTTCCCAATATAAAATATGTCTCCCCTGAGGGAAAGACAAGATCTATGCTCCACATCCAGAGCTCTTGTGAACAACACTTGAATCAGATGATCTACAACGCTCACATGTCGACACATCTTGCCCTCGTATATTTGCACCACAGATGACTTCCAACGCCATGTAAAAGTATTAAAGGAACTCTAGAAGAACAAGTGGAAGAAGTACGTATTAAAATAACTCCCCGTGCCCATTATCTCATGCCATGAAACCAAACAGCTGACAGGAAGTCGTTGGTTACCCCAAGAAAGGGAACAACATTTCACGAGAATCAACCGTGGGAGGAAGATAACTATGTTTGCACAGATCTTTTATTGTGGTCACCTGCAGCTACCTCTCTATAGCTGAAACTCAACTGCTGTAACCTCAAAAAGGAAGTAGACGCGACCTGTTTTGACAGTGGGATGCAACTAAGGACTAAAAGAGCGAGATTTTCAGACAATCTGTGAGATATATTCGGAACAGATGAGAAGATATATTTTTTTTCCTTTAGCAGGAATGAAAGAGACTACTCTCTTCAAAACTTGACTTGATCGCAAGCTTTTGAACCACCAGAATCGTCCTCAATGAATAAGACGAATTTTGACGAAGCAGCAGCAGTTTCAGAGTTGCCACAATGCCTGTGATCGTGTTGGAGGCCAGAGATTTCACCAATCCCCTGTTTTGTGTACGGACATTGTCTCTCCTGTCTGGCTGTGTCACCTTCAGTCTGGTGGCCTCTATGGAGTCCTCAGAGCTGCATCATCATCATCATCATCATGGCCACGCCAACACATCGACATCACCTCAACCACACCGTCTCCCAACCTTCAAGGTGTCCTGCATGTTCACCTGGTGTTTCTTCTTCGTCCTTACTTTCCTCATCCACGTTCTCTACGTAATCCAGTTCCACAGCCTCGTCCCGGTCTCCTGGAAGAACCTGACTGTGACAGTGGCAGCTCTCGGTGCACTCATGTGTCTCAGTGCCTGCGTGTTTTTTCCCTGGCTCGTCATGGACCGCCAGCACATCTCGCGCTCTGTCGCCGCCGCAGTGTTCTCCTGTCTCACCTTCCTGGCATACAGCTCCGAGGCCTACGTGATCCGCACCCAGGAGCAGAGGGGCTACATGGCCAGTGCGCCCGGCCTCCTCAAGGTACTCCAGTTCTGGGGAGGTTGTCAGATGATCCCTCTCCTTTGGGAGGGGGTCTATGGAGCTTCATTAGGAGGAAATGGAGGAGGAGTCCCTCATTGGTGGCAACTCTGGCTATCAGGGGTGTCGTACAATGTCTGTCTCCTCATGTCCCTTGGCACATTGGCGGTAATATTAGGTGATTGCACTGCACGGTGTCCCCTTCGCTTCGATCGAGTGCTGGCTGCCTTCAGTGTGTTTGGGGTGTTGCTCTATATGGTTTCCACAGTGATTTGTTTTTCCAAAGTACTGGAGTTTCGGAAACCTGGGCATGACTTCTGGAACTACACTTCAAAATTGGTTGTCATGGAAACGGTGGTGGCCAGTATTACATTATTAGCTTATACAGTGGATCTTGCCTTCTCCATTAAACTATTGTGTGACAGAAGCCATGCGTAGTAAAAACACATGGACATTTTAATATGATCAAACTCAACATGGCTACCGAAATTGAGTGTGAAGTGAATTATAGAATTGTATGCCTATGGATGTTTATGTAGTAATTTAACTCTGTAATGTTGGTACAAATATTTTGCTAAATGTTTCTTCTCTTAAATAGCAGCGGTCAGAAAAGACTAAATTATACATTATACTAAAGGCTGTAAGATATATCATATTATTATGACTATTTGCCGATTGAGCAATCCCATCGGCTATGTGCAGCTGCACAGTGGCACTTGGCAAGGAGGGCACCTTGGCAAAAAAAAACAAAAAAAAAAACATTGTATTTTATTTTTCTAATTCACAACTGGTACAATGTGTATATGTATATATTTTTTTCATATTCATGCATTTATATATATATATATATATATACACACACACACACACACACACACACACACACACACACACACACACACACACACACACAGAGAGAGAGAGAGAGAGAGAGAGAGAGAGACTATTTCATTCAAGTGGCAAACTGGATCCCTTGAAACACAGGATATATAGTGAGTGGTGTTTTAACACATTGGTAGCAACAATAACAGTGGGAGCAAACAAGTGCAAATGATTTCTTGTTGATAAGATTGAGGAAATGTTTCAGAATACAATGAAGTTATCTGTTTACAACCCCAGAATTGTGCAAACTGACGAGGTGATGAAAAGAGCTGTGATAGTCCACTGTTCATCCATCCATCCATCTTCAACCGCTTATCCATAGTCAGGTCGCGGGGGCAACAGCTCCACCAGAGTGCTCCAGACTTCCCTCTCCAGAGCAACATTAGTGACTTCCTCCTGGGGGATTCCGAGACGTTCCAAGGCCAGTGAGTCGATGTGTTTCCTCCAACTGCGCCTTGGTCTTGGATAATACTGTGTTGCTGTAGCTTCCTTTCTTAGTACACAGATTTCAATATGAGATATGCAAAACCAATATCTACTTGGTTTCAGGACACCGGCACTCAACCATGTCTAGATCAGTCTTCTGCTAAATCCACACTTAGCAGAAGACCAGGTGAAATGAAATGAAATGAAATGAAATCTATATTTACCCAGGGTATCTGGGCTAAGCTCAAGAACTTGTTTCCAGCCAGGCCCTGCTCATAGAACACATTTCATCGTAGTGGTTGATGCCTTGTTCAAGGGCATTTCAGCGGTGGTAATTTTAACGTGTCGGACGGCTGATTCGAACTGGGAACCTTCCGGTATCTAGACCGCGCCGCTATCCGTTCGGCCACCGCTGCCACAAGGTGGTCCCTAGCTAAATGGATCCTGGTAGATCTTTAACTCTTGAGAGTGTAAAATGAAACCAAATGGATTCAGTTTTCATTTTACGCTCTAAAGTGTTAAATTATTGTTAAACACCTTCATTACTTTATTTACAAGAAGTCTACACAATTACCATATGTGAATGTAAAGAATTTTGAATTTGATCAACTTTTGACTTTTGTCTCTTATGGTATCAATACAATATGGAATTGTGCACAAAATATCCCACGTTTTAGGTCTGAGAGGCTAAATCTCTGCAAATGGTGGTCTGTGGCTCAAATGCTGAACAAATAATGTAATGCAAGAATAAATAATGTAATATATAATAAATATGAAAAAGGTAGAAAACCACTGGTTTAAGATGACTATGCTGTACCAATTTATTCTATATTATATCCATTTTAAATGGATATAATCATCTAATAGATGAACATGAACATACAGGACTGCTTGCTTGCACAGATGCTATGTTATTTAAATAGCATTTAGAAAGATGCTAGATGTTTATCTGGTATAGTTACTTTGCAGCACTTGTTTCTACTCACGCCACATAACCATTAACCGACCCCTGTCGTTAGTTGACTAGGGTTCATGCCGTTTACTAGCTCTGATCTTGTACTTTGTATGTCACTCTGGAAAAGAGAGTCTGATTAATGCTTATACATTATTGTCTCTGAAATTGTCTACGTGTCTTGCCGCTATATTGAAAGCAGTGTGATACAAATGTATAAACAATGATTGAGTGGGCTCGGAATTAATTCATAATTTCATAATTATTTGAAAGTAGCCTGGGCCGGCCGAGTGGTCCAGGCACCTAGGCTGGTAATCCAGCCTAGACAATCCTGACAGTGTTGCGGGTTCGAGTCCTGATCTTGACGACCTTTGCTGCATGTCTTCCCCCCATCTCTCACCACCTTTCCTGTCATACTATCAATAAAGGCAAAAAATCCCAACCAAAAAGTAGTTTTCAAATGATACAGTGTACGTTACGTGGGTTATAGATGGAGATGCAACCATAGAGGATGCAACAGAGTCTATCTGGAGATGAGCACTGCAGAGCATAATAAACACGTACCATATATTTCCACTAGATGGCGACATGTTCATTACCATGCACCGGTATGTGGATTTCAACCCAGAGAGAGAGAGAGAGAGAGACTAGTCCAGCCTAAAAGTAGACTACTGTGCCAAACTTTTTCATATTTCAAAGACCGGCAGTTTGATATTCATATTAATTAGGCCACGGACTCCCTGCAGTGTTAATTTAACTTAACTTCACATCATCACAAGCTATAAAATAAATGGAACCTAATGGTCCTATATCAATCATATTGCTGGGGTCTGGCCTGGAACGGTGGACCGTGGAACCCCATGGAAGTTGTGGAACGTACCCTCAGTGGGGGTCCCCCTTTATATACTCTATGGGGTCCCCTGGACCGTGGACGTACTTTGAGAACTACTGTAGGCTAGTCTGTAGGCCTAAAACTTCTCTTCCACTAATGACAATGAGACTGTGGTGAGTTTTAATTATAACTGTGAGAATCCCATTCATATTAGCCATAATGTCGTAACTATTCAAGGATTTAACAGGAACTGTGAGACATTGAGAAGCACACAGAAGCCAGCCACTTTATTAAAATAATAATAATAATAATAATAATAATAATAATAATAAAGAAGCCTATCTCTTATCTGATCTCCTCGTTGGCAAAATACGCTGCTGCTAAAAGTAGATTGTTTTTAATAAATCGATCGTCAAGGCTTTTCATCCAATTGTGCCGTTTTTCCGACTTCGATTGCTCTAGCCTTGGGAGACTCCGCTGGGTTTTTTTTTGTTTGGTTTTTCTTTTTTCCTCATTCAGGAACTGAACTGAGTCCAGATAATCAGACTCAGCTTAAAGACAACTGTCAACAGTCAGGCCGAGAAACACAACTTTCCTGTTTTCATTACTGGGTTATTAGTGTTGTTGTTCCCCAGTCCGGAGACACAACAACACATGAACTCTTCGGGACACGTCACGGTAAGATTCATTGCGGCTGCGTTTGAAGTTTAGTTTTTTCCACTTTATGTTGACGTTCTTTATCGTGTATCGAGTTGGATGGATAATAAAGTAGCTACTACAGTACAAGTTGTAGGTTTAGTTTAGTTGTCGTACCAGATGGTCTAAAAAGTTACTTTCTTCACAATGTCATGTGTTGAAAAATCTGGCTTTTGCTCATAGACATAATTATTTATTATAACGATTAACAACGCCGTAGTGCGAATATTCCATGACATTTTTTACGACTAATGTAACTACTCACCACATTCAGTAGGCCTTCTAATAAAGGATGATGACATGGCAGAGCATCTGTCTGTGTTTGGTGTGTATTTGAATGGCCTTTGCTTTTATGTTTTTATTATCATCATCCCTCCCTGCATGTACTCGAGTACAGTCGACATGTGAGAAGCTGCGGTACGGCAGATGCAATTCCCAGGATGGATTGAATGGCCTTGACTTGAGAATACGAGGTAAGCAATTTTGCCAGTACATTTGAACTGATTATCGATCTGTTCCCTGTTGATACAAATGACTTGGGTGAGGACTGGAGGACACACACACACACACACACCTTGATGAGGGCAAAGGAGAGAGATAAAGTGAAAGATAAAGGTACAATTGCTCAAATGTAATGGGAAAGTCTTCCCATAAAAAGTCTCAGTCTGTCAACTCACCATTATACAGTGTGTGTGTGTGCATATATATATATATATATATGTATATGTGTGTACGCTAAACAAGATTTTTGTTTACTTGTCGACTGTAGTGCTCAGTGTGTTGAATTCAATACAGACTGAAGCTATCCCCTGAAGTGAGCCTATTGATAGGCTAATACAGACTGAAGCTATCCCCTGAAGTGAGCCTATTGATAGGCTAATACAGACTGAAGCTATCCCCTGAAGTGAGCCTATTGATAGGCTAATACAGACTGAAGCTATCCCCTGAAGTGTGGGTGTTGCTTGTCAAGAGGAAAAAGTTGTTTCACAGGTTTATCTGAACAAATTGACCTCGAGGTAGCATGGCAGCCATCAGGATTTATGTTGTGTCTGTAATTAAGTTGTCAGACGCGTTTTTAGTTGTCTCTTAATTGTTATTATTAATTTACTCAATGCATGTTTTGAAGCTCTCAGTAACCTGCAGAGTGGGTTGTCCTGTCTGTGTCCTACTTATAAGAACATTTGTCAACATGCCAAGTCACCCAACCACCCACCCAGCCTCTTTTATCCAGTGTAAGTAACAAAGTGTTAGGGTTGGAGTGAACATCATGTACTGTGGTTGGTCAATCGGCATCAGGGTAAGAGGTCGGAACCGTCTGATAACGAGAGTGTTAAGCAAACAAGTATATTCTACAAAGTAACTAGGACAGTAGATAAACATCAAGCCTAGCATATGTCCAAATAAACTACTATATAAATGTATACTTTGCATCTCTGTACAAGCAAAGTACTAAAACCTATACATCTGAACAACATGACTAGCATCTATCTAATCACATGCCAACATATTTATCTTTGATTATGCACTCTCTTCAACACCATTGTTCAAAAAAGTTTTGTTTTGTTTTGTTTTTAGTTTCACATATACTTACTAGAAGTAATTTGACTTGGTGCATTTCAGTGAACAGCAAAAATGAAACGAGAATAATGCAATTAGCAATTGCAAGTCAAGTGTGGTTGCCTCTTTAAATATTCACTATATCACAAGGGTTTATAATAAGTGGAGATGCTGATGTCATACATCCCTCCACAATAATGGATTGGAAAACTCCATAGACCCCATAGAGTTAGAATATAATAAATTACAATAATTATAGTCTGGTTGCCCTGTGCTCAACCACACTAAATAATAATGTAGGGCATAATTATGAGGTTATTGCACTTCATATTATTTTCACAGAATCAGCTGGTTAGCTCCTTAAGGAAGTTAATTTATTTTAATGGTTGGTAATAACCTCCTCCTGGAAACAGAATAGGATAAGTGAATGATTTACAGTTAATGGCACATCCATTTTTGGATTTGCATACAACACAACTCATTTCAGTGGGCCAGGGAGATAGTAAGCTGTTCCCAAATGCCCAAACGCTATATTTGACCATTCTTATTTCAGTATTGGATTTGTTTTTTGGCAATTGCACAGTCTTACTCAAGGTGAGGTCTTGTGCTCTCAGGTGTCAGACAGAATGAAACAAGAAGAAAGAGAGTGAGTGAAAGTGAGTCTCAGTAAGCTTTGGGTAGCAGGTGCAGGTAAGGGAAATGTCACACTTTTGCATCAGTGAGTACAGCTGAGGGTTATCTCAAAATGATTTAGTGAGAAATCCTGTTTCCGCTGTGTCTGCACACAGCGGAAACAATAGCAGATTTCCTCTCAGTGCTACATGCACTGCGGTAGTAAAATCCATTACTATTTGGTTTCATTTGTACACTGTTTTGAGAGTTAATTATGTAAGTGTAGCCCTAGGCCACTAAATATATTGAATATATATTGTTTTGTTCAGAGTGCACTTAGGAATGTATTAACTTGTTCACTTCAATACAACATTGTCCTGTCACTTTAAATAAGTTTTCTACAGGTGCTGAACTGTGCAGATAAGAGTACAACCTATGTTGAGTATTTTGGTGAAATGTAATTGGTTGTTTAAGAGTCATGTCATTTTTACTGCATGGTGATTTGCTGTTGAAGGAGAGGGAGGCGGGACAAGGAGAGAGGGGGAGAAGGAGTTGAGAGAGTGGAAAAAAGGAAGAGAGTTCTGCAGGGAGAAGGAGAGAAACCTCATGTGAAAAGAAATGTGATGTACAAGTCTTGAATGCTGTACAATATTAGAGTATAAGGAAGACTACAATTCAAGTGAGTGACTTTATGTGACTGTGCACAGATACTGTGAGAAGGGCAGCTATCAACACAGTTGTTGACATTGTGTATGAAGTTAGCTACAGTAGCCTCTCCAGTTAGCCTAGCCATTCAGTCTAAACAGATAGCTTCTCCAGTTAGCCAGCTTGGCTAATTGGCCTAGAGAGATCTTCAAGACCTCCCAGACCTGCTAGAACTGGCCCAGATAGCGCTCCCGGCTCCCAGGATACCGGGTAGTTCCTCTGGCAACGAGGGAGAAAGAATATTTGGCCTTCCAGTCCCCCTAGTAGTTCTTCACCAGCTCCAGTCACTCCACCCAGCTTGTGGGGTACACCTACAGACACTGTGACTTGAACTCTGATATTGTGAGTACTCCAACGCTCCCCAGCATCGACCAGGCCTGCAACGGGGGTGTGTGTGTGACGTGTGTGTATGCGTGTGTGGTGGGCCCACAAAGTAAAAAGGTTTAAAGGGTTATTTTAAAAGATCTAAAAGGTTATTCTAAAAGGTTATTCTAAAAGGTTTAAACTTTAAAAGGACATTTAGTATTGTTTGTGTGAACATGTTATTTTTGCATATTGTCTTTGGTATTTCTGTTTCCTAAAAGGTCAAAGGCCCTTGAAGTACATTTTTGATTGCTACATTTTAATTTCTACAACCTTTAATTTTGTATTTTGCTTATGGTTATTACCCCTCAATTTCTCATTTTTCCTCTAGTTCATTAAATTGCCAGACAATTTTGAGGAAATACTTTTGTGGTTTATTTTGGAGTTGGGAATTAAATATGAACACAGGGCGCTACCTATGGTCAAGGTATAGAAGCGTTACATAAAATGGAGGCACTGCTGAGATGAATCATTCCCACTCTATCCTTTAATGTTTGACCCGTAAAAAAAAAAAAAAAAAAAAAGAAACGAGCATCATAGCAGCTGTGACAGTATGTCTACTCAGAACGTTTCTCAGATAGCAGCAGAGCTACATAGCTGGTGCAATTTAGAAATAATAGATCCAAAACATGCCTTTGCACTGACTGACGTTCCCGCTGACATTGACAATTCAATCATTGAGGAGGCTGCTCATGCAGTGAAGGCATTTGGAAGAATAAAAGTGAGAGAAGTTCAAAGTGACTCTCAGACCGGCAAGAGCACAGTGTTTTGTGAATGCACTGAAAAGGTAGACACAGACAATTTCCCTCTCTACCTGCATCCACTGAATGGAGACCCAGCATGGAAAATATCTCTCTGTGATGAACCTGCAAATTCTGCTGATGACTTCTTAACCAAGCTCAACAAATTAATGTCAGAAGCAGGAAAAACAGCAAAGGATGTTCATTCCCTGCTACCTACAACCGTTCCCCAGGGGACCTCACCTGAGTCGATCATCAGAGCAGTCGGTGACCTGTTAGGACAAACCATGAGACCTACCAATGAGAACAACGCCTTTCGACGCCTACGGATATTCTCTGGTAATATGCCCACTCCTGCAGGTGAGGAGAGCCTTGAACAATGGCTGGAGCAAGCCTGCCTAATGATTGAAGAGTGTGACTGCTCTGGGCGAGAGAAGCGAAAGAGAATAGTAGAGAGTCTAAAGGGCCCTGCATTGGAAATAGCTCAGGCTGTACGGCTTAATGACCCAGATGCTACACCTGATTGCTATATTGAGGCCCTGGAAAGTGCCTTTGGAACCCCTGAATCTGGTGAAGACTTGTATTTTGCCTTCAGGAGTTTACACCAACAGACAGGTGAAAAGCTGTCTGACTTCTTGAGAAGGTTAGAGCGCTCCCTGACAAAAGCAGTGAAAAAGGGGGGCCTCCCTAGCCACAGAGCCGATCGTGCGCGAATCGATCAACTCATAAGAGGTGCTACTCAGTCTGATATGATGTTGTTACACTTGAGGCTGAGAGAAAGAAGAGATAAACCTCCCACATTCTTAAAACTACTAAATGAGATACGTGAGGAAGAAGAATACGAGACAGCACGGCGCAAATTAAACACCACAGTAAGACAAGTAAAAGTCAGTGAAGAAACCAAAGCCAAGACTACAGAAGTTCAAGAGCTTAAAGCAGAAATCCAAGAATTGCGCACTGAACTTACTGAATTAATGAACAAGCGGCAAGATGCCCACACCGAGCCAGAGGCAAAATCAACCAAGAGAAACACGGATACAGCGACAGAAGGTGAGATCCAGAACTTAAGGCAGCAGGTGCAACAGTTACAACAACAGCTAACCGTAATGGCCATATCACACAGCTCAGCCATGGCAGAGCCTAAAAAGAGAGATGCGAAAGCCAGACCCAGCAGAACTGCAAATCCCAATATTGCAAAAGACTCTGAAAGCTATTTCTGTTACAGATGTGGAGAAAATGGCCACATTGCCACACGCTGCATGGCTCCTGAAAACCCTGGAAAAGTGATCCAGAAGTTACTTGGTGCTCTTCGCAAGAGTAAGGAGGAGCAAGGGGTACCTAGAAGCTCAGCTGAGTCGGAATCCAATGTTGGCTGTAGGCAAGGTTCAGTCCACACCCCTAAGCCATGTGGTTTGCCAGAAGGGCTGATTGGTCCCTCCATGATGTCCACTGTTAAACTAGAAGGACAACCTTGTAGAGTCCTTTTAGACAGCGGCTCCAGAGTCACCATCATATTTGAGAGCTGGTACTCCCGTTTCCTCTCCCATGTGCCTATTCTCCCACTCACAGACCTTGCCATTTGGGGCTTGAGTGACTCCAACTACCCCTATAAGGGATATGTAGCCATTGAGTTGGGGCTTCCCGCTAACAACAAAGGAGTGGAAGAGACAGTCTCTGTGTTGGCTCTAGTATGCCCCGATTCAAAGAGCCCTGACCCAGTTCCTGCCATTATCGGCACAAACTCAAAGAAACTGCGGTCCCTGCTAAAACACTGTGAGGACCTTGAAAGTGACAATGACATTCATGCTCTAAGAATCTCTACCCTTTTTCCAAAACAGTCTCCAGTACAGTTCAGCCCCCAAATGGATGCCATAGGCCAAGTGAAGTGGCAAGGCCCTGGGCTTCTCACGATCTCACCAGGGAGTGCACACTACGCTACCTGCCAAGTGGAACAGCAGCAGCATGCGCACCAAAGTATCCTGATATTGGAGGCTGATGGAGATACCAACCTCCCTGCCGGCATACTGGTTCCACCAGTTGTTCTACCACCTTCGGCCATGGATGCCAATAGTCTCACAGTTCTGTTGAGAAATGAAACCCAAAAAGAGACTGCGCTCCCTCCTGGCACAGTGGTGGCCCAATTATATCCTGTGGACACTGTTACCGAGTTAAGAAAAAGCTATGCCCCAACAAAGTCCATTGACCCCAGTCTGTTCAAGTTTGGGGATTCATCCATCCCTGAAGAGTGGAAATCCAGGCTAGCTACAAAGTTAGCACAGAGAACGAATGTGTTCTCATTGGAAGAATGGGATGTCGGCCTAGCAAGAGGCGTGACACATCAAATAAGACTAAGAGACTCTAGACCTTTCAGAGAGAGATCTCGCAGAATTGCACCAGCCGACATTGAGGATGTTCGGCGCCACATCCAAGAACTCTTGGCAGCTGGAATAATCAAAGAGTCCCGTAGTCCCTATGCATCCCCAATTGTCATAGTGAGGAAGAAAAATGGCAAGGTAAGGATGTGTATTGACTATCGTTTACTGAATTCTCGAACTATTCCAGACCAGTACACCATGCCGCGCATAGACGATGTGCTTGACAGTCTGGCAGGGAGCAGATGGTTTTCTGTGCTGGATCTGAGAAGTGGGTACTACCAAGTGGAAATGTCTGAGACAGACAAGGAAAAGACTGCCTTCATTTGTCCCCTCGGGTTTTTCCAGTTCGAGAGGATGCCTCAAGGGATCACTGGTGCTCCTGCAACCTTTCAAAGGTTAATGGAGAAAGCCATCGGGGACATGAATCTGATGCAGGTCCTTGTGTACCTTGATGATGTTATAGTGTTTGGAAAGACACTAGAGGAGCATGAGGACCGTCTCCTAAAGGTTTTGGACCGACTGGAAGAATGTGGTCTCAAAGTATCCATCGACAAATGCCAACTTTGCCAATCACAAGTGAAGTTCTTGGGGCACATAGTCTCTGCATCTGGTGTCGCCACTGATCCTGAGAAAGTGAGTGCAGTAAACTACTGGAAGAAACCTGCTGATCTGAAGTCCCTGAGGTCGTTTCTGGGATTTAGTGGATACTACAGGCGTTTCATTGAGAACTATTCTGCTATTGTTCGCCCTTTGACAGAACTAACTAAGGGGTACCCCCCTGCTCAGTGCAAACAGAAAGACATCATAAAAGAAAAAAAAGAGAGCTATTATAAGGTATCAGAACCTTTCGGCGAGCGTTGGACTTCAGCTTGTGACGACGCCTTCCATCACATCATCTACAAGCTCACACATGCACCAGTATTGGCTTTTGCTGACCCTACAAGGCCTTACATCCTGCATGTCGATGCAAGTCTGAACGGATTGGGAGCTGTACTGAATCAAGAATATCCTGAGGGGTTACGTCCAGTTGCTTTTGCCAGCCGCAAGTTAAACCAGGCAGAGCGAAACTATCATATCCACCAGCTGGAATTTCTAGCGTTAAAATGGGCGGTAGTGGATAAGTTCCACGACTACTTATATGGCGCCAGGTTCACGGTGAGAACGGATAATAACCCACTCACCTATGTCTTGACAACGGCCAAGCTTAATGCTGTAGGCCACAGGTGGCTAGCTGCACTCTCCACTTATGAGTTCAGCATTCAGTATAAGCCCGGCCGGGAAAACATTGATGCTGATCTGCTGTCCAGAAATCTGCCGGAGACAGAAGAGGGATGGATGGATGTTCCACCCTCTGGGGTAAAAGCTCTTTGTAGTAAGATTACTGCAATTGGCTCCTACAAAGTCATTACCCGATTGGTTGACCAACTGGGTGTTCCTCCTGATGCCGTTCCTGATGTCTATGCCTACTTCACCCAGATAGGTGTGAGTCCACTGGAGCAACTGAGTCCTAAAGAGTTAATAGCAGCTCAAAAGTCAGACCCAGTCATCGGACTGGTGCTGCAGCAAGTTAAGATGGGTCAAAGTGTCGCGGCTCATAAGCATGCAAATCCTGATGTTAGACTGCTCCAGCGAGAGAGCTCCAAACTTACAATAAAGCATGGCCTCCTGCACAGAGTCACCAGAAGACCCTCTGGGAGAGACGTGAGTCAGCTTGTGTTACCTGCTCAATACCGGCCAATGGTATTGAAATCATTGCATGATGATACTGGCCACCTTGGCATAGAACGAACAACAGACCTCATCAAGGACCGGTTTTACTGGCCCAGAATGGCCCCTGAAATTGTGAGGTACATTCAGAACTGTGGAAGGTGCATAGCAAGGAAGACGCTCCCACAAAGAGCTGCCCCATTACGACAGATCACAAGTAATGGTCCTCTGGACTTAGTGTGCATAGATTTTCTTTCCATTGAACCTGACTCCAAAGGCATAGCCAATGTACTGATTGTTACAGATCATTTTACCAGGTATGCTCAAGCATACCCAACTAAAGATCAGAAAGCCCTGACTGTCGCCAAAGTCCTCTTTGAGAAGTTCTTTGTACATTACGGGCTGCCAGCCCGCATCCACTCGGATCAGGGACGTGATTTTGAGAGCAAGATCATAAAAGAGCTCCTGAATATGCTTGGCATTCGCAAATCAAGGACTACCCCATACCACCCTCAGGGTGACCCACAACCGGAGCGATTCAATCGCACCCTTCTGTCCATGCTTGGTACTCTCGATCCTGCCCAAAAGCCAAAATGGAGCCAGCATATAAGTCAGCTAGTGCATGCTTACAATAGCACAAGAAACGACGCCACAGGGTACTCGCCATATCTGCTAATGTTTGGCAGGGAGGCGCGGCTTCCAGTGGATCTGTGTTTCGGCATTGGATCAGATGAGGAGGATGGCCTAAAGCATCACCAGTATGTGGCCAACATGAAAAAAGAGCTACAGAAAGCCTACCAGCTAGCAGTTGATGCAGCTTCCAAGAATCATGCACGGAACAAAAGACTGTATGATGCAAGAGTCAGGAACCAGGAACTGGGAGAAGGTGACCGAGTACTAGTTCGCAATCTTGCCATCACGGGGAAACACAAATTGCAGGACAAATGGAATTCGCTACCGTATGAAGTGGTTGCCAAGTTACCCAATCTCCCGGTGTATCGTGTAAAACCAGAGAGGGGAACTGGTGTGGTGAAAACACTACATAGGGACCACTTGCTGCCTATCGGTTACTTGGTGCGGATGCCTGTACCATCAGACGGGAAAGCACCCCCAAATAAGCCACTGACGAGGGCACAGAAAGCAAGGAAGGAAAGTCAGAGACCAAGCCCAGAGCACAGGAGCCAAGGAGACTGGACCTCCGAATCTGAAGAGGAAGGTTATTATAACTTGCCTCATTTAAACTTTGGGGGCGGTCACGAAAACGAAGGTCCGGCAGCTGAGCCCGGAGATGTCCTGGTCTCATATGAAACAGTTGGTGCTAATTCTAATGATCATGACTCACCTGAAGAGGATCAGGACTCTCCTGGAGAGGATCAGGACTCACCTGGAGAGGATCAGGACTCATCTGGAGAGGATTGTGATTCCCCTGAAGAGGAAGGACAAGCGGAGGAACTGCCAGCAGCAGACGAGCAGTTTGGAGAACCTCAACACCCTCACAGAGACTTTGTGGCAGACACAGAGCTAGCAGAGGTGGGGGCCTCAACCTCTGGCACTTCGGCTGTGGGTGCAGACTCTCCCCAAGAACTCAGAACAAGGAGGACATTGAAACCTGTCCTGCGCCTCAGTTATGACAAACCTGGAGAGCCTACTGACAGACCTGTGACTATAGTTTACAGAGGCATGGTAATTCAGATTAGCTATGAACCAGAAACTAAAGATGATTGTGCACTATTGCCACTTAGTGTTTGAAGGTAGCTTAAACAGTTGCTAACCTAACGGGTCTAATGAGGACATCTAGACTTTTAGAAGGGGGAGGGTGTAGCCCTAGGCCACTAAATATATTGAATATATATTGTTTTGTTCAGAGTGCACTTAGGAATGTATTAACTTGTTCACTTCAATACAACATTGTCCTGTCACTTTAAATAAGTTTTCTACAGGTGCTGAACTGTGCAGATAAGAGTACAACCTATGTTGAGTATTTTGGTGAAATGTAATTGGTTGTTTAAGAGTCATGTCATTTTTACTGCATGGTGATTTGCTGTTGAAGGAGAGGGAGGCGGGACAAGGAGAGAGGGGGAGAAGGAGTTGAGAGAGTGGAAAAAAGGAAGAGAGTTCTGCAGGGAGAAGGAGAGAAACCTCATGTGAAAAGAAATGTGATGTACAAGTCTTGAATGCTGTACAATATTAGAGTATAAGGAAGACTACAATTCAAGTGAGTGACTTTATGTGACTGTGCACAGATACTGTGAGAAGGGCAGCTATCAACACAGTTGTTGACATTGTGTATGAAGTTAGCTACAGTAGCCTCTCCAGTTAGCCTAGCCATTCAGTCTAAACAGATAGCTTCTCCAGTTAGCCAGCTTGGCTAATTGGCCTAGAGAGATCTTCAAGACCTCCCAGACCTGCTAGAACTGGCCCAGATAGCGCTCCCGGCTCCCAGGATACCGGGTAGTTCCTCTGGCAACGAGGGAGAAAGAATATTTGGCCTTCCAGTCCCCCTAGTAGTTCTTCACCAGCTCCAGTCACTCCACCCAGCTTGTGGGGTACACCTACAGACACTGTGACTTGAACTCTGATATTGTGAGTACTCCAACGCTCCCCAGCATCGACCAGGCCTGCAACGGGGGTGTGTGTGTGACGTGTGTGTATGCGTGTGTGGTGGGCCCACAAAGTAAAAAGGTTTAAAGGGTTATTTTAAAAGATCTAAAAGGTTATTCTAAAAGGTTATTCTAAAAGGTTTAAACTTTAAAAGGACATTTAGTATTGTTTGTGTGAACATGTTATTTTTGCATATTGTCTTTGGTATTTCTGTTTCCTAAAAGGTCAAAGGCCCTTGAAGTACATTTTTGATTGCTACATTTTAATTTCTACAACCTTTAATTTTGTATTTTGCTTATGGTTATTACCCCTCAATTTCTCATTTTTCCTCTAGTTCATTAAATTGCCAGACAATTTTGAGGAAATACTTTTGTGGTTTATTTTGGAGTTGGGAATTAAATATGAACACAGGGCGCTACCTATGGTCAAGGTATAGAAGCGTTACATAAGGATTTGACTGTGTAATGTATGTATGGTGATTGGTAGCCACATGAAACCACCGATTGTTGATGTCTGAAGTGGGTCTCTCCCGTTTGTGTACAGTAAGTTGAAAAGTCTTAACGAGGAAAAAGTTGAATGCAGAATAATAAGAAATGTTGGTTTTAACAGCCAATATGCCTTTGTTGCCCATCTTGCCCACTTTTTTCTTTTATCTGAGTAAATTGTGATTGTTTGTGAATTGTGAATTTGTGTTCAACTAGCTACTACTAGTAAGATTAGAAACACATGTTCAGTATTGTGCTCCGGGAAATAATTAGTCGACTGTACACCAGTTTATTGGCCATGACTCACTTCTTGGTTGTCTAACTTCTCACACTGCCTATTTTGATATGATGTTTTTGACCAGATAGGACCAATAAATTGTCAAGTACAATCTATCTAGTATTCTATCTGGTCTGATTGCACTTACTTAAGAGTGTAGTGGCTCCTGAAATGAATCTGATTATTGTCTAGGATAATCCCAGTGTACCACAAGGCATTATTTACCTTATTTGAATTGGGAGAAATGGGCTACTTCATGCTCACATTGCCTAGTAGCAATGACACATGTGTTTGTCCAGAGAGGTTCTCCTTTCACATCTGAAAAGTGAATGAGGTGAGAAATGTAGAAGTCAGCCTATTCCAGTTCCTGTTCTTGTATGCTCTGTTAAAGTCTGCTATCATTATTCTATTGTCACGTTACTAGAAACTGGTGGGAGGCATAAGCTTTATAATAGCAATACTTTGTTGCTAACCTAATTTCCAGATTTGTTTTTATCCCAGGAAGTACAGGTTTAATAATATAAGAGGTTAGTGGGCCAATAGCTGAGACATGGTTACTTGTTACAATTCACACACAGGATAGATTCTGGACTAGGTTATTCATGACGGCTGATCCAATCTAAATGTAGTTTTCTGAATAATAATATATTTTTTAAATTACACAAATATTTAGGCTTGCTACCAGCCATCGTAAGATCAGTAGTCGTCACAGGTACATTTTTTATGTTCAGGGTTTTCAGAGGTATGTGTGATCATTCCAGAAGGCCATCTTGGGGTGTGTCTTTCTGGCATTAGAACTCATATTACAGCTATGATGATAAATAACCGTTGCCTTGTGAGAAAGGCATTATGTCCATAATGTCAGTTACACAGCCACACGTTTTCTCACTTCCCAAACAGTTTTTTGTTACAGTTTTTGTGTAACACCAAATGTCATGTCGTGTTTTCTTTTTTTTTTCTCTCCCCTATTTATGTTCTTTGTACACACTCCTGATTTAGAGAATCTATTGTATACTATACTTCATCCTTTCAGAAGACATTAGTGTTAATGCAAACTGGTGCGCTCTGCACCCTCTTTAAAACCGGGAAAGCATCTGTCTCATTTTAGATTTTAGCGCTGGCTATTCAAAAATAGAAGATACACAAGCTCATATAGCTTGTACATTAAAAAAAATGTAATCTTGAAAGTTTGAGGACTACGGATTTAGAAGACATTTTGTAGAATCGGCCTCATGTCTTAATGGGTTAATCCCCCTGAAGGGTTAATACCCCTGAAGTAGTGACCATACTGAGACATCAGAAGAATATGTCAAACAGCCAGTCACCACCAATTACAGGCCTTTTTCAGTTACCATCTTCTTTCTCTGCAATGCCACCAACACGCCATTCATCATAGCACCACGTCATAATAATGACCTGTTATGGAAAGAGAAGAGAGAGGGTGAATAAATATAGCCTGTCTATTACTTTTGAGAATGTCAAACCAAGCGATTTAGCCAATGTTTAAGTTGCGAGGCAAAAAAGGTGTTACAAATAGATCACTGCTGTTGTTGAAACTTGATCAGTGCGAATAACAAGCTGTACAGCTTTCTTTAATTGGATTACAGCCATGCCTACACCATGAGCTACAATGGTCTGTTGTTCTATGGTGTATCGTTTCGTTCTCGTATACCCGTAAATCTCACACTTTTTCACAGACGAGCAGTCTTGCACACAGACACACACACACACAGGCTCGCGCACACACACACAATGTTATGACAATATGGCTCAGTAGTGTAGTCATCTGAGTGATTTCGGCAAGGTACAGCATTACATTCTTGCCATATAGAATTCCATAACATTGAAGGTTCAAGGTTCTAGCCGTCTTCTTCTTCCACACATCCCACCACCACCTAGTTACAGTATCTCCTCAACAATGTTTTGTGTCCCACGGGTTGCCTTGGAAGTCTGCTGTTGTGGAACTGCGTTGAGTGGCAAGAAAATCTAATTATTCCAGACGGATAAGGCAGCCAGTCAAAGGATGTGTTGTCACTGTCAGCCAAGTGGAAAAGGAGTCTCTGTAGGATACAGTAGCCTGTTCACTGTTGTTGTGACAGCAGTGACGTCTGTGCATCTGCTGGACTACCTGTCCTGTTTCACTGTGTTGTTTGGGCTTTTTTCTATGCTTTTGTTTACTGTAATGCATTGAAGTTTGAATCGTAATGGGGATTCATTTGAAAAACGTGGATCAGACCATATAGATTGCAGCAGGCCCTGGTCCTTGTGGCTATAGCAGGTGTAACTGACTACCAATAAATGGATAGTATATTTAATAATACAATATCACACGTGTACCAAGGTTTAGTTAACTTTATGATCCTAGATAACTATTTCCATGCATTTTATATATTTACCTTGTGGTGTTTTTGCTTATTATAAACCGCTCTGGATTAAGAGCAACTGCTTTAATGTAAATTGTTTTTGTCACATTGTTGGAAACAGCATATACACCTGCACTATTGCTACCAAGTAGAAATGTCTAATGGCAATGAGTCAGCAAGCCAGTATCTAATCTGGCTAGAACTAGCTTGTAGTTGCTAATCCAATTTGTCTTCATTAAAATTGCTACAAAATGTTAATAGTAACCATAGTGATGAATTACTATTTGAGAAGATAATTGGGATCTGAGATACCAAACCTCAATATAAAAAGCTGAACTATCTCTTTAAGGTCAGAACGCACCAAAGCAACTAGTCATCACAACACCTTGCAACAAAACCGTTTAAGGCCAAAGTAGTTGCTATTAGTTGCATGTAGGATTGGTGTGGACTTGCCTTTTAAAGCGATATTTCACTTTCAAACATGTTTGGAGTAACTCTAATGTCTACTCTGGCTTTTTAAGTAGCTTGTTTCTATATTTAGATATGCGTTATTCGTATTCATAGACGAGACATTTAGGCCCCCTTTCCTATAAAAACCCAGAGGGAAAATGAAAACCATGTTAGATTAATTGGTGTCTTGGTGACTGACATTAATGACAGTAAAGTACACCTTCTCGTGTAATATTGCTTAAATCTAACATGGTGGAGTTTAAGTTACAGTGACTATATAGAGTCACTGTATATAGGAGACATATCTAAATACTGAATCAAGCAACATCAAAAACTGAGTAGATGTTAAAATGACCCCAAACACGTTTCAAAGTGAAATATCCCTTTAAGTGTGGCGTGACCGTGCCCTTAGAGTGCAGTCACACTGAACTTTGATCGCACCTATGCTGGTGGATTCTGCCAATGCTTTTCAATGGGAATGGAGTTTTTTTTTTTTTTTTTAAATCTGTGAAAAAAACCTGAAAAGCATTGCTAGAATCCACCACATAGGCAGAATCAATTTTACCCTTAAGTGCAGCTTGGCTTTGCATTCAGATGTTGGCACAGGCAGGTTTTTTGCGCTGGTACTGTAGGCTTGGGAAGTTCAAGATGTGTTAAGTGGTATCCATGCTTTGTCAATTAGAGGCTATTACAGTAGGCCTCCTGCCCAGTGTTGTAATTGGCTAAAATCATGTCAGGCCAATCTAGACACAGTGTTGCTCTGTAGCGCATCCTATTGTTACAAGCTGGTCAGTGATGTGGTGTGGAAATAGCATATCAAAGGTAGGATCAAATATTTACAAGATTGACCCTTCCTAAATGATTGCATCCTGTTGGAGATCCAGTGGGTGGCGGGTCACAATTTTCCTCTTAAGCCCTATTTTTATTTTATTTTTTTCATGATATCCTCGTTAACACTTGGCTCACTGAGGTTCGGTGGTTGTAACTACAGCTGGTCACAGTTTCAGCCATGTAACTCATTCAAATATAATGAGGTCTTGTTTAGGAACTTAAGTAGTTAAGTGAGGAATGCATTATTTAGCATGAGCGACGTCAGGGTCACTGAACCGATTTGGATTAAAGGGTACTTAGCCTTACATAAGTGCGTTCATAAACACGTCTTCTATCAAGTGTTTTGAAAATAGTCACAGAGGAAGAAGAGGATGTATTGTGTGTTATTGTTTGCACTTACAGTATATCACAGTTGTCTCTTTCCCTTCTCTCTCTCTCTCTGTCTCTCTATGTGTCTGTCTGTCTCTATGTGTCTGTCTCTCCCTCCCTCCCTCTCAATTCAATTCAAAGGAGCTTTATTGACATGAGAAAACATACCTTTACATTGACAAAGTGGAACAAAACAATCAGAACAAAACAATGTACTATTAAATATAAATTTGAATAAATAAGCCTGTAAACACAGCTGTGTTACTGTACATTGCAACTTAGAGGGAAGACTATTTCACAAAACTATAGATTGTCAGAAACCGTTATACATCCATATAGGAAAGGTTAACTTGGTATAAACTTTTGAAAGGTGACAGCAGTATTTCAATGTTTTGCATTCACTTGGTATATTTGCGACAAACTGCAGCAATTTATTCAGTATTTCTATGTACTGAGGTAATTTAGTGTCTCTCACACATTTTAACAATTTATGTCCACTCAAAAGGAAATGTATACAAGGACAAAAATAGTGTATCAAGGTTACATCCACAAAGTCAAGGTATATGTCTTCATGATACAACAAGTATGTCATGTCACCCAGGCCTCCATGGGCACCAGCAGCAGTGTCTCAAAGTTTGTAACATCACTGTTTATGTCCTTTTCCGTATCAGCAAAGATAGTATTTGTGCATTCACCAATAATTTTGTTTTGCCCAGCAATGTGTGTCCCTGACTGGCTGATTAGGTCGTTACAACTAAGGCCCCAATGCAACTAGTTGCACTCACAACTCCTTGGAACAAAATCTAGCCAACATTGTCATGGCAGTGCGACTCGTACATGTAAAAGCAATTAAGTGGTCTACAAACAAAAGTGACTGGAGCAACGTAAAGCTCTGACCTGAGACATGATGATTTCCTTGATGACCTAACCACATTTTTGTTTTCAATTTACAGAAGTTATCTCGTTTCCCTGGCAAAGAGCTTTCTCGCTTTGCTTGCTCCACCAGTTTTACTGCATACTTCAGAAATGGTTTCTGTTCGTTTGTTTTGCTGTTGTTATCGCCCCACAAGATACCTGGGTCGATACAGTATATCATACATGGGCAACTGGTGGCCCGGGGGCCACATGCAGGCCCCCACCTTCACTTAATGTGGCCCATACTGTAGGGTAACATCATTATTTATTTCAGTTGTTACAATTCAGCTGTTACAATTCCAAACATGCAAACATGACTGAATGACTAGTATTAGAATTGTATTGCCTTTTTATGTCCAATGTATTTGTAATTTAGTTCATAAAGTTAACATAACTATAATTAAAGGCATTTGAAATGAAATAAAAATGTTACATTTCAGGATTCCAATTCAAAAATAGCAAAAATAGCCGATCTACAAGCTCAAAATGCGTCGCAGGGCGCATTACGACAGTAATATGCAATGTGGCTCTGGAGTGAGTGTGGAAATAGAGTGGCCCTCTCCATCTTCAAAGTTGCCCACCCATGCAGTATATAACAAAATGTGGTAATTGGATGTGTGCTGCTGCTGTTGTCTGACAACCAAAACAAATATTGCATCTTCCTAATTGAGTTATCTGTAGTCAGTGACTGAAATTAATTAATGCTGGTATCGGAAACCTTAAAAATAATCGATAAGTATTCTTTCAAAATGTCCAGTGTATTAACTAGACAACATGGGTCCTGTATGTGGGTCCTGTATTAGACAACATGGGTCCTGTAGGCTGTATGTGGAACCGTTACGACTCAGCTATGGTTGTAATTACCCTGGGTCCAGATAGCTCTTCATGGAGGACTTGAAGTTAACAATATAGCCAGATAATTAAATATTGGTATCGATATTGTTGAATTGCTCAGCTGTGAGTGTTGTTTCAGTTTTAGCCTGGTAGGGAGTTCACAGGCCCAGATGTTGTCCAGTCTCTCTGGCCCTTCCCCTTCCAGCTCAGACACAATAGGGTCTGTGTGCGTAATCCTGTTCCAGCTACTTGTCCCATCAGTGTTGATTTCGTCAAGTGTGTTTTTCGCTGACGAACACAAATTAATTTACCATTAAATTAATTTAAATATACTGACAATTCCGTCAACAAAACAAAAATAGACTAAAATGTTAGGGAGGGACTAGTGGAGATGGAGAAGAGATCATTTTATGTTTGGTTGTGCTCGGCTGTTGCGCTAGAGCAGATCTAGAAGCTCACAATGCATAAGCCTTTACAACGACGCCATCAAGGCCTGCATAATGCATTTTTGTCGACAAAATCAACTGTAGATTTAGTCGACTAAAATCGTAAAACTAGACTAACCCTAAAACATTTCAGGTGACTAAAATATTCTAAAACTAAATGGAATTTTATTATCTAAATTTGCCGTCAAAATCAACACTGTCCCATAGCTTCATTTGATTGGCTCGTAGCAGATTTGAACAGGAAAACAGGTACGCCACCTTCTGGAAACACAGGACTACTGTTAATGCACAGAGCCTATAAACAGACTACTGTTAATGGACAGAGCCTATACATGGAAAGGAATTTTAATTATTCAAATGCAGCTATTCAAATGACCAGATAACAACACTGGCCTTCCATTATATTCATTAGAATAGGTTTTAGTATTATTTTCTTTAATAAATTGATAGGCCTTGCAATAGTTTAGTGATTAATTAATGTATGAATGTACACAAATTATACAAATGAACATCATTTAATTTTTTCCTCTTAATGTAAACATCAGATCTGCTTGTTGAAGATGTAATGGCCTGGGTTAGTATTGTGGTGTCCCATAGATCGGCTCTACCATTGAAGGTATTTTCCATTACAGCTTTGTGTGTTATGATTCAAAGAGATTCCCAAGTGACCCGTGAAAAGAGCAGTGGGCTGATGCTTTGTGTTATGTTAACGCACGCATGAAGTATGGTAGCATTAACTCTGGTACACGCCCACCACAACCCCCCCCCCCAAAAAAACATCAGTTTGCATGTACATTATGCTCAAAGGACCATAATCGAAATACGCTTTCAAGATTGTTTTCAAACAATTCAGTTGAAAATATATAATTTTTGTATTGAGCAACTTATTTCTTGCGGAAGCATACATTTGGCATTTTGAATGCGAGAGAAGAAAAGTTTTCCTTTTCACCTCACCTGTCATAAATATAGTCTATTTACGACCGCCTAAGATATGATGCCCTAGTCTGAAATATTGGCCGAATTTGGATACACTGAAGTGAAGGCTAAAGCCTCTCCAATAAACAATTCCTCTTGAGAATAGAATTCATGAAACAAGCATGCAGAGAAATGGGAATGCAATTACTACTACATGTGTAGCTTTGGCTAATGTCTTTATCAGTCTGATTATTTGTAGCTTTGGCTAATGTCTTTATCAGTCTGATCATTTGTAGCTTTGGCTAATGTCTTTATCAGTCTGATTATTTGTAGCTTTGGCTAATGTCTTTATCAGTCTGATCATTTGTAGCTTTGGCTAATGTCTTTATCAGTCTGATTATTTGTAGCTTTGGCTAATGTCTTTATCAGTCTGATCATTTGTAGCTTTGGCTAATGTCTTTATCAGTCTGATTATTTGTAGCTTTGGCTAATGTCTTTATCAGTCTGATCATTTGTAGCTTTGGCTAATGTCTTTATCAGTCTGATTATTTGTTGCTTTGGCTAATGTCTTTATCAGTCTGATTATTTGTAGCTTTGGCTAATGTCTTTATCAGTCTGATCATTTGTAGCTTTGGCTAATGTCTTTATCAGTCTGATTATTTGCATGCTAGAGATAAACAAACGTGTCCCAAACAGCATGGCACCGTCCTTAAAGACGAGGTGATTCAATCTATGTTGATACTAGTAGCCATAGGTTGTTGACATGACAACCAGATACCAGATTATTCTAATCTAGATAATGCACATTCTGCTTGCCTAGGCACGATGGTGATTCAACTATGTAGGGAGGATGAGGGTAAACAAACAATTAATACATTGTACTTATGATAATACTGTAGAATATCTTTGAATGTATATTATTCATCAGTTTTTCATAGTCCAGAATTAACACCTAAATGAAATCGGAATCAATATTCATTTGCTGTACATAATAGCAATACATAGAAAATTAAGAATTGATATTGTATCAGACTCCAGAATATAAAATCTTATATTAATTCTTGTTGTAATAGTAAGGCCTGACTTCAAAACAAGTAAGACATCACTGGTTAAAAGCACTAGACAGAGTGACTAGTATTGATGAGCTTTGGTTCAGATTATTATTGTGGTCAAAAGTCAGTAGCTCTTGGAATGAGGGAACAGTGGGTCAGCAGGTCCGGTCAGTGTGCTTTCCTATTGCGTCACACTTGGGACTTCTGGCTTTCACAGTGTTTCTCTTATTATAGTGTTTGCAGTTAAAACATTATTGATTAGAGTAGAGATAACACTAACACTGATATATGTTTTTGAGGCTGATGACGATATCAGATTACTTCCTTTCCATATCACCCAATACCACATTTTCTGCACAAATGCAGGTACAAAATGAGCTTTTTAGAGTAAGTACGATATATTGGTACATCCCTAGTCTAGAATCTACAATTACTGTTTTGTGTTGTCACTGCTTAAGAAAGCGTGTTCATGTCCATTTATAGTTCTGTAGTTGAGATTAACCATATATCACTCTGGAAAAGGTTACAATATGTGAACTTTAACCACGCATGACTCCTAAAAGGTTACAAAAGGCCGAAAATTAGGCTGTCAACCTACGTTATTGAATACTTGGACAGTCATACCACTCTTACGCCCCATGACATCCAATAACTTCCTCTGATGACTCAAACCAAAACTGTGACTGCCTGCTACTGTAACATCCCTTACTTTAAATAACCAGATTGTTCATGTACACAGACGTGGCGTGCGTGCGTGCATGCGTGCATGCGTGCGTGTGTGTATGTGATAGCTGTTTAAGTCTCCTCATTAACACAGAGTGTTGGATGCAGATGCAGATGCAGTGGGAGAGACTTGTGAACCATGTCCATAATGAGCTAATAACACCGGGGCTAATGAGGCTTCTGTAATTAGTGGCACCAGTGTCAATGGAGCCATTAGTTCATTCAACACCGGCCGTCGCCCAGTCTGCACATCAGCACAGTGACGAGAAAGACACATCTGACTTACTGTATGGATTCTACTGCTCGAGAAGAAATAATGCCTAGGCCTAATATGTTCTCTTTATACTGTGCTATAATAAGGTCCATCTCTCCGGCTTGCAGCCCACTAGAATGGTGTCATTGTGCTGCTGTTGACCCTGTGGGCTGACCAGCCAGGGATGTGGGCGGCTGGCTGACTGCCCGATGGGGCAAGTACCACACTCGTGACCATGTGACAATGAGTGGTCAGGTCGGGCCTGTGTTTGGGTGAGCCAGTCTGGCTGGGCCTGATGCCACCTCGATTGTCAGGACAAGGCTGCCATTGCCAAATGTCTGTAAACAACCTATTATGATGACTTCTATTGTCTTTCTCCTTCGGTTCCTTGCACAGGCGAACAGAAGGACAACAGTTTCATGACACTGTGTCCATCTTCCTCAACAAACGAATGAAAGAAATGTCCTATCCGGAGGTGTCCTCTATCAACAACCCACCAACCCAAAAATTAAAAGTGACAACACGGCCCGAGGAACACAGAATTTCCGCTGCTTACTGTATGACAGAGATGACAAAAAGCTAATAAACAGCTTAAATTTGGGGAATTTGTCACTGTCTTCATATGCTAATGGCCTTGTGGGAGTTAGATCAATTGCTCGACCCACAGAGGAGAAATATGCAGATTACACAGCACGATGGACTGATGAACAGACAGAGGTTCCTTCATTTTATAGTAGGATTCCTAATTATTTCTTTCTGTCATGAGAACCTTGTTGCGCAGAAGTACACTGTTCCACACAAGCAGCGAAAATCCATAACTCCCTGTCTCTGCAGATATCATGCATTATGAATGTAGTAGTAATCAGTTGGAGGTAGGGAGACTGATCAGTTCTTCTGTGCACTTAACACGACAGAAATAGAAGAAAGATGGGTCTATTTTTAAGCAAAGCAGAGGTATGTTATTTTTCCAATGGTAGAATCATAGCACATACAGTACATTTGCCTACTAGAAAAGGCACATGTCTCCAACAGGCCAGGTTGCCTACCCAGGGCTGGCAAACTTTGGTTTCTGAAAAATCTGAAAAATCTAACGTATACATCTTGATCACATGACAGCAGAGAGAATGTGTACCTACCGATGTGTGTGAGTTTGGCCAAAAGTCTTTATGAGTAGTAGAAAAAAATGGCATAAATTTATATCCATCACAGAAAGAGCCAATAGGCCTACATTGTGTCATGATCCAAGTTATCCAGGGAAAATATGTTCATTGTAAGACCTACGGTTCAAGAAGTATAGGCCATTATGGGCTGTTGTAGCACCACCATAATGTGTTTTGCAAATATCGGCTTCCTGGTGACGCTATAACTGGCCGATGTAAAATATTTGGGGCAGAGGTTCTGCTCTGGTCTCCAAGGAGTGTGTGTGCACAGTTTCACATCGATCGGGCCAACGGTGCCAGAGATGATCTGTACCCAGACGGACGGACACACACAACACACGGACGGACAGACGGGGCGAAAACATAGTCTCGGCCATGCCTTCAGCCTGGTGGAGACGACAATGAGCCTACATAGCATGCATACAATACCTACCAGTGAACTTTGTCACAATCACGCATGATTATTTTTCATTCGTATTGTCTAGTCTTCATAGCGGGCTATTAAAAAACTATTGGATAAATGCACAAGTCCATATATATCAGTATGCAGTATTTTTCACAGCTTTCCCTGAACTCCTTACAACCTTAAGTGATAAGAAATAAGCTGTTAAGACTGGTGGGGAAATTCATGCAATCTTTGACGTGTATGTTTGTAGGTCAAGGTTTGAATGCAAGTCACAGTCACAGGATCACCGTGTTTTATAGAGTAGGAGTGTTCCTGATACATCTCAAGTTCCTCGCCAAATGCCATCCTTTTCTAATCTACAGCCAGTTCCAAGAGGCAGATAGGATTCACACATAGGCCTGTATAGCGTCTCGATCTGGTTTAATTTTTGCGTTCCCATTTATTATACACATGGGTGAACAGGAACTTACAAGCTCATCTACAAGCTCATGAGTCACAACACATTGTGCTGTGACTTGCTTGTAAATCTACTATTTTTGATGTGCGACATATTTATATGTGCACAACCAAGTATAAATCGGCGATTAGGACAGACCTGCTGGGTGAGCTGCCATGGAGCAAGCTGCAAGAGAGTAAGAGACACACTGTGACATTCTGTCAGCACACACACACACACACACACACACACACACACACACACACACACACACACACACAAACATGTCTAAAGGAATAGAAGACATGCACATTCCATGCAAGCAGTCATCACAGCTGAATCAACCGGTTGGTAGATGATTGTATTACAGGAAATAATGTGTATAATCTCCTACAGCATCTCTTCTTTCTTTCTTCTGATGAATTTACACGTTAATGTAATGAATTTACATTATTTTGACATTAGGATGATGTGAAACTACAACAAAGATTGCTTTATTTAATTGTATTGAGATCAGTGTCTAAATCCCTTCTGTCTCCTCTCTCTCTCGGCAGACTGTAACTCGGTGGGAACACTGCGATGACAACCCACTATTCTAGCCATGGAGACAGAGCTCAGTCCACTGACCCACATCCACGGCTGCCCGCCGCTGCCCCAAAGCTCGAGGTCCAGCGATCGCTCAACATGGAGACCATCACCATCCACTTCTCGGCTCTTGGGAAGGAGGAAGAGGAGGAGGAAGAAAAACTTTCTGTCTCCCTCATCTGTCCCGATCAGGATGATTCGAACATCGCCACGGCCTTAGAGGCAAGTGAAGAGATGTTTGAAGGGATTCCATTGAACTCTGTGGCCAAAATTGTAGTTGTTCCTGAACCTTCATCTGCACTTTGTCGAGCTTTGGATCATCAGAATGCCAACGCTCCCACTGAACGGAGAGGCTCAATTCCCACCTCATCTCGGCCTAAATCTTTGAGCTTTCCCTTTCCCAGTGACAAACCCTTCTTCAGCATGGTGAAGTCTCTCTCCTCTGACCTTGAGCCTCGTGAGGGGCTCCCTCCTCCCGCCCCTCCAACGGTAAGGCACAGACAGCTTATGAAGAACCTTGTCAAATCCTTATCCTCGGATACCTCACAGGAGTCCTCCTCTTCCTCCTCGTCCTCCTCTTGGGATTCCCTCAACTTGCAACGCTTCAAGCAGTTCACCCAGTCGCGCATGCCAACCGTTGCCGTGTCGTCGACGGGCGATTCCAAAACAGTGCCTTCGCCTCAGCAAACGTCGCAGGATAGTCGCTCCTTCTTCAACGTCTCTGACGTCGAAGCCCGAATTGAAGACACCAAGCGCCGTCTGTCTGAGGCCATCTACGAACCCCTCCAGCTCCTGAGTAAGATGATAGACGAGAAGAGCGGCAGCGCTGTCGGGAGTGGCAGCATGATCTATCGGCCTAAGGCTCTCTCGACCGGTCCCACAGAACTCTCTAACATGGCTTGTCTGAACAACAGCAACATTGAGAGCAACAACAACAACAGCTACTGTATCAAGGAGGAAGAGGGCAACGACTGGCAGGTGGAAGGCCCTAACAGTGCCGCATCCGGTCAGGTTGAATGGCCGAGTCAAAACGTGGGTGATGCCAAGAGCCCCAACAAATCATGTCTCGGGTCCATGTCTTTGGACAAGTGCTCAATGTCTGCTCTCGCCAAGCAGGAAGATGAGGAATTCTGCATCCTCTACAATGAGGACTTTGAGACATGTACAGACGCAGACGGCAACAGAGGGCATAGGAAAGATGTTACTGGGATGCCAAATCGAAGTAGAATGCCACACAGGGGCAGCACTGCCACTGAGCTGTGCAGTGAAGATGAATCCGAAAGTGAAGAGTCCGCACCAAGTGTTCCACGCTACACTCTTATCACCCTAACAGCATTAGTCTATTGCTACTTTGTACTACCCTTGCCCAGTTACATTGGTGGAATGCTGCTTGGGGTTGGACTGGGATTCCTTTTAGCCATTGGGGTGGTGTGGCTGACAGGACCAAAGCCTTCTGGCCACAGTTCGAGACATTCCAGACATCATACGGAGCTGTGGAACATGGCCCAGTTGGACATCAAGGAGCCAAACATCTTTAAGGTGACTTGTTTTTTTCCCCCCTTAACTTTTTAAAATCCATTCTGTTCCTAATATGCTGGTGGATTAATAGAATATGTAGTATACATTATATGGGGGAGGAGTCACCTGTTTAATGTTTTCAAAACTTTGACTACACAGTAAAGTAGACTAGACCCATTCCTTACAACATAGATTCAAGTGCCCATCATTATCATCAGTGACATCACAGTCACCGCCCTCTCACATTGGCATCAGTGCAAAGGGCTGTTATAATGGCCAGTATAAAATGCCACAATGTGGCTAGTAAACTAAATGTAATTTCATGAAGAAAATCTATTAAGGACCATCAAATGTGATCATCCTTGCTTCTGCTTTGTCCCTACATCGATCTGTCTGCATCGATGTGGAACAAATAAGAGGGTATAGTCATGGTTGATTGCTCTGTCAGTATAAATGGCCAATAAATTACCTGAGGAAACCAGCCAGTCGGCTCATTTAGACGCATTATGGTTCAAATGGTTTCTAGCCTCTGTGGGTTGTAGTTTAGCAACAAAGGCTGTTAGCCTGTTCTTTGTCCACTCCTAATGCTCATCCTAAGGATTAGCCTGCCAGTGTGACCCCCAAGGCAGCCATTGCGCCATATAGTCTGGTCACCCCACACAGTCCATGGCCGCCTTCCAAATGATGTCACCTTTGTATTGAACGCAAAGGCCAGCAGACATAATGGAATGGGTCCGATGTATCATTTGACCCCTTGCACTACAGCTCGACAGATTGCTGGCTTAGTATTACTCTCAGAGTACACAGTATTTGGACCTGATCTGCACTCAGCGTAGGGATAAGAATATATATGACACTTCTGTCTATCTATCTTTTTTTCTATCTCTGTTATATGACTTAACCATGTCCCATTTTTTTTTCTCGCACTCTTGCTGTCAAACTCTTGTTTGATCTTACCACAATAGGCAAACTGTCTCCATGCCTCTCGGCAATCTTTCAAAGATGCTGATAAATCCGTGAGAGAGAGCAGGGATGGGGATTGCTAGTTACATGGACAGGGATAGCTACTGTTTGAAATGAGCTGCCTATGACAGTATACAGGCTTCTAAGTATGTGAAACAACAGACCCCCAATAAAGAGAGAGAAGAAAGAAGGAGAGAAAATAGCATGTGCCAGTGCATATATCTATACAAAAAAAGAAATATGTTTTTCAGGCCAAGCTGAGGGGATCCTTTAGCTGAATAATGCAAAATCTCAAACTCATCAAAAGTTTGAAGTGAGGGGCACCTCACTTCACACACTTTTTTGCTTTTGTATCCATCCTGGCTTGTTTCTTGTATGAAACAAAATTTGTTTCAAGATTTATACATTGACATTTAGTGCTCTAAACAAACATTAAAGTCCATAGACTTACTTGGTTGGAAAACGATTTACTTGGAGAGGGCTAGCTCCAATGCTAGCCCCTCTAGACAGAATAATGATGACCCTGTAGAAACATACATAATCTGCTCTATGGCCATGGAAGATTTCACTTGAATTTTGAACATAAAATATTCTATTAACATTGTTTATTTGACTATGACTCCTATTTAAGATTTCTGAAAACCATTCCTTACAAAAACTGTTCAAATGAAACTCAATGATGCTGTCATCCAGTTTAATATTCTGTTTAATGTTCTGGTTAATGAAGAATTTAAAATTGAATTTAAAAATCACACTCATATGTGAAGTGATGGATGCCCAGATTTTGGAGGGCATGTTAAATGAAATGCAAGTATTACAACATGTTTTTATATCAGCAAGATGACTTCTTGCGTTGTCATTTACTGCCCTAAACAAACATTAGAAGTCCATAGACATGTCAACCATTTGAAGAAAGAGCGTACTTTACTCTTACAAAGTGAAAAATCTGTCATTAAAGGATACGCGGACTAAATTAAGAGTCATTTTAAGTAATCTGCTTGTTATATTTATTGGATAGAATTTTCTCATGTTAAAATGTACCCATCATCTCCTTCTGCAGGGCTGGATGAATGAGATTATGAACTATGATCCGGAGTCCTATCACGCCTCCCTGACCCACTCCGTCTATGTCCGTCTGGAAGGCTCCATCTTGCGTCTGTCCAAACCCAACCGTAACATCCCCCGCCGCGCCACCCATAATGAACGCAAGCCTGATGTCACCTACATCAGCCAAAAGATCTACGACCTTGTAGACAGTAAGGTATGTACATATGTGTTGGTGTTTGTGGTCGGCTCAGCATCATTTCATGCATGGAAATGTTACAGAAAATGATAGCAAAAACGTTTCATGCATTGCATGAACATTTGCATAGATTACTTTCAAGTCGTCTAGTAGTCAAGATCAAATGAATAATAATAACTAAAGTAGAAAATTACAAGTGATTGCAGAATTCACAACAACAATGTTGTTCTAGAGCAGTGGTTCTCAACCTGTGGGTCATGACTCTATTTTGGGGAGTGTCCCCAGTGAGAGTGAAGTGACAATTTAAGGACTTTTAAGACCTTTTTAATACTGTAACAAATAACATCGCATGGATGCACCTGGGACGTATCCTCAGTGATGTATCCCAAGGTCATCGGGGTTTCGGGTCTCTCGAACATCATACCCCTCACTCAGGCAACCCAGCCGGGGTGATCAAGTCCCGACTTACGTCCCAGTAGCTACCCTCGATCAGTCCCATTAGGGAAAGACCAAGGACACACAATCCGTTGGAACTACTCCAGAACTACTCTGCCAGGGCTGGGAGGTACGCTTCTGGCACATGGAAGGACTAGGCTCTGTGGGTTGACTCCTGTCCGGGCCCCTCCTACGTCTCACCAGGTCCACTCCTGCTCTCACCAGGCCCAGGACCTGTGCGTTGCACCAGAGTCCCAGCACCAGACACTTCATTTAGGAGTGGTGGATTCCTAAGCCGCAATGGTTCCGCAGACTCCACCTGAGCAGGAAGGTGGTGCTGCAGGCTCCGCTTGCGGCTTGAGTGGCCCTCCTAAAGGCCTCACCGAGGGTTTGTTGGGCTTCCTCCTCACAGAGGACACAGGCTGGGGCGCTAACCCCATACTGCTCACCCGGGTGCCGTCTACATTCCGGCTGTCACCCGTCTCTCCGGTGGTCACCAGACTATACCTGGTTGTCACATTGTCTTACTACACTAATACTTAATAATAATAATAATACAATTACAATATCAAAATACAACATCAAAAGTAATCAACAAACTATACTATAAAAACAAATGTTGAAATAAAATTAAGCAAAAAAATAAAAATAGCCGATCTACAAACTCATATGTATTTGTGGAACCGAGTCAAACAAAATGTAATGCCACAATTCCAGGAGCTTGTCAAGACAGACAAAAGGTTGAGAACCTCTGAGTAGCTGGTTAATGTTATCCCTGGTACTGTACATGCAAATTAGTTATTTCAAGATCATGCCTTGTAATCCTTTCCTCTCAGGTATACCTGGTCCCTCAAAGCCTGGCCAGGAAGCGGGTATGGAACAAGAAATATCCCATTTGCATTGAACTGGGGAAACAGGACAACTTCATGTCGAAGGCCGAGGGCGAACGATCTGAAGCTGCCGAGGAGCGGGCGGGGCCCGGCACCGAAGACCGAGGGGAGGGAGTGGGAGGAGCCCTGACGCCGCCGTCGTCCTCCAGAAAGGACCTGACACTCTACCTGTTCGGCAGGACGGGCAGGGAGAAGGAGGACTGGTTCCGGAGGATTCTGCTGGCCTCCAAGCCCAAGGCGGAAGTGAAAAGAAGTGCTAGCATTGTGGGGAGTAAGAACGGTAAGCCCCAGAGCGGTTTAGTGTGCACAGCTGCAGTGCTGCCATACACCAATCATTCTATCATTCATTACAGGCCTGTTCATACTCCAGTTTTAGGTGATCACCGAAAACTACAACATGACATCACGCCGCAGTGATAAGCGACTCACCGCTCACCCCACCACTTCGCTCTGTTTTTACTGACCACAGTTTTGGTGGTCACCTTATCACCTAAAACTGAATAAGCCTTTAGTGTTAACCAAATGAACGGAATGAGTGGATCCACAAGCTTATAGATTGACTGTTTTCGTCAAAGGGCTTTGGTGTAGAGGGAAAATAGGAGTGTGCAAAAAATAAAAAACATTTTAACCCATTCTGGACGCGAACCCCTTTTGGTGTTTTAAGCATTATGTTATACTTGAGCTATTGAAAAATAGCAGATCTACAAGCTCATTGCGTGGCACCGAGTGCAGCGCTACAACCTTGTAGAACTGCTATTTTTTTAAATCGTGAAAATGTGTCGCAAATATTTGAATATATATTCTTTCAGAGCGAACAAGATTTGCTTCTGGGGGGTCCCTGGAACAGCATATTTTCAGATAGGGGTCGGCAGCCAATTACATATATTTGAGAATCACTGACATAGAAACATAGGTTTTTCAGAAAACTGTCACTGAAAAGACATTTATGGAATCGTCCTCAGGTCTAAATGGATTAAAAGAACCTTTGGGTCTTTCTTCTGTCCCTTCTGTCTGGTGGTGACACAGCCTTTAGCTCCCACAGTCGCAGCAGCAGCCGTGGAAGTCTGGACGAGGCTCTGGCATCTCTACCCTGGAACAAGGACTCCTCCTTCTCCTCAACAACCACAACAACAGCGGCTGCAGCAGGTAGTGCCAACACCAAACCTCTGGGTTTGGACTACAGCATCTACATGGCGACCCTAGTGCCAACGCAAGCTTCCAGCCCCATCCCTCCTTCCAGCCCCATCCTCCAGAGTCCACAGAGCAGCCCCGTGACTAGCAAGAAGGTAGGGCACGTGAATGTGTGCACGCACACACATTCACATACATACATTCACATACATACATTCCCACGGTCATGAAATTCCTGGAAAATATAAAAAAAGAAAACAAAAACTGTCCTGGAAAAGGTTTGGAATTTATCAAGGGTCCTGGAAAAATAGTTGGCTATGCATCGTTTGTGGCTATTGATTTTGTTAATGAAAAACTTTTCCCAAAACACAAAATAATTATGTAACATAAGTCGTTTTTTTGTGATTGCAGCCTAATGTGTACCGGTACGTGGCAAAACTAACAGATCTACAAGCTCACATTGTAAGCAAGATACTCATCATTGCGCTGAATGATTGTTATATAGGCCTGGAAATTGGGTTCAATTAAATATTCTGGAAATCCATTGTTAAAAAAATGTGTGGGAATCCTATAATACACACACACACACAAGATTCCCTCCATACTTAAGACACATTCACAGCAGACTCCATTTACTTGCTTTTAACGTGACCTATGCTCCCCCTCGCTGTGCTCCCTCCCACCATCAGCTTCCCAGCAGCCCCGTGGCACGGCCCGTGGTGGAGGAAGAGGTGGACCCCGTCGCCTGGGTGAACGCAGCGCTGGGCCGGGTGCTGTGGGACTTCCTGGGAGAGCCCTACTGGGCAGAGGTGGTCACCAAGAAGATCCAGATGAAGCTCAGCAAGATCCGGGTGAGTGGATCTCTCTTGGTAGTGATGACTTATGGCAAACTCTGACCTTTCACCTCAGAACTGCTTTGATCGATTGTTTTTTTGTGTGTTTTTTTTTTGCATCGTGAAATAGCTTAGTTGGTTTTTAGGAAGAAGTTAACGGTAGTGTAAAGTGATATTTGCTGGTTTAAAACCAAAACGTCTTTTGTTATAAAAGAGTTATAGCTCTATATTGTGATAATAATCACTGCTGTATAGAGGTTTGTTCAATAACAGGGCTGGATCATGATTGTTCGGTACCAGGGGTCTCCCTGTCTTTCCAGGTTTTTGGTAAACCTGGAAATCAGTAAAGGGATCTATTTATCAGCTTCAATTCCAGGTCCAATTTCGCTAATCATTCCAAATCCTGCATCCTGTCTAAGTTCCCTCTCCTGATTGGATGAAATTGGTGTCCCACCTGAAAATGTATTTTGTGTTTAATAAAGAACTGGAGAAAAGGGGAGTATAGTTGATAAGCTGTGTGTTTGTATTCTCATCTCTCCCAGCTGCCTTATTTTATGAATGAGCTGAAGCTAACAGAGCTGGACATGGGTGTGGCCACTCCCAGGATCCTTGGAGCATCCAAACCTTCTATAGACCACCAGGGTAAGACCCCCCCCCCCACACACACACACACACACACACACACACACAATTATATTGCATAAGAAAGACGCTTATCTATTGACATTATAGCAGGAGTCGGCAAGTCAGTTGGCCTTGGGCAACTGGATGATGGGCCAAAATACAATGGCTAATTTAGAAGCTGGAACATACATCAAACCATCGTATACAATAATCACTAGATTTCTATAAATAAATGCTATGATAAATCAAGAGGTGTGCTTTAACTACTGATAGAAATGTGTGTGTAATGGCCTGTGTAATCATGTTGCGCATGCTCCACGTGACACGTGGAGGGTATTTACACTGTAGTGAATGACAAGAACTAGTGACAGTCCTACTCCTTTTTGAACAAGAGCTCTTTCAGGGTTCAAGGTCGGTGAGAAACGATGTATTGTATAAGTCACGTTTTTTTAAATGTGAGAAAGTCTGAAGAGGAAACTTTATTGACCCATCAAAGATTTACAGGTGTAAAAAAAGAAAGAACAAACATTCCAAACCTGCTCTTATCAGGACTTATTGACTTGAAGTGTTTCATTGTTAAAGTTGTTAATGAGTTGTAAAATGTAAAAGGATAGATTTGGCAAATGTATTAGAGTTCTTGAAGTAGGAGAGCAATTTGTGACTGAACACTATAATGTTATCAGTGAATTGACAACAGGAGGCCCTGTAATGAATATAAATACAGCTCTTATCTTTTTCAGCCGTTTCCTGTGGTTCTGGCTTTTGTAATTTGCTCTGATGTTTGTTGTACGGAGATTTCTTAACTATAGCCACTGACGTCACACTATTGACATTAATGCACTTCGTTGATTTCTTGTGTGTGTGTGTGTGTGTGTGTGTGTGTGTGTGTGGAGTGCTTCTTTGCCTCTTATCAGACAAATTAAGCTACGGTAGTGAAAGTCAAACCATTGATCCGTCTGTTTCAAAAGGCTCACCCTCGCACACACAATCCCTCTAAACATGTGCATTTTAAAACAGATTTGCATGCTCAAGAATCCTGTTTCACACATAGACCCATATACAATGCATACACACAGTGTTTACTGTAGCTAGGCTACACCCAGGCACACATACACACGTACTACATACACATACAGTACACGTATGTGCACAAAAGTCCAAAGTGCATTGCCGTTCTGCTGCTCAGTGACGGAAGTAGCAGGGTGTCTCATGACTGTTTTCTCCCTAGCGAGCCTCTTTGCTGTGACTAATACGATTGCAATTCTGACGGTGCTTGTGTATTGGCTGGCTCCTTAAACTTCATAATCGAGAACACTAGCACTAGTGATGGCAGATTGAAATATACAATTGAAACGTCGGTGACGGATTGTGCGAGACGTAGATGCTAACAGTGCTAACAACAGGCTACAATGCTGAAAGTAAACAACATAGCTTGACAACGGGACAGCAGTGCATGTTGGGAAGGTTAATAACTATTCTGACACATGGTGTGTGTCATTTTGCATTGTAATGGTTCTTGGCTTTAGTGATATTTAGATCTCAGAGCGTGTTAACAACTGCAGAATGTCACTTTCTTTATAGCTCCAGAATATTGAATAAATGTAGCCTGTACATTTTTAATTAGCACACAGTGTTTGATGAAACTGTTGTGTTGTGAACTCTGGTGCAAGAACCTTGGCTGTTGTCTGTCCTGCCATCGAGCCTGTCACAGAGTTGGATTTCTGTAAGCAGGAACTGACACTGATACAAATTTTGATTGACCTAACCAAAGTGAATAGCTATAGATGACTTTGCCCTGCAGTCTCAGGTTACATTACTATTGCTTCATAGCCTCATTCCAGCTCTTCGCAGAAGAGCTTGGGTCTTGTTGGTTTTGTTATAGGAAACTTCCACCAGCAGGATCAGTGTGATTATACTTTCAAACGCAGGCCTGTGTCCTCCTCCAGGCAGCTCAGGTTCTCTGCTGCACCCTGCCTCGCCCCTTCCCGGAACGATGCTGCTGTTGGCTGAGCACCACTGATCGATAAACCTCTCTGGCTGGGTCTGAGAGTGTTCGCGAGCACAAGTGTGCAAATGATTGCTTGTACATGATTGCATGGATGGTTGTTTATTTTATTTATTTTATTTATGTCCGCATGCTTATTCTTTTGCGTGTGTTGTTGTTTGGAGCACACTGCCCTCAGTGCTCTGCCAGAATTGACCATGCGCACTCCTCTGACTCCTCACCACCTTCACCCCAATTAAGGCAGCACTGCCCTGATACGCCATCGGACACGGGGACTCCTCTCTCTTTCCTCTCCACCCGCTAGCAGAGTGCCTTGGCCTCCAAGAAACCCCAGCTGAGCCACACACAACCTTATTATCCACCACTCCCTCCAGGCCCAGCAGGGCTGGAAATGACCCGTTGGGTTCCAGACAGATGCAGCATCTTCACTCTTTGGCTTAATTTATATATACTCAATCACACACAGCAGTATCCCTAACAACGGAGTGCGCTGTTAGCTGTGAAATTAGTTAATTTGGCATGCAACATTAGCCTGGTTAACCACTCCCCCTTGAAAAGTTTAATGTTTTCAAGGGAGAGTGGTTAGTGCAACACTGCGATAAATTATGGTTTACTCCAGTGGTTCTCGACCACTTTAAAATAGTTCAACTAGCCGATCTACATCTACACGTTGTGAGCTTGTAGATCAGCTATTTGAACTATTTTAAAAGGTTTTTTAAAATATTAAAAAAATGGCAAATAAGTTTAGGGATAAGGGTTAAGGGGTGGCGCAAGATATAGCCCCAAGTCTTTTCCACAGACAAATATGAGTTGAGCTTCACAATGTTTTTTCAGTCAAATGTCGCTGTAATGCAACCCCATAGACAAGAACATAAGTTGGACGTGCCTGTCAAAATGTAGACATTTTATGTTATTTTGCAACATAGCAACTTGTCCAGGGGTTATATCAGTAGCATTCTGATAGCAGTCAGTCAAAAAGACGTTGTGTGTCATGTAAATATTTTTTTCTTGGTGACTGTCTCGCTTCATGTTTATTTTAGTTTTATTCATAATGGCTCGTATTATTTCAAATTATGTTAAGTTTCATTTGCAGTATGCCATTTATTTGTACAGTAGGCACCTTCATAGTCATAGTTGTGCTCTGATGGCCTGGGCCGTGGCTCAGCGTTCCAGGCACCTTGGCTGGTAATCCAGTCTGGCAGTGTGCCGCGGGTTCGACTCCCGATCCCGACGGCCTTTACTGCATCCCCCCCATCTCTCTCCCCCATTTCCTGTCAGCCTACTGTCTGTCCCTCCATAAAAATATAAAATAAAAGGCGAAAGCCACAAAAAAAACATAAAAAGAATAGTTGTGCTCTGATTATCCATGAGACAACACACAGCACAACCCAGCATGCGTGCGTGCGTGCACGGCGTGCGTGCATACTGCACAGATGTGCGCTATAACCGAGCCAAACGGAAAGCGTGCTGATGGAAACTGCCACCAGCCCTTCCTTCTTTCTCTCTGTGTATTCAGCACAGTGTCCTGACCTGCACCAACTGCCAGCCTTCACTGCCCTCCAGTGGTTTAGAGCAGTGGTTCCCAAACTTTTCAGGTCGAGACACAAAAAAAGACATTAGACGTTTGCCTAGTGAAATTAGCATAATTTGACGATATGCACACGGCTGCCATCTTGCCAGCAAGGTGCTAAGTGCCAACTGGGTGCAACTTCCCATAGACAGCCCATTCATCCAAACAGAAAAGTCCCATCTAATTGTATTAAATAATGTCAAACTCACCAACATTGCAGCTGTAGGGAAAGCTTGAATTATCCTCTTTCTATCTGAATGTGTTTGTTTAATAATCAACTGTAGACATGTTATGACTATGAGCTACTCCCTGTCAAGAAATTCCTTGCAGCTGATTTTTGTCTAAGTGCTGGAGTTTGAAAGTGCTCGTTGACTATCACTCAACAGCCCATGCCCATTCAAAACAGGTGGTACCTGTTTTGAATTTGCACATAATGCAGGAGGCAGCAGGAGGTTGCTGTACTGATAATGAGTGCTTCCAAACTCTGAAAAAAAATCATCTGCAAGGAATTAGCTGACAGGAAGTAGCTTATAACATGTCTACGGTGGATTTTTATGAAACAAACACTTTGCAGATAGTATAGGATAATTCATTCATTAGATGGGACTTATCTGTTTGGATGAATGAGCTGTCTATGGGAAGTTGCAACTAGTTAGCACCTTGCTGGCAAGATGGCAGCCGTGTGCATATCGTCAATTGCTATTATTATTTAAAAGATTTTCCAAAAATGTATAATAAATATACAATAATAATAATAGTCAAAAAACCTCTGAAATGTAATTTCAGAAATAAATCAAAGAAATTGTGAATATAGAAAGCTAAATGTTGTCTATACTACCTTTTAAGCTTGTAGATCGGTTATTTTCACTATTAAATTAGGCTTAAGTGGTTAATTCATAATATATTTATTGTTCTAAGTTTGGGTCCCGGGGAGACATGCAGCATGTGCTAACATGCTGCATGTAACAGTATAATATGGGCGAGAGAGAGGCCATTCTCAGAGAGGCTAGTTCCAAACAACTGACACAAGACTTCTTTGGTGGGATTAGTGCAAACCATTAAAGCAGGTTTGGTAGATAGAGAAACCATGTTTATGCATGCAGTCTCCCCTGCTGATATCAAAAGAGAGCCCCTGTTTCTCCTTCATTTTAAGGCCTGTGTGATCTCTCTCTCTCTCTCTCTCTCTCTCTCTCTCTCTCTCTCTCTCTCTCTCTCTCTCCCCCCTTCCCCCTGGTTTGGCCCTCTTTTATTTTTTTCCCCAAGATATAAGCAGATGGATCAACCAGGTAAAATCTATCAGTGGCCCTTTATCTTAGACGCTCTAGGGAAACAGAGAGCGAGAGATTGACAGGCGACCTAAAATGCTCTGTCGATGGCCAAAGGCGATCTCAGCTTGACGCTTGAGATCTGAAGTCTCAGTCCGAAGCTGTTACATTTACTGTAGTTCCATTCGAATGCGGCCACTGCCTATATTCAACATACAGTAACAATAATTCTATACGACACAGTTACTATTTTCTGCACATGAGCTGTGTCCAGCTCTAATCACCTGTCTCTTCGGCCATTCGTTCAGTACACAGGATCTCCATCCCCTTATTCTCCTTCTGGAAGTGGTTTATTTCCACCTACCCATCGTCCTTGTCTACTTGACTAAATTATTAAGAAAAGGTTTTATCTTAATTTCCTCAGCTACATAACATAACCAAGGACACTAGTATATTTATTGCAATGGAACTGCAGCTCTGGACTGTTATCCTTAATTGTAAGTGGATGTGTGTGCATGTTGGTCATCAAAGAATTGAATTATATTGAATTGTTGCAATTTATTTTACATTGCTGCCTTCAGGAAATGGTGCGAAGCTGATACTAAAAGTTATTCACCCATGCCTTTTGTGCATGGGTGCATGCGTGCATGTGTGTACACATTACACACTAAATCTGAGTGTTTTCTCTCCTCGTGCATCGGTCAGGTCTGTGGTTTGACCTGGAGATGTCCTTCAGCGGCTCCTTCCTGATGACGTTGGAGACCAAGATGAACCTGATCCGCCTGGGCAAGGAGGGAGAGAGCCTGCGCATAGGAGAGATCGGCAAAGACGGGTAAGATGATGATTTACACTTTTAAGGCATTTAGCGGACACTCTTATCCAGAACGAGTGGAAGATCCGACTAAACGGCATGAACCATACTCAACTAAACCACTGTTTCTAAAACTAGCCAAGTTTCAAGATCGGAGCTCATAGATCAAGCTTGTAGATATGCTATTTTCGGCGAACGACACCGACTTGCAACAGAGTATAAATTAAGCAATTCAGGGCAAGCTTTCATCTAAATGGAGCACCGAGAAAGCACTGCTACAAAGTAACTCGACATCAAACCAGCATCTGTCTCAACGGCAGCATGCATACATACAAATAACGTAGAGTGCATTTGTGAACAAGTAAACAACAAACATCTGGATAACATAACTAGCATCTATCTGATTAAAATAGGCACTGATACAATGAAATAAGAAGTGCTAGGGGGTGAGGTGAAGTCTGAAGAGGAGAGATTTCACTGGAAGACGGGGAGTGGGCCTGCAGTCCTGACTGACAGAGGGGGATGTCACAGGGACAAGAGGGACTCACTGGACACATGCCCTGTGTTTGCTGATGCCAGAGCGGGATCATATGTGCAGAGAAGATCATTCTCTACTGTATCACTACCTAATTCTTTTTTTTAAGCTGTTGTTCTCTGTTAACACCTATTCGATGTATTTTCCATCTCTCACTATCACTCTCTCTCTTTCACCCTCTCTCACCCTCTCTCTCTCTCTCTCTCTCACCTCTCTCTCTCTGTCTCCCTCTATCGCTCTCTCTCTCCCCCTCTCTGTGTGTCTTCTGTGCTCTTCCTCTATGCCCCCTGGAATCTACCTTAACATGGATGTCAATTGGATTCATGTCCGTCATTGGTAAGTGGTGCCTGACCACACATATTCACTTTCTTTTCCATTTCAATCTATCCCATCTTTTCATTTTCAGGCTGCATTACTGCAGATGTTCATTTGCACCAGCATGTGGTCAGCATCCAGTTCTCTCTCTCTCTCTCTCTCTCTCTCTCTCTCTCTCTCTCTCTCTCTCTCTCTCTCTCTGTGTGTGTGTGTGTGTGTGTGTGTGTGTGTGTGTGTGTGTGTGTGTGTGTGTGTGTGTGTGTGTGTGTGTGTGTGTGTGTGTGTGTGTGTGTGTGTGTGTGTGTGTGTGTGTGTGTGTGTGTGTGTGTGTGTGTGTGTGTGTGTGTGTGTGTGTGTGTGTGTGTGTGTGTGTGTGTGTGTGTGTGTGTGTGTGATTGACATCAACAACATCCACTGTTCACTCCTTGCATTATACTATAACAATAAATATATTGTTCACCATCGTCTTTGTTGTATCTTTAATACTTATCGTTAGGTTCTATTGCTCGGTGTGAAGGGCGCTTTAGATTAGTTTGTGTCATGTGACCTACCTGTATATCAAGGGTTCCCAAACCTTTTTCCATGCCAAGGACCCCGAATAGCATGGCCTCTGGCCATTGAATTAAATAAGAAATGCAATTTGTGAAAATACCATATATGTCACATATTACGACATTGTGAATTTAAATCCAATCTTGTATAGCTAAATGTTATGATAAAAATAAAATAACATCCTCTCCTTTCCAGTTGGCTCTCATGGTGACCCCCTACGTTGAAAATGACTGACCTATAATACTATAGTTCAGTTCAGTAACGAGTGGAGGGTATTAAAGGTCAGCGTCATGGTTATGGGTTCAGGAATGTACTATACTGTAGGTCAATCAAATGGTCTTACACTGTGTACGCGCATGCATGAATATATTTATGACCCGATATCACAATAATATTAGGTCAAAGTTATGCCTCGTCTTCGTATGTCTGCAGTGTTCCATTTCTTTCTACGAGCTATATCCATAGAAAAGACTGTCTAGTGTGTGCTCTGTCTCTGTCTGTGGCTCTGCTCATGTGGCTCTTGTAGACTGAGAAAGAACTCTCGTGAAAACAATGAAAGTTCTTATAGAGCGACACATGCATGTCTATGTGAGTGTCTGCACGCCTGTGTGTGCATGAGTGTTTCACACTGAGTGTCTGTCTGTCCATACATTATCATTGCGTGTGGAACGTTAACGGCAGTGGTTTTCAAACCTTTGGTCCCCAAGGCACACCAAGGTGCAAGTCAAAATCTCAAGGCACACCCTGTATTTATCCCCATACCGAATAGCCTCAGTAACACATTGTATAACTCTTTTTCACTCTGTAAACTTATTTAGTAATGTCAAATAAAAAGTTGAATCACTAAAATCTAAAAACGACACACCTGGACTCACCACTGTGCCTCGACACACCGTTTGAGAACCACTGCTCTACAGGGCAGTTGTCTCGACTGGACTCTGAGAACTCTGGGTAGAGTAGGCGGACTTGCCTGCTGGTCTGTAACATTGTTCTGTGCGTGTGCTTCCAGGTACAGGCCACGGACTTACTGCCTGGCTGACAGCGACGAGGAGTCTTCTAGTGCGGGTTCGTCCGACGAAGAGGACACCTTGGAGCTGACCGCGGACTCCTCGGGAACAGAAGGGTGAGAATGGGAGCGCTCGATCAAAATCCTTTCACTACATTGTACCAAATTGTAGGGATGTGATTGAGAGAGTCTGATCTTTTCAGCTGTTTTCTGGTTCTATTTACACATGTTACGTCATTTGTAAATATATCAGATGAGATATGTACGTCTGAAGTGAATAAATGTTAGGTCAGGGTCACATGCTAGCAGAGTTTGTCAACAGTACTCATGCATGCTTTTTATATCTCCCTTTTATATCTCCCTACAAGCGTGCAGCATCAAATTAATCAAAAAATGTTGTTTGGAGAAAACGGAAAACATGTGCAATGGGTCCGGCTCATGCACAATTAGTCATTCATTCATTATTTCACACCCTCCACTTAAAGTTGTTTATCCCAAAAGTGGTTTGGTGACTTTCCCCACAATGTACATACTAGTGCAAAATATGTTTTCAGTAAAACTCCCAACAGATTCTTGAGCAGATGACAGTTCATATGGCAGACACATGACAGTATATCAATTTGTTTATGAACTCATTCAATATATCAGGTCAGAGCATTGGGTATACAATCCTGCAAAAAAAACAACTAACAGAAATGTAGCTAAATGAAACAGAAAAACCTTTACAAGAAAATATTTAAGACCGGCAACAGTTCCATATACATATATATTATAACAAAGTTATTAAACTTCACAAAAAATATATTATTATCCTGCTTCATTGTGACATTTCCATATTTTTGTAAATATTTTAAAATACATTGATAATTTGTCTATTTTTGTCAAATTTTTAAAGCGTTCCCAGAATAAAGATGCCAGGTTGAAACTAAGTGCTTAACGTTTCTCTTTATGTACTGTAGCTTGGTAGGGGGACACAAACAGGGCAAGATCATGCGCTTTGTGGACAAGATCACAAAGTCCAAGTACTTCCAGAAGGCCACAGAGACGGAGTTCATCAAGAAGAAGATGGAGGAGGTGTCCAACACTCCCCTCCTGCTCACCGTGGAGGTCCAGGAACTCCAAGGAACACTAGCTGTTAACATCCCTCCTCCTCCCACTGACAGGATATGGTATGATGTCATATTTATTTTATTTTTTCTCGCACTGTTCGCAAGACATGGCCAGTATCTTTGGGGGTCTCCAGCCAAAAAGGTGGAGAGAACACGCCCACAGCGTCCCTGGCGGGAATCAAACCCCGGACCTTCTAGCTGTGAGGGCGCTACTGATTGTGCCACCGTGTCCCAGTCATATTTATTTTCATTACAGCATTCTATGTTTTGCCGCAGATTGATTTGTGGAATTCCCAAATGCAGCCTTTAGTTACAATCAAGTGTATCAAAGATGTTTTTTGTTTGAATCTACACAAAATAGCCAGGAATGACATTTAAATAGGATGTGTTTTGCTGGGCAGTGCTTCAAGTAAACGGATCGTGCTATAGTGTAGAGTCGACAATCTGCAATAATTGCTATTTGTGGTTTGAGTGCCATATGTATTGCACGGCTCTGCCCTCTGCTGGTGACTGAGCATATTGTTTTTAGGCCTTTTTGTTCATTCACCACAATGGGGTATTCCCATAACGTTGAGTCCCTCTTGAGCCCTGTCTTTGTTGCAGGTACGGCTTCAGAACTCCACCACACCTGGTGCTGAAAGCCCGACCTAAACTGGGAGAAAGAGAGGTCACTCTGGCTCACGTTACAGACTGGATAGAGAAAAAGCTGTTTGAGGAGTTCCAGGTATGGATCCATGTTTTTCTTTTATCGCGGTGTGTTTTCATTTCCCCCTCTTTTGTGTCAATACAACAAAGTACTGCATGTTATCAGGAGTTACACATTTGTTGAAAACCAAATCACCTTACCGAACCTTGTCCTCTCTCTGCTGTGTTAGAATATCTTTGTGATGCCAAACATGGACGATGTGTGGCTGACTGTCATGCATTCTGCCATGGACCCTCGTACCGCTGGCGGACCCCTGGCCATGGACCCTCGTACTGCTGGCGGACCCCTGGCCCACTCCCCCACAGAATCGGAGCCTTTCTAACATGACAGGGCGGGCCCCACCAGTCAGCCATGAAGAGTTGTTTACAGTATTTCACGGTGCTCCTGAAGTCTAAAAATAGCAACCAGGGGGTAATCCATGGGGGCCTGATCTACTACTACACACAGAACAGCCTTCCTCTATAACAGCACATTCCCATAGCAGGGGGTATCTCACCTGCCATAAAGAAGACCACCTACATTTAGAACGAGCCAGACAGAGTACTGCTGCCCAAGGAAACACTAAAGACAACCTGTGACCCGCTCTTCTGTACTTTTATATAATTGGGAGATGAAGAGATTTCTCTTTGAAGGATTCATATAACGGTAACAACCTATTAAATAGGGACTCGCTTGTGGAGCGGGGAGCCCCATTTTCGGTGACGAGCGGCTTATGAGAGGAATGTATGGCGATTTATGAATTGTCGTGTCCTTTGATCACATTACTAATGAAAGCATTCACCAGATATACCTTATAAGGCTACAGATGTGATTTCTGCATATAGAGCATAAGAAGAGAGGAGTGGAAATGACACGGCACGTAGACTGACATGAGTAGTCTTAAATGATGGATGGATATTCCATACACTGGTTACAGAATGCTGTGTGGATATTGTAGTCCATTTTAGTATAGAAAAACTATTAGTGAAGGTTCTGGTAACATGTTGAAATTAGCGGTATTGAATAGTGAAGGTTTTTACTACAGTATGTCTATAATGAGCTAGTTTACCTTTTTAAGTGTAATGGAAGTGAGTGGACATCTCAGATACTTGATATTATTATTATTATTGTTATTTTGTGTTCATGCCTGCAAGTACAATTTGTGTTTATGTTGGTATGTGCAGCCTTTGATGGGATGTGAGCTAGAGAAGTATTCATTTGTGCTGTGACCACATGCTCTCAAGTCCCTGACAAGCCAATAAGACCCCATTTTATATGACTCCGTTTCTACATGAATCTGTACAATAGTTCCAAGAGAATGTCCACTTTTTCTCTCTCCAAATCTCAGAAAGCCAATGCTAAAAGCTTCTTGAATTCACAGATGCCTGTATAAAAATGCCATGATAATTAAGGTCCATTATAAGTACATGGACATAATAAGTGCAATGATACAGTTTGATCTTGTAAAGACAAAAGTTATGTTTGAAAATAAATATGTATAAGGAATCTTAACACGTATATCGAATGTATATGGATGGATGTATATTTTTTGGGGGTGGGGGTTCATCTTTTTATGAAATCCTTTTTTGTGTGGAAGATTTATTGCTTTATTTAGAAAGGAAAGTGCAGAGACGAGAAGGCAAGGGCAGAGAGAGGAGACATGGCAGAGAAAGGAGCATGTGGTCAGTGCACTAACTGGGTGTAAAGACAATATGAAAACGTTTTGTTAACCAATAAGATTTTTTCATTGTGATATGCAAATGCAATTTGAGAATTTATTTTTGCTTCATATTAGGTTCATGGCCTTGAAAAACACTATCAAATGCCGATGTGCCGTTCAGTCATTGATTGATTGATTTGTTTTGTGATTCACTTTAAGCCTGCGGGCAATGTATCTTTATGGAGTGGTGGTGCATTAATTTATGAGCCTTGGTGTCATTGCTTATGAATAATGTACAACGTGAAGTTAAATGACCAAATTCACCACTAAGCTGAATGATACGTTAATGAAACTTAACCGCCCCGCCCCCTATATGGTACAGTACAGAGTACTTAGTAATGTATAGTATGTTCATTGCCAAAAACATAGCCTTGTTGTTTCTCAGAATAGCTTTATAACTGTATTGTTACTTGTTATCCTATTCCTAACCACAGGCTGGATTTATTTTTGCCTAAAAAGTACATCTATCTCTTACATTTACTTTACTTACATTTGTGATATTTGATTTGTTTTGTTTTCATGAATTCCTACCTTTTGTTGATTCATCCATGTTTTCTTAAAAGGCACTGTAACAAACTCTTGATTTATTTCCATGCAAACTTTTCTTTTCTGTTCGAAGTATTAGTTGTGTTCAACTATGTCAGAGTTGGGTAAGGTTTTTGTTTTTGTCTGTTTCTCTAGTGTAAACGGGAATAAGAAGTTCATGTATAAAACCCATGCCATCATGTGTGTTTTCTGAAGTGTCTGTTTTGTTATATTGGCATGTACGTATAAGGCCAAATTGAGTGATTGTGGGTATCTGCCTCTTGTCAATATGGAAAAGTAAAATTATGTAAATTAAACCCTTTATACTATTACAGATGTTTATTTTCAGGCCATTTTTTTCTCATTCGGGGGTAAAATTCTGTTTTGAATTCTGAATTTTGTATTGTGAATTGTAATGCAAATATGTGGTACAAATGGGAAAAAACGGCTTGCTTTGTAATTATTTGCTCTGGAATTAAATAAAGATTTTTTTAATGAGACTTTCTTGTGCAGATGTTCATACCCAGGAGAATGAGCAGCCACTTCAACAATAGCATCTGAATCATTCATTTACTTGTTTATTATCTTCATCTCACTCCTTATGTGTGTTTTTATACGTGAAAATATCATGCTTTAGGGCAGGGGTTCTCAACGATTTTGCCTGGAAATGCTTTGGCCATGTCTCGCGATAGGTGTAGTGGAAGAAATCACACCCGTGTGAAGTGAGGGGGCGCTCTTATCATCATACATCATCTCATGAACAACTGAATTTATGTGATTGGTTAGCCGATTTGCTCGTCTACATATGACGTAATTTTTCCATTCATTGTCAATGGCATTTAATGTGTTGCCACAAATCTATGTCATATTTGGCGGACATTTGACCTAATTTCTCCCTTCATTGTCAATAGCAAATATGAAACGTGCATGGGGACACCATTTACATCAATTTTGGCGGACATTTGACCTAATATCTCCTTTCATTGTCAATGACAAATATGAGACGTGTGTGGACGTGTAATTTCCCCTTTCATTGAACTGAATTTATGTGATTGGTTAGCCGATTTGCTCGTCTACATACTGTATGACGTACATTTTCCCTTCATTGTCAATGGCATTTAATGTTTGTGTTGGCACAGATTTACGTCATATTTGGCAGACATTCTCCTTTCATTGTCAATGGCAAATATTGAGACGTGTGAGGACAAAAGCTGTATATAGGATGGGGCTAGCGCCTAGCGCCCCTCAAAAAGGAGAGGAAAGCCCCCGCAGAGTGATCCTAGTCAACAACTTTTTGTAAACCAGGACTCCATTTTATGGGGGAATTTCTTGACCCCAAGTTGAAATAAAGCATGCGTTGATTCCTGCTGAACCTGATATTGTGTCTTATTAATGTAGTTTTACCTACAGTACGTAAACTGGCTATATGTCTAATATCTAAAATCAGCTGAGTTTGGTTTTTTTTACAATTAGTTTGAGGTTGACTCCTTTTTCTCCATAGATTGCCTGTACTAAATCTCTTGCACCTACGGGCACGCTATAGACTGGAATCTGGTGCCTGTTATTCTACTTTTACCCTTAGTTTCCTCATTCCACAATGATTTGCATAATCCACTACGCAATAAGAATGTTCCGGACATCCGACCGTCCCATTATTTGCCTTTAAAATTAAATGCTACAAGGTTGTAAATGTCTCATCTTTTTGGAGGACGTCTTTGATACTTCAATGTTTTTTGTTTTTGTTAGGTTCTTTTAACAGGGACAATGCACATTAATCAACACATCATTTTTCCAAATCCATGTAAATGAGCCAGAGTTAGCCTGAATCAATTTTTCCATCTGTAGTCACTGAGAAGGCTCTTAAGAGTGGTGATAACACTCCATACAAAAACATATACAATACAATTCAATACAAAGACAAATATACATGGTACAGGGGACAGAACAATTACAGTAATGGCAAACCATGATGCTGTTAATACATCAATGTGTAAATAGCATTAACTGGAGAGTTAATGCTGTTTACACATTGATGGATTACCAGCAGCATATTGTAATCCTTTATCACGCAGTGTGCAGCACTGCACCGTGCAGGCAGGAAGGGATCATGTTTCTTAGATCTCAATCCTATTTGATATAACCTGCATCCTTTATTGCAGTATTAGGCTACTGTAGTTTTTAGCAGGGCTAAAGTTTAAGACACTGAAGACATTGGACAATATGCCTAACTGAATATCTTTATGATTTATGGTGTGCTCACCTGTCAAGGTATGGTTCAGCAGGTGCATTGTCCCTTAAAACCGTGATAAATGACTGTTTAAGGCAAAGTTGTTAATAATGACATAACGTCGTCTTAGATCTGGACTATATCTCCCACTATAACATATATATGTATGTATATAATATATACTACTATACTATAACAATATATACCAACATTATATGCTCTATTTTATTCTCTCTTTGCACTTTTTACGCTCTCTTTCTTTTCTTATAAAATATCTTTTAGGTTTTTATCATTATTCTGCTGTTGTTATTATCTATGCTGCTGCATTGTCTGAAGAAATGTACCTGTACACACAATATGTAACAATAAAGTACAACCTTAAACCTGAACAGGGGAGAAACGGGACAGACTTTTACAGTATTTCTGCAGGTGCCTAATGGAGGTTTTACCCTGTAAAAAAGAAATCAGAAACTAAAGAGAGTGGTCAACCAGCCAGAGAGACTAATAATAATAATAATAATAATAATAATAATAATAATAATAATACAGTAATGGGTTGAGTACAATATGGTCAGATTTTCATTCCTTTGCAGGATCTCAATATACATTATATATTTTATCTTGCCAAATTAGGCTACAAAACTCTGCTAAGCTCATGTGTGTTCAGCAATGTATTCTCTCTAGGCTCTATAGCATTTCTCTCTTGTACTAGTTTTTCCATTATTGTTTCTGCAGCCTCTATTTATACCTAATATCTACCCTATAGCTCAGTGTGGTTATAGCCACATGTCCAAAAAAGGACAGACGACAGAGCCCTCAATACACACCCTTTCAACCACCACTGAACTCACAGCTATGTGATAAATTCCCCTAATTCCTGCGGTATTGACTTCACAAGCATGCATGCGCGTATCCTATCATATAGGCATGTCTACACATTAGTTGTGGGCCCTGGGCCAGACACTGTCAGTTTTAAACAAAAGCCCAGGAGTATCTTAAGTCACATGGTTAATGCAATCAATATCATACAAGGAATACATCAGATATTAATTATATCACAAAGAAAGAAAACAACTCATACCCCTATACACCCTCAATAATTTCACCATCTATACACCAATGGTTCCTACATCTTTCACTGATCATTGTTGCAATTTATTATTATCTTTCTGATCTTCTGTTTCTTCTTATTCTCCTTTATGTCCCATTTTGTTAGTCATGCAGTTGAGCAGTTGAGCATGACATTATGCTTGCATTTAACAATTATTATAGCCATGTGGTGCTACCATTTGCTGTTAAGTCCATTGTTTTAGAATAAATTATGCCAGAACATTCCATTATGCAAATTATTTGCCATCATATTTAGGCCTACTGCATGTAATAAACAGGAAAATGCCTAAGAAAGGCTATGTCTGATCATCCTCTACAAATAATAAAAAGATAACCACCCATCTAGCCTACTATTATTACTGTACGTGTGTGCGTGTGCGCGTGCGCGCGCGCGCGTGTGTGTGTGTGTGTGTGTGTGTGTGTGTGTGTGTGTGTGTGTGTGTGTGTGTGTGTGTGTGTGTGTGTGTGTTGTGTGTGTGTGTGTGTGTGTGTGTGTGTGTGTGTGTGCATGTGTGTGCCAGACATTTTGATGGTCTTTATGAGTCCTACTCTAGAGTATATATGAGTATATATAATATATTCTAAGGTCCTACTCCTACAAATCATGTTAGCTACACACAATTGCTGCTTGAACAAGCTGACAACTCCGAGTCTCCGACCTAGACTGCGTGATTAATTCCTGCTCGTTCGGTGGACTTTGAACTTCAAAGCTCAATATAGCTGCCATAGCTGCTCCCTGTTTGCTTGCATGATTAAAATGCACGCGTATCACCTGCCGGACCGGTACAGCCAGGGGAGAGAACTATCTCGGCTATATAAGCTTTAAAAGTGTATAATAATTAGTAGGCTACCAAATACATTTGCTGTGCTGTGGTTTGACAGACTCCCACTTAGCAAACTATTAGTTCACTTTGTATGCATGGTGGCCATACAGTGACACTACTATAGGCGGTAACAGAAATGCGAAGCGGAGGTTTGTTTACTGTCAGTGTCACTGTCATTGATTCAGCTTTTCCAAAGTTAAACAAAATAAACAGGTTACTTTTTGGGTGCGGACTGTCTGCGGACTGCGGAGGTAGTGGAAGTGAGAGAAAACACAGAAAGTGCATAATCATTGTAATTACACAGTGTATGGCTAATAATACGACCTGTTTGTTTAGTCACATTCATTGCTGCGACCTGCGTGCACTGCACTTGTATTTCAGGTTTCGACACACATGCTTGCTTTTGACGCGGCTGTCGCAGAAGGGCGTGGAGATCTATGTGTCCATGATACCTGTGCACATTAATTTGACCCAGCCAGGGCTGCTGAAGCTTGATCACGTTCAGTCGGGACTCTGGGAGTTGCTGTGTCGACTCGGACTCGGGACAGCATAGCAATGATGTTCAACTTCAGACAGGACAGGAAAGCGCGCAGGTGAATTTGAGCATTTCCTCCGACTATATAGCAGTTTCAACAGGATACATTCTCTGAGAGGCCAACAACACACACACACACACACACACACAGAATGTCAGGGGAGTGTGTTCCAGATGGTCCTGATCTGAAAGAGATGTCCGACTACTCCGAGGAGGACTTATGGCAGCTGATCAACGACAACCGCCACCGGATCTCGCTGAGCGTGCGGCCGTGCAGGCTGATGCCCTACCTGAGGCAAGCCAGGGTGCTGACCGAGGTGGACGAGGACGAGATTCTCTCCAGCCATAACCTCACCAACCGCACCATGAGAACCAGTAAGGATGATTTTTATTTGTTTTATTATCTTTATTTTGAACCTTCAGGTAAAACAGTAAAATAAAATAATAATAAAAAAGAACCACAATGCATGTATATTTATTTTTTGAATGAAATAAGAAAATTATGACAACAATGTGATCATTGATCTTCCACCTGAAGTTCAAAAAGGAGTAGGAAGAAGTAAAGACTTATTTACTCCTACCCCCTTCTTAAATATTCACCATCTCTATAAGTAATTACAATAATCATATAATCCAAGTGTTACTGCATCAATATACTCAATATACATATACTATATACACCTACATACATACATATATACATGCGAGAACAAGAATTAAGCAACGAATTAAGTAAGCAAGTAATACATAGCCAGAGACAATCAATGTGCCTCATCCTCCACTCTGTAATAGTTAAGTATGTAATTTTTATACATCATCTTAAACTGTACAATATTGGTGCTTTGTTTGAGTTCCAAAGCCAGAGCATTCCACAAATTGACCCCACAGATTGTTATACATTGACTTTTCATGGTAGTGTTGACAAGAAGTTTCCTCAATATCCTCAATATATATCAGCCTCCCTCATTTGTAGGTTCTGATTTATACTATAGGTGAGTCATTGCACGAAAACGGTACGATTTGCCATTCACATATAAATCTATCAGTGCTTTATTGCTGGTCATGTTTAGTTTTTGAATAAATAGATGATTAATCATTAAAATAGCATTATATAGCTCTGTCCCCCAATCGCACTCAACCCCGTCACACAAGTAATTCTCCCCTCCATAACAATAATTAACTGGCCCTTGGCCTTTAGTGTCATCACCAACAGGAAGTGGCATTCTACAAGTCTTCTGAACAACATGCTACAGAAAGAGGCAATCTCACACCTTATTTTACAATGTTTTAGAGTAATTTATACTCTCACATGTGGTCGTAAAGCATAACAGCTCAACTCCGTTACATGGAATAAAGATAGAAAACAATTATTTGTGAAAATTATGTTTGTTATTTCAACAATATATCTGATTTCTTAATCTCATGCATGCCATGTGGTCTCCTCTTAATCATCACAGGTAGAGTAGTGGCCATCTTGAGTAAAAAAATCACAACCCCGTGAATAACAGGGTTGACACAACCCTGTTATCATTTTCAACCCCGGTACTATATTATTCTATATCAAAATATTAATTGAATGCCTGAGATGGAAAATTATGTTTTTCTGATAGCTAAAGATGTCCTTAATATTGTGGGGTGTTCAGAAAAGTTAAACCTTTCGGTCAAATTTTCCAGGCCAAATCGTACCGGTTTCGTGGAATGACTCAGCTGGTAATAAAAAGAAAACAGCCTGAAAACGGTAGAAATATTATATTATGTTTTTTCTTAAACAAAACGTTACATTATTATTATTATTATTATTATTATTATTATTATTATTATTATTATTATTATTATTATTATTATTATTATTATTATTATTATTATTATTCAGGGGAGAGAAACCATGCTATAGCCTAAACTGTTCCAGACCAGTTCCAATTATTTCCCTTATCACTTCCAATTTCAGCAGTTTATGCTGTGTGAGTTCTCTCTCCTGGTTAATGAAATTGGTATCCCATCCTGAAAATGTATTTTCAGAAATGACTAGGCATATAGCAACAATGAATGATTATAATAGGCCTACTAATAATAGCATTTGTTTTCTTGTTTTTACATAAATAAACTATCACTGCAGTACACCACCTTTATAGAATAGGCCTACATGAAAACCATTATAAACTATAAAAAATAGCTTTAGGCAAACATGCAGTCGGGCCCAAATATTAAAAATGTTCCACATTATTAACAGTTTCCAGATAATCCAAGCATAAACTACTATATCTGAAAGCAGACTTACACAGGTTAGAAAGTGACTGCATTGCTCAGGAATTTGATTTCCATAGTAATAAAGAGGAAATATCAGAAGTAATTTAGGGCGAAGCATGCTTGGAAATTCCATAATCAACAACTAAGAGGAACAGTGCCTCTTCAACCTTCTTTCTACAGGAGGACAATGGAAAACAAGCCCTCCGTTTTTTTTATTATTATATAAAAAATGATATATATCTTTGTCAACATGAGGGTTTATCATCATGTCAAATGCCAAATATTTGTTCACTGACATCTAAAGCTAATGTGGATATTGATTAAGATTCTAGGTCTGGATTAGAGAGCCTACATTTGTTTTAATGCAATAGGGTGTCTTTAGGAGGACAGAGTATGTTTACTGTGTGATTTGAAAGAAATTGAAAATGAAATTCATTTTTTGTTTTACTGCCCATTATATGAAGAACTAAGACATGTATTATTTTGTAAAATGACAACCATCTTTGTTAACTTTTTCTGGTTAGAGGACTACGAAAAGTTGGAATTCTGTTTTAGGAAAGGTATTTTTGCTTTAGCAGACTTTTTATGCAAAGCGTGGGAAAAAAGGCAGAATGTTTTGCTTGTGTAAAAAAAAAATCACACCCGTGTGAACTGAGTGGTGTAAGGTTTTATATAGCATGATCAGCTGTGGTCTGACGTAATGTCTGACGTAATGAAATCACACAAAATATGTTAAGTAAAAAAAGCTATCATTTTTGATAAATGTATGTATCACACCCGGATGTGATTTCACAACTGGCTGTTTTTGCGCAGAGAAAATGACCACGGTTGCTACGGTCATCCAGTTCACCCGGGTGTGATTTAATTACGTCAGAAATTATTTTGAACATAGCAACCATGCTCATTTTTTTATGCACACAAAAGCCAGTTGTAGGAGTGGTTTACACCACTCAAAAAAAGAAAGAACTGTTTCCTGTACACAATGCAATACTGACGCAATGATTTGTGGTGTGTCCTATAAGTCCATGTGGGCTGGGCGCCTTGGTTCATGACACAATAATAAAGAAATCTATCTATCTATCTTTAGCAAATGTTTACATCTTAACATCCCCTAATGTAAAGTGACTTTTATGGAGGTATCAAAAATGTGTTATACAATCTCTGATTAAGTGTTGTGATATGGAATCATCTGTTGTGTGATCCTAAACAAATTAGAAGTGGTGACTTAATTCAGTTGAATTAGTCATCTGTAAACAAGTGTGAGTTTATAGAGATGAGTTACACTGACACTACCATGTTCATCTTGTTCTCACAACATTTCCTACGTCATTAGCCAAACACAGATAATATTTTGCACGAACCACAATTGGTATGTGACTGTCACTGGAGTCATGACAGATGCAGAAGTAGATAAGACAGGATATGAATCGGAGAAGTGGTAGGCTATAAATTGTATGCTGGGCACACAGATATGTGAGAAAAAAGAAACCCATATCTATGATTACACAGATTAAGAGAGATTAAGTACAGTTATAATAATATGATACTGGGATGTGGGTCAAGCCTCATGCATATTTCAACAGTTAGGGTATAGGCGTTAATATGGTATTTGAAAGTCAAGCCAAGGATGCAGATCCTCTGGTTTGAATCGTAATGGATGGAAAGCAATGCCCACTGAGGTCACCGCTATACGGTGACTTGGCGACATGCTGTACAGCGACACAACCGCTGCAGGTTAGGTGTGAGTGTAGTCTGTAGTGTAAAAGCATTTAAAAACACAACAGCCTCTACGCAGCCATTACTCAGCAAAGTATGTTGCGTGTTGTTTCTGTATCACGGAAATGGAAACAAGCTTCGGCCTTTTTGTGTCTAATCCACGGTAGCGGTTTTGAATGGTGACACTGTTGTGATTCTATTCTATTCTATTTCTAAAGAATATTACTACAGTCTGCTTGAAGATGATGATAGTGTGATTCATGCTTTGCCCACTTTTCTTACTGCATGAGTGAATGCATTATGTAAGTCAATGTACCTTTGTTCAACTTTGCACTTCTCTTTGCCAGGCTACATGCTGGACCTCCTTGGTACCCAGGGAAGGAATGGCGCTGTGGCCCTATTGGAGGGCCTGATGATCCACTACCCAACCATCTACACCCAGGTCACAGGACGTACACCCAACACAGAGCCCTCTCAATTCAGTGGTTGGTGGCTTAAAATCAACGCCATACCCCAATTTTATTGGCAATTGGTCTATGCTGGATATGATTTTTTTTACTAACGTCTTAACTGTGACATTGTGGTTCCAGGCCTAATAAAATACTCTGAGTTGACAGAGTATCTGATTAGGGCAGTAACAGGGATGCAGAAGGAGCTCCAGGAGGCTCGGAATGAGGCCGGTCAACTCGGCGCCCGCTCTGCCTCACTCGAGTCTGAGCTCAGCCAGCTGGTGGAGCAGGAGAAGGATTGCAGAGACCTCCAGTCCGACTATGAGCGCATGAGGAAACACCTGGCCGCTGCACACCGCGAGGTCACCAAGCTGAAAGACGAGAAGTGTGACGTGTACGTGCGCTACACGTCTGCCATCGAGGAGAAGTCGGCGGTGAACATCCGCAACCGTGACCTCAGCCTGCAGGTGAGAGTTCACGATGTTGCTCACTATGACTTTGTCCCAAGTGGAAGGTGGCATATGAAGGAAAAGAAGGAAGGCATCAAGGTCTTTCCCATTCTGAAGGCAGCAAATGTTGAAGTTCCATCACATTCATTTCCACTTACGTCACTAGAAAGTAGAAACCCTGTAGTGGAAGGATAGTGGCTAATCACATCAGGCAGCGAGGATGTTGCCTTCTGTTTGTGATACAGCCATGCAGGGCTTTGTTGCAGGAATGATGGTGATATTCGTGACAATAGCCATTTTGTTTCTGTGATAAGTTTATGTCATGCAACATAGCATGTTTGGTTGTGTGACTGAGATACTATATGAGACATTTTGAGATGGACAAGTTGTTTTGTATGTGATGGCAGGTGTATCAGCTCCAAACTGAGCTGCAAAAGGCCGAATCAGAAAGCAACTTCCAGAAGCGACGCTCACTGAGATGTGCCTCTCCTGCTGAGACTCAACAGTTACGGGAGGAAGTCAGCGCACTTCGTCGCCAGTTGCTGGAAGCTGAGAAATTCTCCCCGGTGAGAGAGAGAGAGAGAGAGAGAGAGAGAGAGAGAGAGAGAGGGGGGAGAGAGGGGTGGGGTGGGGTGGTGTTGGTGGGCGTGGAAGTGGGGGGTGTAAAGCTATTGTCTTCTCTTTCATTTTTTACTTTATACAGACAGTATAAAGTAAAAAGATCATAATACTTTGGCCCTGTTCATCACAAACATTTTGGCCTAGATTCAATACCCATTGACGTCAAACAAAAGAACTGTATGCAATCACGACTCACCACTTAAGCCAGGGACAGTGAAGGGGCGTTGAGTGGATATCTTCTTTCAACAGGAACAATGAATAGTTCTCTGCCTGTATTTTCTTCAAAACACAGTTTTTGCTACTACCCCTACAGATTCTGTCCAAAACTCGCACAAATAGTTATCACTGGAGTCAGTTGATGAACAGGTATTTTTGATATTCCATATGGGATTGGCTATAAGTGGCTTCCAAAGTGAATCAATTTATCAGGGGGGGGCAAAGGCAGAAAAACAGCAATATATAACTGCAGTGTTGATTTGAGAGCACATTTTTGTCATATTTTAGTCACCTGAAAAAGTTTAACTTTTTGTCTAGTTTTAGTTGACTAAATATCATAAGATTTTAGTTGACTAAATATACTATGTTTCTACTAACATACATTTTTGACAGGGCTTGATGCCATTGAAATGGCTGATTTTAACTTCAGCTGCATGCTGTAGATGAATTTAACTAATTCAGTAGCAGTAACATTAGCGTTTTCTCTCAGTCAGTTGATTCTTCATATCCATATAATGAGTGAAATGGCCTGGATGACATGTATATTTTTCAAACACAGTTCTTATATGAGGCGATCTAAAATCCCCCTATGGGGATTTTATGCAAATAAAACATACTTAGTACATGTACATACACAGTACTTGTGCCCTCTACCGATATTGACGCCAAACTTCGGTGCTCTATGTAGTCATAGTTTTAGTCATCTTAGCTTAGTTTTTATTTAGTTTTCGTCAGTGAAATAAGGTAGTCGACGAATATTTTTCGTCATAGTTTTAGTCAACGAAATCAATACTAATAATATTAATATATCTCCTCGTCTCTGTTTGTCCTCAGGCTCGTGAGGACATCCTGGTCCAGGACCTTGCTGAGGCATTGGATGGCCGGATGGAGCTCGCAGAGCAGCTGAAGTGTTATAGGGAAGAGAGCGAACAGCTGCTCAGAGAGAAAGAGGAGGTGTGTGTATTTACACATCAGTTAGTAATATGAATTAAACACACGCTACAGTGCATGGTGTCACAATCAGTCCTGTTTGTTAGCTAGAATCGCTAGATCACTCGAGAATGACTGGGTGGAGTTTCCATGAAAGTCGGAAAAGATTATAATATGTTGCATCCCAAAGTTCAAATGTCAGTCACAATCAAGGTCAAGGTGTAACTTTATTTTATTTTTTTAATCAGAGAATGGTTGAGCGGATTTTCACAAAACGTAGGGGGAATTATCAGGACAGTAGGAGACTATACTCGAATGCTTGTCGCTTTGATCTGCGCCTTCATGTGTGTGTGTGTGTGTGTGTGTGTGTGTGTGTGTGTGTGTGTGTGTGTGTGTGTGTGTGTGTGTGTGTGTGTGTGTGTGTGTGTGTGTGTGTGTGTGTGTGTGTGTGTGTGTGTGTGTGTGTGTGTGTGTGTGTGTGTGTGTGTGTGTGTGTGTGTGTGTGTGTGTTCTGATGTTCTGCTCTTTGTGTTTGTTTATCCTTTTTCATGTGTTTTTATCCGGGCTGTGTGCCATCATGGCCGCCCGAATTTCCCTGTTGGATGACAAGGTTTACCTAGTCTTACACCGTTGCCGCATGCTTGAAATAGCCGATCTACAAAGTCACAAAGTAAAAATCAGGCTGTAATGGCATTTTTTGTTTGGTTTTCTGTTAGATCCTGGAGCAGAAGGAGCGTGTGAGTCTACAGGTGGAGCAGCTGACGTTGGACTGTACCATGTACAAGCAGAAGAGTACCGTGATCCAGGGCCAGATGAGAGAGTTGCAAGCAGAGAGAGACCATGTGAGGAACTAATGACAGTGTCATCGCTAGATCTGTTACCATTAAACCATTAACCCGTTAAAACCGGAAAGCATCTGTATCAACCACTTTAACCATGAGCTTGTAGATCTGCTAATTTGAATAGCCAAAGTAAAAAATTACTTTGGCTATTCAAATAAGCAGATCTACAAGCTCATAACACGTCCCTTCGTGTGAACATGTGGAGCTACGTGTTAGTCACGCGAGGCTATTTGTGAGAGCATGAAAATATTATTATTATTATTATGAGATACATAAGGTTACAAGTTCATCAAGATTAGATTATTAGAGATCGTTGGCTGTGTGTGAGATGAAGGAGGGGAGGGACCATGTCTTCTGGGGCCTCTTCGTGGTAAGATGTTTCCTATGGATGCTTCCTGTAGTGCCCTGCAGTACCAGAGAAACACAACAGTGCAAGGACACCTAACAGGCAGACAAATAAGCATGTATATTTGCAGATATTTGCAACGTGGTTTGTACACTCAGGCAGTATTATGCGTGTCTTAAGTACCAGGTCTTATGACTTAACTTAAGACCTGGAGGCGTGGTCAATGCCATTTGGCTATTCTGAGTGGCCAAATGGCATTGATCACGCCTCCAGGTCTTAAGTTAAGTAATAAGACCTGGTACTTAAGACACGCATAATACTGCCCTCTAGAGTCTGAGTCAGCCTCTAATCAGCAGTAGGTGTTGGTCAGAAAGGTTAAGGTTTAGCAGATGCACATGTCAGTCCCTGCACAACGAGAACATGTTCCTAGTCACGTAACTATGAGAAGTCACTTTATGCATTGGGTTATGATAAATTCATAACAACGATTATGCAAAAAGGAATTGCGATTATCTCATATAATTATGATTAGGCGATTCTGTAAAACTGGTGATAGGCCTGAGCGTGTGTTCCTGTGTTGTTGCGTCCAGGCGTACGTGTCCAGAGATGAAGCCCAGGCCCAGATAGCCCGGAGCCTGGCTGAGAAGGACACGCTGAGGGCTCATCTGGTAGAACTCCAGGAGAGGATATTCACCCTGCGATCCCAGCAGGGAACCCGCAGGGACCGCAGAGACACCTCTGGGGTAATCCCCCCAGACACAAACACACACACACACACACACACACACACACACACACACACACACACACACACACACACACACACACAAACACAAACACACAAACACACACACACAGACTGTATAGTGCTGGACGGGCCTCATTTACATAATCTTAACAGATTTTTTTACCGGCAGAGATGAAATCCAAGACCACCTGAATCAACCTGTCAGTGTCTCAATAATGCCTCACTCTTCATTATCCCTGGATCTGTGTGTGTGTGTGTGTGTGTGTGTGTGTGTGCGTGCGTGCGTGCGTGCGTGCGTGCGTGCGTGCGTGCGTGCGTGCGTGCGTGCGTGCGTGCTTCTGTCTGTGTGTGCGTGCATATAGGGGAGAGAAGTCAGCTGGGAGAGCTCCAGCAGTGAGGACTCGCCCTGTACAACTGCACCTCGACTCAGACTGCGCCGCATGCCGGCAATCAACCCTGCATCTGTACGTTTCTACAACTAGAGCAATAGCAATGTCCATCCAACCAATATGGGGATTTGTCAGGGTACCCATTGCTGACATCTGTCTGTGTCACTTTTATGCCCATATATGGAGATCCCCGATGTCATCAGTATATGCCCATATATTAGAATGCCCATCTATGGACAATTGGACATATTGACAACTGGTTATCCGATCTACTCGACGGCACACACCGCACTCCCTCGAGTGTGTTAGTGATTTTTGAGTGGCGCTAGCCGCTCCTATGCACAGCTTTGTGTGTATGTGTGTCTGTATGAGCACAGAATGTGCTGAGCACGGAATGCGATTCATGTTCATGTATGATGATAAGAGCGCCGCTCACTTCACACAAGTGGGATTTTTTTGGTACCCTATGTTTTTGTTGTAAGGCACTTTAATTTGACAATATTTCATGTCGCCACACATAATATTATTTAACTGAACCTGATTGACACCTTCCTTTCTTGTTGTCATTTGCTAAAGCCATGGTGTGTGTGTGTGTGTGTGTGTGTGTGCGCGCGTGCATGGGTATGTGTGTCTTTCCAGTGTGATGATGCTGCACCAGAGAGAATTGATTCGTTCCGTTCATACACTGCAGACCCTCCATGTTCAGAGTCGCTACGCAGACGAGACGAAACACTATATGAAGATAGCAGGTGTGCATGTTATTGAAACACTATATGAAGATAGCAGGTGTGCATGTTGTTATTGCAGGTGTGCATGTTATTGCGTGCTTTCAGCAATTACTTAATCAAGACAAGTTTATTTGTATAGCACATTTCAAAGACAAGACATTTCAAAGTGATTTACACAAAACATTAAGACCACAAAGGGCAAAATAAACACAAGGACATTTGAATACAATGCAATTAATACAACGAAAATAAGTAAAAAACTAGAAACAAATCGCTGCAAGCAGCGATAAGGCAGGACCAAGCAGGAAGGCAATAAGAATAATATGCACAAGAAACATGGAAGACTAAACTTGAGAAAAAGACCATGGAATTGTGACAGGGTCGGTTTTTTATAGTGGGGGGCAGGTACGGCCCGGGTTCTTGAAGACTCATACACAGAGGTGGCGGTGCCCAGATTTGAACCCATGACCTTGTGTTGCAAAGGCAAGAGCTCTACCTACCGAGCTAACAAGCAAAATCATTCAGTGTTTTTGTAGCAAGTTGCACAAGGATAACTAATGATAAGGTGGGTATAAAGATTTATGAATTGACTGCATATAAACCAGAAAATATACCAGATTCGGATGAGGAGCTCAATGAGTGAAAACCAATGAAATGAGTCTGAAACAGGGATTAAAGGTTAACTGAAAAATTATTATTAAACTTCAGAGAAAATAAACAGCTTTGAACATTCATGAAAAACAAACACTTTAAGTTGTTGACTTGAAAAGTCCCAGTTCAGTTCCTATTCAGTTCAGGGAAAGCAGTCTCTTTCTCCAATTTGGAGAACCAGATTACCACATTTGTGGGTGAAGGGGGGTTCAGAGTTCCGGGTCGGCTCGCCAGGTCTGCATACAATCCGGTACCAGAACCATCCATGCAAGGGAATCCTTTCAGTACACAAAAAAACCTGAACTGAAAGGCCAGGTGTCCAAATCAGTCTTTGTCTCAAAATCACTGTTGTACAACATCAAATAATCTATCAATTCATGAGTAAAGAACCTGATCTGATCAGGATCAAGTTCTTTATACATGTTTCCCACTAAACAAATCAGTTTCTAGCATTGTTACGGCCCTTTAAACTTGGCTCAACCAAGGGCTAACATAAAAGGACACAAAGTCAGATCAAAAGTTTACAAAGATATTAGACATTTATTTAAAATCCTGCATTGCAAAACAGGGACTGATGGACAAGAATACTTACGACCAGCCCATCGGAAACTTAACTAATAACAGCAACAAAAAGGGAACACAACTGTTCAGTTTGGGTGTTTGGGAGACAATGAGCTGCTGGCCACAAGTCCTCTTATATAGCCTGCAACTAATCAAGAACAGCTGACACAGGGTGTGGCAGCCAGAACTCTCAGGTGATTGACAGGTGAGGCACTTTAGACCAACAGAGGTCAGCAAAGCCACAGGCACTAAAACAGAACAAAGTAAAGACAAAATTTCACAAAACGGCAATTTTCATTGGCTCATAAAACCTTCATTCTTTCACTTAAAAAAACGTACTATACTTTCCCATGTCCGTATAGGTCCAAAGTTCATGTATAGAAGTTTTCGTGCATTTTGATCAAAGATCCTGGGAGGAGATGCATTTTAATAGATTTTCATATAATTCAAAATGGCGGGTCATCTAGAGGTCAGAGGTCAAAAGTAAGAGCACCGTTCTTGTTCGGCATGAGGAGACGCATATGTGTGTCGAGGTTTCATTGCTGACGGTCAAACGGTTAATGAGCTATGCGTGGTCAAAGTTTGCATTTTCAATATAGCGCCACCCTTTGGCCAATGGTTGTGGGCTTCACATCCTCACCGTTTGGCATGGCCCTCTACCATATCTCCAAATTTCGCGAAAACCAACTGCACGGTTCAGCCAGAACTGCTATTTTTGGCGGAAGAAAAATAACTACAAATCCAATAAACAAAAACAAAATGGCAGCCTATTATTCTGTGCATGACTAGCTTTAATCAATTATCAAGACTTACCTGGGATGAAAATATACAAAGAGACAATGAAACACAAGTGGAAAAGAATGGGAAAAGTTTAATATCACATGCTTTTACAGAGTTGATTCAAGGATAATAATAATAAGGGTAATAATAAGGGTAATAATATATTATATATATATATTATATATATATATATATATATATATATATATATACACACACACATGTGTATATTATTCAATAATATAAGAAATAGAATACCCCCCCCCCCCCCAAAAGCAACATATTATTATTTTTATTTTTTTAAGATATTTTTTTGCGGCTTACGCCTTTTATTGTGTTTTTTTTGAAGGGACAGACAGTAGGCTGACAGGAAACGGGAGAGAGATGGGGGAAGACATGCAGTAAAGGCCGTGTCGGGCTCGGGAGTCGAACCCGCGGCACACTGCGACTGGATTACCAGTCGGGTGCCCAGACGGTTACGCCACCGCCTGGGCAGCAACATATTATTAAATGTATTTTGTTATATTTATAGATTTTATGGATTTTGTACAACCAGCTCAAGTTTTGTTTAGTGCCAAATAGAGGGACAGTGCATTCATGCATGGGTGCTTGCAGTGCTGGCAGTTTCATGTTTCACGTTTACAGACTTGACAAAAGCAGTGCAGTCATAGACTTGATCTTACTCAAGGTCACTGAACCAGTCCGAGAGTTGCAGCGTCCAAGATAATGTTTGGAGAGCGATGAGCTAAGTGATAGAAAGAGATAAACCAATGCTTTATCTTCTCTTTCAGCTTGGAGATGACTGACACTGAATCTTTGTTGGATGACTATGTTTTCCTCCCCGATGGTACAGTATAACTGAATTCATGCATCAATTAGTCATTGTTGATTGTTGGAGACACTTCACGTTAAAAGATAGAAGTTTGACGCGTTAAGATGAGGCTGATTCTACAAATGCCTTCTAAATCAGTATATTTCTTACTCTTTCAAGATTTTTCTAAAATGCAAAAACAAAATAGCAGATGTACAAGCTTGCAGCGCATCACTCTATGCCACGCTGTGAGCTTGCACATCTGCTATTTTTGAATAGGGAAAACGCAAAAATCTAAAATTATTTTAGTCCCGGTTTGAATGGGTTTTAAAGCATGAGGAGAAGTACATCATACATTCAGGATAGTGGTACAGTAGTCCTGGAAGGCAGGGAGAGTTATATACAGAGATAAGAGAGGAACAGGACCACGCTGTACCCTAAAAGTGTGTTTAGACCTGTGTCAAGTCATCACTATGACATTCAGATGGTCAGAACATATTATAAGGCAAAAGGTGAACAATGTGATCATCATCATTTTTCCACAGTATGCTTATACTTAGTAATTGCGACCGCAGGTCTACTATGTATGTTAAAGATAGTTATTGTGTGTGTGTGTGTGTGTGTGTGTGTGTGTGTGTGTGTGTGTGTGTGTGTGTGTGTGTGTGTGTGTGTGTGTGTGTGTGTGTGTGTGTGTGTGTGTGTGTGTGTGTGTGTGTGTGTGCGTGCGTGCGTGCGTGCGTGCGTGCGTGCGTGCGTGCGTGCGTGCGTGCGTGCGTGTGTGTGTGTGCTCGCGCATGCGTGCGTGCGTGCGTGTGTTGACTGTGGAAAGAAAGCATCAGTGTACCTTCTAAAATAAATCTGAAACTTTTATTTAGTCAACCCCAAGGCAGGGCCTGTATCCAACATTGGATGTTTGCCTGGGATGTAGGGTAACACATTCACTTTTTTGGTTTTGTTTTGCTGAAAGTCAATTAGCAGCCTTGCTTTTGTTTTGTAGAGAACTGTAAAGGATTACAACGGACAAAGGCTTACAGAGCGACAGCGTTACAAAGGACACCCTCTACCAATGGCAGCACTAAGAGGTGAGCCATTTAACTACAATTATACTAAATAGCAATTGTCCGTTTTTCTGATCAAATAAATCCACCCTTTTTCTCTTTCGTCAGCCTTTGCAGAACATCTCCCCCTCCATTCCTGGTGCGCTCTCGTCCCCCGGCCATACGTGTCTCTGCCCGTGTCCTCACCATCTCCTTCCAAGCGGACACACTGCTCAGTCAGCTGACGGTTGTCGGGGGCAACAAGACCGGCGTGTTTGTTCACCAAGTGATGGAAGGCAGCGCTGCCCAAGGTGTTGGCATCAGACCGGGGTCGCAGATAGTACAGGTGAGGGCGTGTGTGTGTGTGTGCTGCACATGTCATGCGTGCATGCGTGTGTGCAGGCGTGCATGCGTGTGTTGCATGCGTACGTGCAGATGATATTTTCAATACCTTGTCGTAGGGTTTCTGACCCTCTGAGTATGACATCATAAAACAAATGGCCACCGTGTGAATGTGGTCAATGGTTCTATATGCAGAAAGGATGTAGCAGTGGTTCTCAAACAGCGTGCCGAGGTAGCCTGGAGACTAGGAAAATCTGCCAGTGCAAAAAAAAAAAAAAAAACATTAGTCTGGCCATACCAGGCTAATGCAGAGGCACACTGCTGTGCCGGGGGGACAAGTCCAGGTGTGCCTTGGGATTTTGTGTCAACCACACATGCAATTTATGCAGCTGTACAAAAACTTGTGAATTCTTGTTTAATTTACTATATGTACTTTATGTGCAAACATTTCCCAATACAGAGGCAAATTCTGTTCCCTAAAAATATATTTGAACCTCTTTCAACCTGACCTGACATGTCATTAGGGATGTCATTATAGGCGTCATTGTTTAATTTTAAAAGATTTTTTAAAATAGTGAAAAAAGCTGATCTACTGTACAAGCTCACAACGCGTAACAATGCGACACGTTGTGAGCTTGTAATGTACATCATCAGTATGAGGATCATCAGTATGAGATTCTGCATGGTTCATACATACCATTGTGTTGCAGGTGAAATATGAGCAGAACCAGCAGTCTCTAAGCATGGTACTGGTGGACTCGACCTTAGAGGAGGCTCTGTGGGCTTTGGACCAGGTCCGGGGATTCTGTCACATTTCCCTGCGACCCAGCCAAGATGGTAGGTCCCAGTGTAAACGCTATATTTTTAAATGGTATGGCCCAATATTAAATATTTCTACAGCCTTGTAGGTAAGATAGTAGATCCCACTACGATCAAGTTCTTAATCATTGTTAAGGTGCCGTGGGCCATTTAATTTCCAGATTTTATACTTTGCTATCCATCGTTATTAATTCCTTTAACATACTGAATGTTCAGTATAACCACACTGCCCACAAGCACAAACATATCCGGACATGTCAAATTCATAAGATAGGCCATAACGTAGCACTGTGGTGCAGTATATTTGTGACTAGATTTGACTGAGAGCCTGCCATCGTGCAAATTTCAGCTTTTCACCAGAGGAGAAAAACCTTTTTCTTTTTTTTCTTTTTTTCCCCAAAATGAGTTTATAGCACAGGCAGACTCTTCACATACTAGAACATATCTGAAATAAGTGTTAGAGCTGAAATCGACATGTAAATATGAAATAAATGCTTAAACATGTAGCTAGGTGTAATGTTAGAGACCACAGAAGTGAACCTTTCAAGCCTGTTTTCTCAACTCGCTGTTTTCTGCAAGACATTACTCTATAAGCCATATCTCCCAAATTGGTGGGTCAAACTGAACAACCAATATGTCAATTTGAAGCTACGATGCTTTCATATGACATGAAAAAACGAAAATTCAAAAAAATCCAATGGCAGTCCCTCAGTCAAATTTAGTCACATTTAGTAGGCTACCAAGCCACATTGTTCTTGACAGTGTGAACTAAATCAACCTTGTAAATGTTCCGGAAGTAGAAACTGGTTCCACTAATGATGAAATACCATCTGCATTCTGCACTCATCTGTCTTTCTCAGTGATGATAGGATAATCACCAAAATGTGTATTTGAGCGTGACTCAAAGTGAGGAGATGATCTTGACACCATAAATGTTGATGACAATCACACACTCAACATACATTCCAGACATAATTAAACCCCTGTAGCTATGTGTCTGGCACTGCTTCAAATCGGATCCATTTTCTTTTCCATCTCCATTGTATTTCCTTTTATTGACTTTACGTCACCATTTTGTTTAACAGCACAAAAGAAAGGACGTTAACAATTCTGATAAAATAAACTGTTACTCCACAATGTTAGCGTCCATTATGTACACATTTCCTTGCTTCTAGTTTCTTCTTTTTTTTCAATGTATTTTTATTGAGGCTCTGAAATTTCACAGCTGTTCAAACGCAATTCAATGTATATAGAACCACACATTTGTCTTTTTTTAACACAACATAGGAAAACAACAAATAACACAATACGGACATTACAATGCACAGACAAAATACAAAATACAAACAAAAAAAACAAAACAAGACAAAACGAGTACACAGTCTTGACATGATTGTACATTACAGGTCACCAGAGTCTTTGTTATTCACTACCGTTCAATAAGTACATTGAAGTGCAGTCTATGTTATTGCGGAGGAGATATGTCAGTTTCTCCAGCTTCTAGTTTCTAAAGGCTAGCCACTCGAACAATGGACACCAGGTACTCCATGTCGTGCGTACGGTGCGTTACTCCTATTTCAATGACGTAAGACATTCCACAATGTTCAATACTTTTTGTCCATTACTTGTATTCCATTTCATTCTCAGCCTATGAGACGTTGCTACAGCAGCTCCAGAGCACACACACCAACTCGGGAGACTCTTTCTACGTGCGCGTCAACTTGGCCCTCCCGTCTGGCCCCGGTGGAGCCCTGGTCGTCTCCTGCAACGACATCCTGCACGTGACCAACACGCAGCCCGCTGGCACGGAGGACTCCTGGCGTGCCAGCCACGTCTACCCCTGCCAACTGCTGGACCTCCAGAGTGGCACAGTGCCCAACTATTATAGGTGGGGTGGCCGATCCTGGCATGGATGAGTCGTTATACAGTTGTGTGATGATAAGGGAACCTCGTCTGCATAATGAAGAGCAGGTGCTGTGAGTGGCGGGGTCATTAACTTTTAATTCAGGCCATTTTGTAAAAGAATCATGAAAACGATTATATACAGTACACCCATTATTATATAAATCCATGTCTGGAGCTAAGTGGAATTAAATCTTTATGGTACAAATATGAATGGCCATACACATTTTGTTGAGGCAGTGATGAGGCATGAGACAGTACTGTATACTCTGATAAATCCTGAATCTTTTTCATTTCATTTCATTGTACAGGGCACAGCGGCTGCTGATCAGAGCAATTGAAGAGATGAGCTTCCAAATAAAGATGGGCCGAAAAGTAAGAGTAATGTTTTGTTTTACCTTATGATCCAGCCTGGTGATGGATTATTTTTTCTTTTTTATGCATAATTATATTTATATAATTAAAATATTTATATTTGTTTCGGTTTTCAAACGTGCTATAGAGCAAGTAGTTCCCAAACCTTTTAGATCAAGACCCCAAAAAGAAATTAGACGCTTGCCCGGGACCCAAAATAGCAGATCTACAAGCTCACAACACGTTGTGCTTGCGTTATGAGCTTGTAGATCGGCTATTTTCACTACTTCTTAAACATTTGTTTTAAAATGTATGGAATTTCTTTGAATTTTCTTGTATTTCTTCATGAAATTACTGAAAAAACAAACAAAAAAACATTTAATTTGTCTTTAATTCATGAATGGGGGAATGTTTTTTAAATAATAATAATTAAAAACAAAATGTAGGAAACAAGAAATAAAGGGACCAATAAATATGGGTCCCGACCCAGTGTTTGGGAACCAGTGCTATAGAGATGATTATCATGACTATTCCCTCTCTCTCTCGCCCTCTCTCTCTCTCTCTCTCTCTCTCTCTGTCCATCAGACCCCAGAGAAGCAGAAGGCTGTGAGGATTGTCAGCACTGGACGCCAGGGCAGGAACCCTCTGTGGATGAGTGTGGAGAACCGGCAGACGCCGAGTACAGAGCCAGGTGAATACAGTACGCACGCACGCACGCACGCACGCACGCACGCACGCACGCACGCACGCACGCACGCACGCACGCACGCACGCACGCACACACACACACACACACACACACACACACACACACACACACACACACACACACACACACACGCACCTGTATTCAGCAATTTGCACACAAAAGCAATCTAATAAAGTCCAAATAAAAAACAAATTCCAAAATCAAGAGATGACCAAAAGCACCTACTGTAAATAATCAAGAGAAACAGGGGGGGATAATATGATGATAATGGGATGAAACACAAATTAACAATGAGGTTGGAGATTTTGATCCATTCAATGCATTTTTTAAAATCCTGATGTTTTATGTCCATTGTCTCCCTCTCCTGACAGAGAGAGGTAATTGCAACAATGTCCGAACTACAATAAAGATGGTGGTGGCACACGCAACACAACACAATCTGGCGCCACTCCTTACCCCTTATCCCTAAACTTATTTGCCATTTTTTACTATTTTGAAAAACATTTCAAAATAGTTCAACTAACCGATCTTCATCGATACGTTGTGAGCTTGTAGCTCGGCTATTTGAACAATTTTAAAATGTTTTTCAAAATAGTAAAAAATGTCAAATTAGTTTAGTGATAAGGGGTAAGGGGTGGCGCAAGACATTGGTGCAGACTCTCTCTTTTCCCAGTGGTTCTGAGGTTAGATTTATGCATAGTTTCTGTGAGGTCAGGGTTACAGTTAAGGTTAGGTTTATGCATAGTTTCTGTGTGGTTAGGGTTAGGGTTAAGGTTAGTTTTATGCATAAGAATATAACACCAAAGAATATATGCTATGTCCTACCTGACGGCTGACACCTGGCTCTAAATTAGGAAGAGCACCTCCAACCACTGCAGATGTGCTAGTTATACAGTATATTGTATTCATACATAAAATAATATTGTGATTTTCTTCCGTCGTCCCCCTCTAGGTGATGCATCGGCACCCAGAGGGTGTGTGACTCTCATGCCATACACCTTGGTCACCCCCCACTTCCCACCGGTCTGCAGACCCATTCTGCTGCTGCCCACCACCCTGGGACGCATCCTGGACAAGAAGATGGCAGAGTGGCAGGGCTTTAAGCTCTGTGAGCCTGGTAAGAGCCAAGAATGGTGGGCAGGTGGATGTGCTTAAAACAAACATTAAAAAGTCCATATTCTTGGCTGCTGCCACTTTGCACTAGCAGCCATGTCTGGACCTCCCCATGACGTACAAAAGCAAAAAAGGCAAGTGTTTTTTCTTTATACCAGAATGCACTGGAGTTAGTGATAGTCAAAAGGGGAGCATTCGACGGAAACTGCATCCTTCGAATACTCAATTGCCAGGAGGAACAATGTCAAAGGGAAGTTCCATGAAATATGGGACTTACTTATTTGTATATTAAAGGATGGTTGCATTAACAATTTGTAATTGGTAATACATTACGGATATAATCACTATTGTCAACAACAGAATGTGGAGGGGTGTTGTCCATTGGGGTTTTTCTTTTTTGACTGCTAGTTTTGTTTTTTTGTCTCTTTCTTTTGTGTATTTTGTATGCTTTATTGTAAAATCATTAAAAAACTTTGATGACAAAAAAAGAAAAGAAAAAGGGGAGCATTCATATTCTGGGCATTGAAAAAAACAAAGCACCTTCTTAGAAATGAAGGCTTATAGTTGATTCCAGGATGATGATGTTGTTGAGCAAATTATGTTTATTCATGTGTTTTCCTGAATTTACCATATTATATAATCCAGAAACTCCATACTGTATATCTTATCTTACTGTATATCATAGTCTTCTCCTCTATTGTGTTGTGTCTTGCTCTCCAGAGGTGCTGACCCCCACTGAGCATGCTGCCAGGTTGCAGAGGTCGGAGGTTCTAGAAGAGTGTGAACAGGATGGCAACCAAAGCTACACTCTGCAGAGTGTCGAGAAAGTCATGAAGCAGGTTAGCCTTTGCAGCACCAGCAAACATAATTTCTTCATCTTACTTGCCTGCTCACTCCTCGTGCTTTTAAGGAAGCATGAGCTCGGTTCTGGTCTAGTGTTAATAATGTATAGTCTAGAAAATAAAGGCATGCAGCCTAGCCCTAGGAAATGGCTGTGGTCCTTGATTAAAATGTAGGCCTATGTCACAGTGACAAATGTGCCTTGTGTTTGTCTGGTTTGTATCACAGGGCATCCACTGTGTGCTGCCACTGGGACTTGACTGTGTGCGTCGGCTGCACAGGGCTGAGATATTCCCCATCATCATCTTCATCACGCAGACTGCACGGAGTGCACGTAAACTCAGGTAACATCTCTGGGTCCACAAAGGATCAGCTAGGGCTGGGAAATAAGTTAACAAAACAATTAATCACTTAACCCTGTGTTATATTTAGTTGTACAATAGTGGCGTACAAAAATAGCAAAAATAGCTGATCTACAAGGTCACTAAGACGCGTTGTGAGCTTGTAGATCTGCTATTTCGACTTGTGTTTTAATAATCGTTCATTAATCATAATCTTCTAGGCAACAAAAGCAATTATAATCATTATGTTGATTTGAAGTCATATCGTCCTGTCAGTGATACTGTTTAATGCAACATGTTTCACTTTATTCCAGTTCCTAAATGTCAGAAATGAAGCTGAAAATCCAAAAAGTTGCTTCACATCTCATTCTGTAACTGTTCATCCCTCTAAGGATGGCTGAATTGTTTGGGGTGTTTCTGTATTGCACCAATGTTAGTTTTGCTCTAAAACCATTCCATTCCAGGTCAAAGCTGCTGCATCGCCACGGCAGGACAGAGGAGCAGCTACTGGCGTGTTCCCAGAGTGAGGAGCCCCTCCTGGACAAGCTTCCCTGCCTGTACCGCCATGTGGCGCCAGACTCCTGGTGTGACACCACCGCCCTCATGACCAGCCTACGCACCATCATCTGGGAGGAGCAGAAGAAGATTGTCTGGGTGGAGCCTGACCTCTGGTGAAAAGGGAGGGTACAGTGGAATAGTATAGAAGAGGACATGATGATAGAATACGAGTTATATGTGAAAGGGGCTACCCGATGGGAAAGGAATATATAATGTAATATGTGTTAAAGGTGAAAGGCATACATGACCATATATTTGTATCTGTCAAAAGGATAAATCACAAAAAAGCCAGAGAGATTGTTTCCATTGACTGATGTGTTGCATTGGTCACTAATATCCCAATAATAATCAGAATGACAGCTCCAAAATCCCTCATGTCAATTGGAAGAGAATATTCCGATCGGAAAGAATTTTCATCATTGTGAAAGGGGCTACTGTACCTGACAGGTAATGCCGGAATAGCACAGAATATAGTCGAATAAATAAAAAAAACTAAAATAGAATGCATTTTATAAATGGCATTTTTGTACTATAAACACAATGTTAAGGATAGACTTAAGTTTTAATATAGATGTTCTAAACATTCTAAACATAACTGTATGTATCTATGATACTGATGAATAAGTATGAAAGACAGATTTTCCTATATGCTTAGTGATGTATGATTTTCAACGCATCCACTAGTACAGTAGTTCTCAACCATTTCAGGCCGTGAGTCGTGACTCCCCAAAATAATCATATTTTAACTGGGTACCCTGACAGTAGGTGTTGAGGCAATACATAGTTTGACTCTGTCCCACAGATAAATATTGTGAAAATAGCCGATCTATAAGCTCACAACTCCTCGCAACACGAGGCATTGGGATCAGCTATTTTCAAATAGTTTGCTTCTTATAGGCCTGCTATTTGAAAATGTGGCAGACCAGTTGTATAAAAAAAACACAATGGTTTTGGGGTTTTTCAGTGCCGCTTTGAAAATGGAAAATGGTATTGATCCTAGGCTACCTTTGATGAAGTAAATGATTTGGTATATTTTTTCATTTTTTCCAAGGTATTAAAAGGGACTTAAAAGTCTATAGCCTACTGTCACCCCCAAAATTAGGTCCAGACTCACAGGTTGAGAATGAGAACCATGCACTAGTGGTGCTGGACAACATAAATCAGGTGGTTTCCAAACTTCCAAATTTCATTGAGTGTTTTCTTTTCAGAAACGTGCGTATTTTTAGACATAATGACGTGTTGGGCTTAAATGAAAGATGTGTGCCGTGTACGTAGACAATGTATAACGGAGAGACATATTATATATGTCAGAGCTTTGCCTGAAGTTATCAAGCTATACCCACATCACTGAATATCTATTACGCTTGTGTTTCCACTATTTCCGCCGTTTTATTTACCTGTACCTACTGTATGTGGAAATCGATTTTTGGTGTCATAAAAAAATAAAATAAAAAATATCAGATTATCATATACTTGGCTCAGCACTACTCATTCCAACAATGATTATATGAAGGTTATGAAGGTTTACCGCGCATGCGCACTGTTACTACAGTCTTCCAATCTCTCAGCAGGGACAGGGAGGGAGGAGGCAGAGGCTCTGGGAGGAGGTTTAGTGGTTACTGTCTGAAGGCCAAAGAAGGCCAAACTCTCGATATATAATTAAATATCGTCACTCACATCAGCAATACTTTAGCCACTAAACAGTAAGCACCTTTGGCTTTCGTAAGAAACACAGGAGGTAAGAACAACTTGACGAAGCCAGTCTGTGAAACTCCAAAACATGACCCCGACCAACCTTAACATGTTTGGTCGTGGTTTTGAGTGTGAAACTCGTTCCAGCTTGTAACGTTTTTGTGTGGAGTTGACATTTGAAAATGTTGTCCCGTTTGCAGTCCAGAAGGCCTAATGTATTGTAGCCTAAGTAATGTAAGTAATGTAGCAAGTATAGCTATTTATTCGCAGCAGGATAACAATTGTTTTTTTGTCCCGTTTAAAAAAAATTAATACGTATTAGCCTGCCCTACACGGAGCATATTAAAAGCATAACATGACACAATTATCTTTTTACAGTACAGTACATGTTCAAATAAAGTAGGCCTCCTGTAGTAGGGTACCAAGGGGCTAGTAGTAGTAGCTACACATTGGCAAATTATGTATTTTATTAGACTTCTAAAAGACTCGCTGTGCCAGTCAGTAGCCACACGAGGGAGCCAAAGAGAAATTAATGTCAATGTGAGGGAGTGGTTGGAGAAACAAACATGGTTCCTGTGGAGTGTGGAAAGAACAGAAAAACATCCAGGCAGAACAGGTCTTTAATTCTTCTCCATGGTGAGAAACAACCACCAGACCAGCACTATCTTAAGATCTTTTTATCGTGTTGTTTCGTCCAGTCATGATTTCAGTGCCTCTTCGTTCTAATGTGCGACATTCAGACAAGGATAAATCAATGCTCTCCTATTTGCTCTGTTGGTGATTATTGACTTGAGATCTGAGGTCTCTTTTTTAAGACTTCCACTGAATCAATTTCCTCCCCTGGAACTGGAAGACATTTTTGGCTCCGTCAGGGTCCAAAAACCCCCTTCCAGTTGCTGGGAAACCACTCCAGTGATTTGTGTCTTGTCAGAGTGCATAGACTGTCTCTGCTGCGACATCGCTGTACGCTGTGAGCACTGCCAAGGCTTAAAAAAAGAGCTCCGCGCGCAGCCAAACCCAAGCGTCGGTGCCGGGGGTGTAGTGGGGGTTAGGGGGCATGTATCAGTAGCCCGGCTGCCCGTAGCCCCCCACCCCTTCTGTCAGACATATACTACTACTGTTTATCGACTACAACTGTATGATAGGTCTAGTTAGTAGGCTATAGGGCCAGGCTATATAATATGCTTTGATTCCTATTTGAGTGTTAACTGGGTTTCAGCGTTTGAGATTTAAAATTGGAACATATACTTGGCAGCCAATCTATTGCATTTGATAATTAATTGATAGTCTGGATGTCAGAGCAGCACACCTGTCAGTTTCAATCGCTTGATGTGCACATGTGCATGTGTGCACATCTGTATGTTCTTGTCTCTCTTGGTGTATGCGATTTGCATAACCATGATACAAATGCACCACCATTTTTTTTCTAGATATTTGTTTGTGTAATAATGATATACTTGCTTAATAAACAACAGGACTCATGTGCTCTCCTCTGCTGTGTATTTCATTCAATTGTAATGGAATTAATCACATTTTGTTTTTCTGAAGGGAATTCTTCATAAGACCTGTGAGGCACATGGATACAGCATGTTTTAATTTACATAATGAGTTTATTATCGCTTGATTCAAAAAATAAAAACTGCAGCTGAAAATCAATATGTTAATGCTTAGCATTCATTGCCTTTGTTCTGAATATGACAGAACATGTTGTGCTACACTGAAAGATATCTGGTGTTCATTTGAAATTTGTAAATCAATTTGTTGGCCATGGATACTAAAACAAAAGGATAAACTCCGAACAGCTCTCGCTTGAAAATGTTGGCCAGACAGACTTACTGACAGAGTGGCTTATAACTGTGGTTGCCGCTGACATTTTCATTAAAAAAAATCCTCAAAAATTGACCTGTAGAATAGGGGTTCCACCAAGTCCAATAAATGGACACAATATGTACACTAAGTATTAGTATTCCTTGGTGCTGTTTTTTTCTTTTGCACATACAATATGCCAAGCTTTTAGCATTGTGTGGCTTGGGGTGATATACTACTAGTCCATTTGGTCAATTGTTACACTGTATAATATCGCAAATTCGTCCTTATTCTACCTCCGTTCTATCTTTTGTTTCCTCACACACAGCACCTCCAACTTGGTACACCGTAAAATCCTCTGTTTTAATTTAACTCTAACACTGAAATTGTAACCAAATGAGGTCAAATGTACAACCTCATTTGGTTACATTTGTACACTCATGGAGTTAAAAGAAGACTGAGGATTTTGCAGTGTAATCAACGTATTTACTGTATACATTCTCTCTGCCTCTGCTCCCACCTGTCCGTATCTCTCTCTCTCTCTGTCTCTTTCAGAGCTCTGACCCACTGATGACCTCACTCTCTCTCACACACACACACACACACACACACACACACACACACACAAGCGCACACAGACACAGACAGCTCACCTTGAGAGCATTTCCCTCGTTGTACCAGCATGGATTAAGCCCACATGGGAATTCTGCTCTGTCAACACTTTCATTTTATGCAGCCGCACTACCGACAAATAACCCTGTAGCTTTTATGGATGTTTACTGTTTGAAGCCCTGGGGTAAAACACCTTTTATTAGCACAGCGGAGCTCATTACATAAACATCTTCAGATCTCATATCTCCTAATAATATGGTGCTCCACATGTTGGGTAGTGTGTGTGATCTTTAAAGGTCAAGTTAATAAAAGTCTGAACATGACAATACTAGCGCTGACAGTGTTAACTTCTGTTCTAATCCCGTTTCTACTGTGAGATATTGTAGAGCAATAGCATTGGACTGTCTCTTCTCCACTACCTTCATCTCTCTATCTCTCTCTCACGCATGCACGCACGCGCGCACACGCACACGCGCACGCACACACACACACACACACCTTGCCCTGTTTTCTCACCCTACCTCCCCTCTTTTTCTCCCCCCTTTGTTCCAGTCTTTCCCTTCCATTCTCCGGCTCATCTGGATGGCTCAGTCAGTGCTGTGTGAAGACCCATTGTGTCAGGAGGTCAGAGAGTGTCAGCAAGGGGACAATGCCAGGGTCAGATGCACTGTGAGGACGGCTGGACGGCCTGGCAGCACAGCACCACAGAACCGCAGCAGTGGAGGAAGAGCAGTGGTGGACGTAAAAGTATGACTACCACAATGTAACAATTACTGTTAAACTGACTTGCTGGGCAGATACCTCCTATCTCCATATTCTTTTTATATAAATATTTTTTCTTTCTATATATTTCTTTTTTTCTAAATTAACGCCCGACAATGAAAAGTTGAGTTATGGTATTGTAATAATCACATTGACATCAGTCGGTGTACATGAATGTGTTATCATACTACCAAATATTTATCTTGTGATCAGACGATGTGCAATCTTCAAGTTTTGAAGATGGAAGCAAATTTGACAGTACGAAATAGAATAATCGATAATCTTGTCTTTCTCTCTACAAATTAACTGAAATATGGGTGCTTTGGGTCCCATTTTATTCTTTAAACAAAGCCTTGGCTGTACCCTTTATTAACTGACCTGCTGTCACCCAGCCAGGAATGAATCCATACTCTCTGATTATGATAGAGTTCACTCACAGCAAACCGTAGATAATTATATGGAAGTAAAGGGGTCATCGGTCCTTACTTCATTTCATGGTCTTTATTTCATTGCTCTTTGTAAACATACTGCTTTTGTTACATACTGAGCATACAGTAAATTGTAGATGTGGTCAAGGTAGACCTATTTGTTATTTATTATTTTACATTTATTTTTACCAGGAAGTCCCATTGAAATCAGAAATGTTTTTACCTGGCCAAGGTATAGCGGACAACACAAATCGCTACAATGCGACATTTTATGCAACATACATGCAATGGTTGTACATTATATAAAAAATAAAATCCACAATAAAAATGACTGAAGAAGGCTATTCAACCATAATGGCCTCTCAAGACTATGAGCTCAAGTTCTGAAGGCTTAAACTATTCCATTGCATAGTCCCAATCAGCTCAGCAACTCACGGCTATACCCTACCCTCATTTCGCCTTTCCATGACAGGACCAGGTGCTAGTGCGTTCTAAATGGGCCAAGTGGGGCTAAACGTCTGACATTGTTGACTACTGATTGGTCAGAGAATCTTCACTAGCGACAGACGCATCCTTTGACGGTTGCGCACGAGTTCCGAATATGGTAGTTGTGAGCACCTGTCATTGTAGTTTGTAATGGTGTAGACCTACATTCTATGTTTGTGTGTGCACATGTGTGTACTACTACTGTATGCATGTTATTAATTCATGCTGAGGTGAGGACTCAGCCTTTGCTTGATCCATGGTCGATATGATACGCAGGGCAGCAGAGAATCTGCCTGCAGCCAACTGTCCACACACGTTCTCTGCACACACACATGCGTGCGCACGCACACACACCTCGGTTCCTCAGGTTACTACTGCCATAGTACCAGCCCCCCCCACCCCCATCTCCTCTGCTCAACTCCCCTCTTCACTCTAGGATGCGGGTAAAGACAACCATGCTGAGGTAGATAGCTGTCAGGGGGAATTAGACAGTAGCAGACAATTTGATTTCTCTGTCTACACCACTTCCTTTTATCCTACACAGAGAGAGAGAGAGAGAGCGAGAGAGAGAGAGAGAGATAGAGAGAGAGAGAGCAATGAGGGTATTCTACTCTCATAGGCAGCAGGCCAAGAGAGAGAGTCTGTCTGTGTGTGAGAGAGAGAAGCAAATCAAGGAAGAGGGATGGAACCAGAGGTGAAAACGACCAAGAGAGAAGAGGAATTAAATGTCAACCTATAACCTATAACCATTACATTCCCTGTGCTACTTTTAAAAGAAGAGAATAAAACCAAGTAAGATAAGAAAGAGACTGCATGGAGTGGGAAGGAGGGGAAAAGACGGCAAAAGATCGAGCATGTCAGTGGGAGAGAAAGCACAGCCCGAAACAATGGGAGAGCCCATCCAGGCAGGCACTTAATAGTCCACCCACTCACTGTTGTCTAAATGGGCAGATTGACGCCTGTTAGCTCCTCTAATAGAAGCTATAATGGAGCTCAGCTTTAGGTGGGTGGCAGGGTCGGAGTGATCCTCCTGACCCGAGTAACTCAATTCCACTGTTCTGTTGTTTCATTTCAGCTCCTCTTTGCACACCAAGGTAGTGTGAAGATGGCGTCTTGAGATTTTATCAACCCACCAGATTTCAACGGTTGTGGTGAGGCCGTCCTGCTATGCGGTAATGTGGCTTGGTTGAAGTATTTATTGTGTAACCATGTGTGATCAAAAAAGAAATGATCAAAGTGAGAGGTAAATGGTTGAATTCACATTCTAATTTACACAGACCAGTCCTTACACACCTAGCCAGGTTTGTGGCAGTGCTACATGAATAAAGAAACTTCCTTATGGCCCCTGAACTAATATAGAATAGAACAAGAATAGAAACATTTTCAATTATTTAGAGCTCTTTATTAAAAATATAAAAATAAGCAAAAAGAAAAAGCTAGAAAATTAAAAATATTATAATTTACACTAGACTGTAGAAGTTCAGTATCATTAATTCCAGAGCCACTACTGACCATTTTGAGTGCCACGTTCAAAATGTTATTGCTCTTGTAGAAACAGTATTTGGCTAAAAGTGATGTGATTATCCATATCAAATGAAGGTAGTATGTCTGCACACCGCTCTTACGCTCCCAATAGTATTTATTAGAGATTGAATCCTATCTCTAATAAATACTACTGGGAGCTTAAGAACGGTATGTAGACATCCTACCTTATTTCTGTATGTATATTTTTTGTTCAGCACCCGTCAACTTTTTCTGAGATGTGCGTGCTTCCATTTTGGATCTTATCTCATTATGGGGGGCGACTGTGGCTCAAGAGGTAGAGCAGGTCGTCCAATGATCCATGGGTCGGCGGTTCGAATCCCGGCTCCTCCTGTCTACATGTCGAAGTGTCCTTGGGCAAGACACTGAACCCCAAATTGCTCCCGATGTGCAGGTTGGTGCCTTGCATGGCTTCCGCCGCAATCGGTGTATGAATGTGTGTGTGAATGGGTGAATGTAATGCACAATCTATGTAAAGCGCCTTGGATAAAGGCGCTATATAAATGCACCATTTACCATTTATCCATATCAAATCATCAAGAGGGACAATTGTGCCGACTGGCTATTTGGCTACCATTTTTTATGTGATTTCATTTCATACTGTAAATGATTAAAGGGGCTCTGAGAGGTTGCTTTCACGTTTACTGTCAGTTTTACAACCTCAAAATCGTTTTTTGTGGGTATTGGCCAAGTCCACCTGGTTGCCATAGCGGTGTGATATCCAACCACAACTGTATGTGGGTTGGTGAAAAAAATATGGCTTGGGGAGGAGGCAAGGTTTAGTACTGAGCATTACAATATGAATACAGCTTAAATATACAGTACATCCTACTAACCTACTTGATCCCACCACATACACACAGACATGCAGAAAGACATACATAAACACAAAAGCACACCCTGTTCTCTGGAAAGCCTCAGCCCAGCTGGGGACTCATGCAATATGAAAGCTGTTGACTCATCTCCGTGAGGTTCAGCTTGGCCTCAAGTCATCCCAGTTTCACCGAGGCCTGTAGTCACTCTCTCTTTCTCTACATTAAGGGACTGGTGCACTGACACAATATATTTTTTATACCGTACGACGCACACTCAGGTCAAAGAAAAAAATATTGTTGTTGCTGTTGTGGCAAATGTTTAAAGCACATGCCCGTGTGCGCACACACACACAAGCACACACACACACACACACACACACACACACACACACACACACACACACACACGCACGCGCGGTCCATGTGAAAATGTGTTATTTTTGGGGGCATTTTCAAGTCTTTTCAGTGATAGTGGAGAGAGACAGGTAATGTGGAGAGAGAGAGCCGGGGAATGCCATCCAGCCAGGGACCATGTTCTGTAACCAGGGAATCTCTCCAGCAGATTCAGAAATCCCCTATTTTTGGATGGTTTTCCAGATTGGGGACTTTGTGATCAGGACATTTTGCACCTAGTATGCATAGTATGCAGCCCAACCACATGGCCACTGGGGAGCCGCCCAACATTCTTGTTTTCTTAATCATAAGATTTATCACACTTTTGTCTGTGCTCTTGGAACAAAAACACAAACTCTTTATGTTCAAGTTCAAGTTTACAGGTTTCTTTTTTTAATGTTTTTTTTTGTGGCTTTCGCCTTTATTTTATATTTTTCATGGAGGGACAGACAGTAGGCTGGGTAGAGAGATGGGGAAGTGTCATGCAGTAAAGGCCGTCGGGATCGGGAGTCGAACCCGCGGCACACTGCCAGACTGGATTACCAGCCAAGGTGCCTGGACCGCTGAGCCACGGCCCAGGCCAGTTTACAGGTTTCTGTTGGAGACTCTGGTGGATGATCTGATTGGATCTCTCCTCCAGAGTGTCCAGCAGGACTCAATTCAATCATGCCCTGTGTGTGTGTGTGTGTGTGTGTGTGTGTGTGTGTGTGTGTGTGTGTGTGTGTGTGTGTGTGTGTGTGTGTGTGTGTGTGTGTGCGTGTGTGCGTGTGTGCGTGCGTGCGTGCGTGCGTGCGTGCGCGCGTGTGCTGTGCGTGCGTGCGTGCGTGCGCTGGGCTTCATGCACCGGCTCTGCTTTTCTGTTATTGCTTTTGGATATGTAATGCTGGCAGTAGCCATTGGCCCATTGTGTCCCTTGTTGGGACAGTAATTACTCTTCACTCCATTGACTGGTGCATTGACCACACAGACACACACACGACAGACTCGAGTTCTGTTCGTGTTTGGTACATTTGTCAGTGCAGATTTAGTTGAATATCCCATCATGGCTCACGGGCCCAGTGGTTTGCATATTCCTTCTCACCAGGGGCGCAACACTGAACTCTCTATAGCGCTTATAACTGTGGGGCTAATACTGGGGGAAACGACCCTGCATCCACTCCATAGGTGGGGTGCCAAAACCCCCGTCCACACACACTTTCACAGTAACTGTTAACTGCTGCTGGTGCCTCTCGGCCCGGCGGCTATGCAGAGACCTTCCTTATACACCACCACCCCCTCTCAGCTGTGGGTTGCCAGATCCTCAGTAAACCACCCTCGGCTGTGGGATGCCAGATCGCAGCGAGCCCATGTAGTGTGTAGGGGGTCTGAGGTGCTGGCTGTGGTCTGGTGCCATGCTGAGCCTGCTTATTATCTCCAGATGACATCAGCATGAGCAGCAGATGCCTTTTTGGCCACAGGGGCTGGAGAGGGAAAGAGAGAGAGGGGGGGGGGACACTGCACAGAACTTAAGTAGAGACTGAGCTCCATGTCCTTACTAATTGTGTTAAATATGCATAAGTTAAGAATTATTATTACCGAATTAGACTCTCGGCGTTCAGCAGTGCAGAAAAGCTGGCCCTTCTCTAGGGAGGAAATTCCCCAGTGCTCCACAGACACCACCGCTACGGTTGGTAACTGCATGCTATACGAGAGACAGTGTGAGTGATCACACCAGGGAGAGAAGTTAATGAGAAAGACCTTTTAATTGTTTCCAAGTCTAACTTGAATAATTATTGTTGCTAGCCACGGTTCACCTGCATTTCTTCAATGTAATTGTTCTATACTCCGAGTTATAGCTATATTCATATTGTGTGTGTGTCAGTGTGTGTGTGTGTGTGTGTGTGTGTGTGTGTGTGTGTGTGTGTGTGTGTGTGTGTGTGTGTGTGTGTGTGTGTGTGTGTGTGTGTGTGTGTGTGTGTGTGTGTGTGTGTGTGTGTGTGTGTGTGCCCATTACATTTTCGATTTTAACCACTTTAACTATTATTTTATACTTTGGCTATTCACAAATAGCAGATATATAAGCTCATAGCGTGTCACTTTATGCTGCAATATGAGCTTGTAGATCTGCTATATGCTTTTAATCTTGAAAAGTTGTGCAAATCTTTGTATATAGGTATATATACCTGTATAATCTTTTTATTATTATTATTATTACCCTTATTATTATTTTAAAGATAATTTTTACCTCAAATCTTACAGCTTCTGGGGGGTCCCTGGAACAAATTATTTTGAGATGGGGGTTCGTGGCCAAATACATATCATTTTGCGGTTCCAACCTTGGCATGAAAACGTTTGAGAACCACTGACCTAGTAACAGGTGTTTCAGAAAACTGTTAGGATTTAGAAGATTTGAATTGTCCTCAGATCTTCATGGGTTAATACTAGTATACAACAAATACACACAAACGGGAGTAAGTATATTTAAAACATTAAAACCTGAGGCT
>NC_136809.1:21411806-21424306 GCF_951216825.1 Electrona antarctica
GGCAGGCCACAAACCCTATGGCCCATGGCATTATACCAGGACATAATGATTACCTGAATAATGTTGGGATGTGAGTGACAAACCATCTCCACTTTTACTTTGTACATAAGATTATTTTCTTTTTGTATTACTAGACGTTGCACCACCATTCGGACCAATGTGTCTGAGTTATAGTGTCAGAGGCTTTGTCAGATTACCCGTCTGTCTGTGTCCTTTTTGTGTTGTGCATCTAATATATGGAGATGTCCCTTTTATGCCCATATATGGAGATCTCTATATCTGTCAGTCCTTATCATTGAGTTAAAAATCATAAATAGGGCACCGGGAAGGTCCTTTTACTCCCATATATGGAAGTCCCTGATATGAATGCACTCCCTCCAGTCCTTGCTGCTGCATGCGCCGCTGACTGATTTGTTGGCAGACACATTGAGGTTAGACAACACACCCCATATTTGGGCGTTGCTGCATTGCATTGAGAAGTCCTGTCACATGAGCGTGGCAGCGTGGTCTGCTGGTACGCCGGCCGGCCAGTAGTGACATAGTGACATATCCCTGGGCTGCTTTGCTTATGGTTATGTTGCCATAGTGACGTGGCCGTGTTTTGTTTATGGTCATGTCAAGAGTGAAGTGACCGTTTTCGGCTGGCTTGCCGGCCCTCCCTCCCAATTTATTAGCAAAATTGAATTGCGACCATAGGTCGCAGTTTTACTATAAAAATCATGACACTGACCTCATCAAACCTTGGATAGCCATACATGGAGAAGACTGGATCATCACCTAGATCTATATGGAGCCGACCAGCAACTCTACATCTGACCTCAAACCCTTAGATCTCCATATATGGAGCTGACCTTCTGACATTCCATATGTTGATCCTTCCCCCCCGTCCTTCCTCTTCGATGTCTCCCTTTTGACTGATACCTGTCCATTCAAACTCTAGGCGGACCTGCCCCAAAGTTATTAGTAGAGTTCTCAACAGGCCTGAAAATTAAGGCCTGGCCCTACCTGGGCCCTCTTCAAACCCTGTACACTCAAGACACTCCCCCCACTTCCACCCTTAGGTGGCAGTGGGGGCAGTATATCTCCATATATGGAGTTCTGACATTCCATATTTTGATCTGACCTCATAAAACCCTGTCCACTCAAGACACCCTCCATATATGGCCAGACCTCATCAAACCCTGTACACTCAAGACACTGCCTCCGCCGCCACCCTTAGATCTCCATATATGGAGCTGACCTGTTCTGACATTTCCATAATTGATCTGACCTCATCAACCATACGTTTCATTTTGGAAGGGGGGCCACGTCATCAAGATGTCAGAATGCGGCCATCTTGGTGTTCAAAGATGGCCGCCATGTAATAACTATAAGTGCCACTATCTCGGCTTCTAAGCCACTTAGAAGGTCAATCTTGGTGTCAAAATATACATTATCAGGGTCAAGGAATGCAATAAAGTCATTGAGAATATCAGTAGATGTTTATTTGTGCCAACATTGAATAAATATGGTCATTCTAGCAACGTATTTACATCATCTGTACTGTACTGTACTGTACTGTACTGTACTGTACTGTACTGTACTGTACTGTACTGTACTGTACTGTACTGTACTGTACTGTACTGTACTGTACTGTACTGTACACTAAGTACTGTACTGTACTGTACTGTAGTACAGTACAGTACAGTACCCTGGATGTGGTCTGGAATACTTACATCACCACCAGCATAAAAGAGTCAACAAGAGAGAAGCGAGGCAAAGGGATCCGACGGAAGGTGGCTGGTCAGAACAAGCTGCCGGGGAATTGGTCAGATTTCCTGCGTGATCCTATAAACAAGCAGGAACTCTTTTCCTTTCTCTCTGAGAAGATTGCATCCACTGTCTGGCCAGAGGGCAAGCAGGTCTTTATTACATCTGACATCACAGTGGTTGGCACAGACACCAGCCACTCCATGCTGTAACCATGAAGAGGCAGACACCAGGATAGTGATTCACCTGCTTGATGCCCTGGAACATGGCTGTTCTACCTGCTTGATACGCACTGTGGATACGGATGTTGTCGTTATCCTCATCAGTAAGTTCCATGCCCAAGTATCCAGCTGCAGACACCTGGGTTGCTTTTGGCACTGGCAAAAACTACACCAATGTTCATATAAACACCATCTGCAATGCTGGGCGGCGGTGGCTCAGGGGTAGAGTGGCTGGATGGTAAACGCAAGGTTGCCAGTTCGAACCCGGGCTCCCCCAGAGTTAGTGTCGAAGTGTCCTTGAGCAAGACTCTGAACCCCTAATTGCTCCTGATGTGCTGGTTGGTGCCTTGCATGGATTCCACCGTCATCAGTGTATGGATGTGTGTGTGAATGGGTGAATGTAATGCACAATCTATGTAAAGCGCCTTGGATAAAGGTGCTATATAAATGCACCATTTACCATATAAAAGACAAGTCCACAGCACTTCCCGTCTTCCACTGTTACACAGAATATGACACAACATCAGCATTCTGTGGGAAAGGGAAGAAGTCAGCATGGGTGGCTTGGAATTCCTACCCTGAGGTCACCCAGGCCTTCACCTACTGTACATGACAGAAAATCCATACACTTCTGTGACCATAGATGCCCAACACTTTCAGCTTCTTGAGCACTTTACAGTCATCATGTATGACAAAACAAGTGATTTGGAATCTGTCAATGAAGCACGGTGAGAATTGTTCTGCCAGAAGAACAAAATGATGGAACACATTTCACCAACGCAAGATGCACTGCTGCAGCACGTGAAGCGAGTTGTCTACCAGTCTGGGATCTGGGCCACGTCTGATCTGGCCCAGCAGCCAACACCCAGTCCAGAAGGATGAGGATGGACATTGGATGTCGACAACCAGGTCTGGCTTCCTGTGTGGAGCACTCTACCAGTTCATTGCAGGCTTTTGACGCCATAGATAAAGTGCGGTTGTAAAAGTGGTTGTGGTGCAATTGCAATTGCACAGCTCTTTGCAGTTGTAAAAGTGACAGATAATTTGAATGTTGTTATCCTGTGAAGCTAATAATCTTCCATTCACTTCATGCTCCATGTTTCTGTGTCTGACTGCTAACAGAGTTGAAGATGAAATATGTTGCATATATATAGAATGACCGTATTTATTCAATATTGGCACAAATAAACGTCTACTGATATTCTCAATGACCTTATTGCATTCATTGACCCAGATAATGTATATTTTGACACCAAGATTGACCTTCTAAGTGGCTTAGAAGCCGAGATAGTGGGACTTATAGATATTACATGGCGGACATCTTGATGACGTGGCCCCCCATCCAAAATGAAACGCATGGTTATGGAGAGCATGTGGAAAAAATGTGGTGCTTTTGTCCGCCGCGTCCACATTTTTCTAAAATATGGCCCTAAGCTACCTCACTAATGCCAAAGCTCCAGCGCTCGCCCAGCAGTCTGCCGTCACCCAGGCGGATGCGTGCAAAAGGCGAGGTCGCTTCTCGCCCTCAGGGCGTCTACTGGTTTATGTAAAGATTGTAGAAGGATGGGAACGTGAGGTTAGTGACAGGGACCTGGAGATAAATGGAGATATCTTGCATTTATTTTGCAGATTGGTCAACAATTTGGCTAACTTTCCCTAAGTTACGTCCATTGTTGTTTACCGTAAGGCTGTATTATGTGACGTCCTGTCTAGGACTCGTGACCATCTACAGTAGCTTTAACACAATCTCTTTTTCTCTCTTCCATGAAATAATCGTGTCTATAGCTTGATATCACACTGTTAGTAGTAATAGAAGGTAGCAGTAGAAGGTCAGAGCCTTGATTCTGTAAAAGTGGAGGCGCACATCTATAGGCTATTAGGCACCTGTCCAGTCCAGCCAAAAAGCTATAATCAGCCTCTATCAGGTGTCTGTGGCCTTACTAGCACTATAAATACCCACCATTACTGAGAGCTAGGCTGGTGACTGATACGCACGCACGCACGCACGCACGCACGCACGCACGCACGCACGCACGCACGCACGCACGCACGCACACACACACACACACACACACACACACACACACACACACACACACACACACACTTATCCAAATGGAAATTGTAAACAAATGTTCTAAAAAAAGAAGTGATAATTTGTAATGAAAACCGATATATGGATCAGGGTGACGTGTAAAAAGCCTTGGTATTGCTCGAGGTGTGTGTGTGTGTGTGTGTGTGTGTGTGTGTGTGTGTGTGTGTGTGTGTGTGTGTGTGTGTGTGTGTGTGTGTGTGTGTGTGTGTGTGTGTGTGTGTGTGTGTGTGCGCTACCCCTGCAGACTCTGTAACAAGGCTAACTCTTACTGACGGAGAGATGCTGGTCCTCCACTCTGCCCCAGGATCAATAGCCCTCGCTTTAGGTTTTAATTAGCTAATCAGGGGAACATGGGCTTTTAAGCATGGTGGGAGAGGGGCGCTAAAACCCAACGTCAATACCTATTAAAATGGCTGCTTCAGCTGAGGCCTATGCAGTGGCAAGATCATGCACTCCCACCCATTGACTTTATGGCGTTGAAATAAGCTTAATGCACTAATGAAACTCAATAATGAATAGCTACAGTACATGGTCAAATCCTGAGTGTTCATTTAATTCAGAGAGTATAAAAATGTATCCATAATGGTCAATCTTTGCACTCTCAGAGTTAAACCTTTGCAGTGTAGAGGGATAGTGTAATGTAAAATAATGGCAGAGAGTGGAGAAAGGTGTGGGAAATGCGCATGAGGAATCCTGCTAATTATAACCAAAGCTACCATTTTAAAGGCGTATCACCCTCTCCTCATTGAATCGTTCTGTTACTGACCTCCAAGAAGAACTCACATACCCATAGAGTACAGTACAGCAAAGTACTGGTGTAAGTACTTATTTACACCAAAGCAACAGAGGTACTAGAAAAACACACTCCTCAGAGCACAGATCTCTGCTAGACCTGGTTGCCTACACCACTACCCAGGGCTGTGTCCGTCATCAGTACAAGGGCAGAAGTGAAAGCGATTGTGGAGGTCTGCTCTGGGCCCCAGAGCGGCTGGGAAGCTACTGACTAAAGCTGGAACCGCAGGCGGGCCAAGTACATACATGAGCAAAAGAGCGTGCTGCTGGGGGTTAACACAGATTGCTCGTTCGTTAATCAATTTGCGCCCATGGAGGTTTAACACTTCAGCATTTTGGGCACCAAATATTGTTGCTCAAATTAAAACAGTGCGGAAGTAGAGCGTTCTTCCGGGTGCTTCAAATGACACTGAGCAACTTCCATTGAAATTAATAGCTGAGGGCGGGGCAGTCCGCCCTCTAGTTTATATAGAACTCTATGCCCCCAACATTCCATTAGGTATAATTGAATGTTGCATTCATGACACATGCCATTTCTGTAAGAAATAGGCCCTGCCCACACATTTGTGAAAGCAGTTACAGGCAATTGGTATGGATTCTGGAATATCATTCAAAACCCTGTTTGACGGCCATTGAGACGGTCATTGAGACTGTTTTGACTCACAAGACCATTTTGTGCCTAAATTAGTTTAGGGAAAAATCTTGTTACCGCGACATTTGTAGCATTTGTGGCAATTTTTGTAAAACAGGTCCCTCCTGCAAACTATGAAAGCCAATTTGTAGCCAATCTGACTGATACATCTTGATCATATCTCCGGAGATAGTTTGAGGCTAAATCTGTGTTGTTCGTACTTCGTGTAGCTAAAAGTGGGTTTTGAAGAAAACGCAAAAATGGTGGAAAAAATCTGGGCATGACAGTCAGTTACTGCATATGCAGCCTATTTTGATTAACAACATAGACTGCCAAAAAGTGCAACTCCTGCAAATCCTGAACATCACAGGAGCTACAGAATGAGCCACTGTGTAAAGCTGTCACATGCTGTAAATACCATGGGTTGCATCAGATGTAGAGGTGACACATTGTCAGGAGACAGGCTTCAGTGTGTATTCAGCGTGTGTGTGTGTGTGTGTGTGTGTGTGTGTGTGTGTGTGTGTGTGTGTGTGTGTGTGTGTGTGTGTGTGTGTGTGTGTGTGTGTGTGTGTGTGTGTGTGTGTTGCAGGGTGGCAAACGTGAATGAGTGTGAACATTTATTAGGTGGGACTTGGGAGGACATGTTTGCTTTTCATCATCATGCATATTTACCTACTACTGTGGGTTCTGTGTGTGTGTGTGTGTGTGTGTGTGTGTGTGTGTGTGTGCGTGCGTGCGTGCGTGCGTGCGTGCGTGCGTGCGTGCGTGCGTGCGTGCGTGCGTGCGTGCGTGCGTGCGTGCGTGCGTGCGTGCGGACACATAGGAATAACTTATTTGTGTGCGATCTTAGTGTACTGGTATATGTGTGCGGTTGCGTGCTATATTTGTATACACATGTGAACTGTGTGTGTGTACATTTTGCATGTTTACCTGCAGCTAAAGCGGGTCGGGGTTTGGGTGACAACAACATACCTGTGGCTTCCCAGTGTTGCACCATCTGCTGTGGTTAATTCAGAGGACAAGACATGATGGATCTCTGGATAAACACAATCTGCCTGCAGGAGACGGGGAGAGAGAGAGAGATTCTTTTTTTTGGCTTTCACCTTTATTTTATATTTTTTATGGAGGGACAGACAGTAGGCTGACAGGAAATGGGGAGAGAGATGGGGGAGTGACATGCAGTAAAGGCCGTCGGGATCGGGAGTCGAACCCGCGGCACACTGCCAGACTGGATTACCAGCCAAGGTGCCTGGACCGCTGAGCCACGGCCCAGGCCGAGAGAGAGATTCAAGCTAGTGACTAAACTAAAACTGGGACTGGACAGACGGACGTAGATGGACACATACTGTACAGTAGCTAGTAGAGACACAGAAAGACAGATAGACAGACTGGTAGATATCTAGCTACAGTAGTCGGACGTGAAGAAAAAAACAATTATTCTAGTGGAGTAGACTGGTCCACTCCAGTTTAGTCATATCATAGACATTTTCTTCTGTATTGCAATCCATCACAGTGCAAACCTTCAAACCCAATGAAAATAATCTGATGAGGTTCGAGCATAATAACACCTTGAGTATAACCTGTGTAACATTTTTCTTTTGTTTTCCTTCGTATTATGAAGACTAAACATTGGCTATCTCTGGGGCAACTCCCACATAGCCACCCATGGCCTGTAATTAGCACTTCAGTTTGATTTACCTCCTCTCTGATGATACAGTGCAGGGCTAGGAAAACACAGACCAAAATGATGCAACTCAATGCAACTGTTTAGTCTGTTGCCATGCGCAGAGCATCCGTATCCCCAATGAAGGCATGCTTACTACACAGTAGCCAGTGTAGACTCACATAGAGTAAACACACATGACTGTGCATATTTGAGCACGCACGCACATGCATGCACGCACGCACGCCACGCACGCACACACACACACACACACACTGAGATGGATCAACTCTCAGGGTTAGTCATTACACCATAACAATACCATAATCCTGCCAGCCAGTAATAAAAACAATTCTCCTACTATTAATCTTTCCCTATGCTAAACAATAATTACTCTGGCATACAGTATTAACGTTTAAATTACTGAGTCTCTAGTATGCGTCACATTTGTTTTGTAAATAAAACAAAAAAGCAACAGGACAGCATACTGTACCACATTATTGTGTAATGTATGATCTACAGTACATTCACATTTGTTATGCTTTTTCATGTCAAGTAATAGAATAATTGTTTCAAGTAGTTTCATAATGATTACATTTCAATAGTAATGTTGGTGTAGTTCTTTTGTCTCACCTCAAAACAAATCAAATGGCAATCAGGCCAAACATCTCATAAACATAGTGTAATATATAGTGAACAGATCTATTCCACTGCTAGAGGGATGTTAGGTTCTTAGCTTACTTATGATCCTTGATGACTATTTCGATGTATTTGATGTAACCATGTGTTGTTCTTGCTGTAAATTGCTCTGGATTAAGAGGGTCTGCTAAATGCCTAAATTGTAAATGCCTAAATTATAAACAATATTCCTGTTAATAAATTAAAGGTATATTCAGTGATTTCGCTTCATTCAAATATCACACGGGGCGGACTGGGTGGTTTTCCAAATCACCCAAATCACTGAATGCTCCTTTAATTGCCAACTCTCACGTGTAATGAGAATAAGAAGTTCGTTTACACAGTTTAACTTCACAACCAAAGGCTAATGCAACTTGGAAAGGATATTATATAAGCCCTTTCTACTGAGAATTTGCAAAATGAAATGTCATACACACACACACACACACACACACACACACAGAACACAGCAGAATGGGGAGAGAGCCGCTGTTGTACATTTTAGACTGCAAAATGCGCGCCTGGTCAAACGGACTGTTTTTGTCTCAGCGGTGCAAAAGCACAGCTGCCGTTGGGCGCGCCCTAGCTTTTTGGAGTGGTGCAGTCCCTGGCTGTCTGGGTCTGTCCGAGCACGGAAATAGCACTTTTTCACCACCAAGTGTCACTGTTTAGCAGCCTCACACACACACACACACACACACACACACATGCAGTATGATTACAGTACAAGTACAGTACACTACAGCACCACTCAGTTCAGACGGGTCTGATGTTTTTATTGGCTTAGACGCTAGTTAGTTATCACTAACTTCCTGTTACTAGTGATAACTAACGAACTCTTCCATACTGCAATTAGAAAAATAATCATCTGCAAGGAAAGAAAGTGGCTCATAAGATGTCTACAGTGGATTGTTATGAAACAAACACTTTGCAGATAGAAAGAGAATAATTCAAGCTTTTCGTACAGCTGCAATGTTGGTGAGTTTGACGTTGTTAATACAATCAGATAGGATGTATGGGCTGTCAATGGGAAATTGCACCTAGTTACCACCCTGCCATTAACTTATATGGCAAGATGGCTGCGGTATGCATATGGTCAATAGGCCACACTTGCACTAACGGCAAACACGCTGAGGGAACTAATAATTCGGCTCTAAATGTATCATGTCAACTGAAAAGAAATAAAAATCGGTAGAATTTGCATCATTTGCATTAATATGCGCAATATGCGTCCGAAAGAACGGACGGAATTTGCGTAAATACAAAATATGCATGTAAACAAGCTTAGTGAATGAGGCCCAATGTCTAACATTTTGGAATCCAATAAAAGTCAGATCTTTCACAATGATTTATCATCCAAATTATACACTATTCAATATTCTGGATGAAAGTTTTCTCTGGTATTTGTAAGGAAAGAAAAAGTTTCTCATGCCTTAAACAACATACTGTTTCTCCTCATATCTGAGTAGACCTTGAATAATGACAGAGCTCTTGTTTTTTCTCTGTTCGAACAGACAGAGGATGACTGTCTCTTTCAAATTTTTTTTAATGCTCTGTGTTCACTGTCACTGTTTGGATGATTTGTCTTGCATTTGAAAAAAAAGAAAAAGAAAAAACGGGTTCCCATGCCTTACACAATACACTGTTTCTCTCCATATCTGAGGAGACCTTGAAGAGTGACAGAGCTCTAGTTTGAAGAGAAAGGAGTATGACTGTCTCTGATGAAATGTTCTTTTCACACTTTTGAATGAACTAAATGTCCTAGTGCCACATTCAAGGACGTGGCCTGCATAAAATCATTACACAAGCATTTCTATCTGCAGCTGCAGTGCACATTTGGTTACGCACGCAGTTATTTTAGTATGCATTCATATACATATACATAGCAATATAGTTATAATTATCTATAACATAAAGTTCCAGTTTTGGCAGGCGGGCGAGCAGGTGGTGTCTGTGGCGGGCTCGTGGATATGCCCATACATGGACTGGACATACAATTTACAATTTACAATTTAGGCATTTAGCAGACGCTCTTAATCCAGAGCGATTTACATTAAGCAAGAACAAAAAGCATGGGAATACATCACATATGTAAAATGCATTTATCGCGAAACATGCGTAAGCTAAGAACGTAACTAGAATATATAATGACACTATACATATAAACTATAACTAGAACATATCTATATAGTGACACTATACATATAAACTATACATATATGCTATACTATGCTGTACATATATACTATGAAGTGCTATGACTACATACAATGCACTTATTGTGCTGTCTACATGACATGCTATAAGTCTGTTTCAAATGCTATATAAGTCTAATAAGTGCTGTCTAAGGGGGTAGGGTAAGTGCTATGGGCCATGATGGAGTCTGAAAAGGTGGGTTTTCAGACTACGGCGGAAGATCGGGAGTGATGCTGCAGTTCTGATTGCAACGGGAAGTGCATTCCAATGACATGTTAGCGATAATCTGCATCTATCTGTCACGCTATCCTAGGATTGTAGTTTAGGAACCAGCGAAGCAGGCAGCGGGAGCCGTTGATACTACAAAATTCTGAGATGATGGAATGATGATGGATGATGATGGTCATGGAAGGGGAACCTTCTGAAAGCTTCATGGGAAAAGATAATCAACTTCAAAATCTCAAAAAATAGGTCATAATGACCTCTGCTCTCAGTCATGCGGCAACACAGGAAGAACGCCTCGCAGGGCAAGAACAACGGAAAGTTACACTCGGGCACAACCCTAGGCTGGAACAGCAGCGACACCATGTAAAACACAACACAGAGAACAGGAAGGCAGTCAGTTGAATACCAGTGTGTTTCCAGGAGTGAACTGTCTCTCAGGTAGGACGGGGGCGGGGGGGGAAACACAACAGAGCAGGCAGGGGAGAAACAAGAGGGTGGCGTTCCAGGCATGGCACATTCTGGGACAGAGCGTGACACTATCTACTATATACAATCTAAGCTGTGTATCTGTCTGTAGCAGGCACTTTTTATCCTGAAGTCAAGTGTGTTGTGCACGTATTTTCTGCTTTCTTTCATTGTTTTTATGTGTCTTAATGTAGAATACAGATACTTTAATCTAGTATACTACATTTAAAACAACCGTTCATATTACAACCCTGAACTATCTTTTCATAAACTGCCGCATGTAAGGCGTTAATAATTTATTGGCAAATAAATTGCCTACATGTAGGAATGTAATTAAGCGATGGAAGCAATTTGTTTGACCTCTTTTCTGCTGTCGGAGTAACAGCAGGATGTACTGCAGTGGTGACTGATGAACGGTGTGAATGTTTCAGTGGCAGGATTACGCAAGAACACACACACACCCACACCACACACACACACACACACACACACACACACACACACACACACACACACACACACACACACACACACACACACACACACAGACAGACACACACACCTCTACCTGTGTGTGAAGTAGGCCATGGCAGTTCCATAATAATTCTCTTTCATAATGATCTTATCTAACTCCTGATCTTCTTGGATAACTTGCACTGCGAATAAAAGTGTGTGTGTGTGTGTGTGTGTGTGTGTGTGTGTGTGCGTGTGCGTGCGCGTGCGCGTGCGTGTGCGTGCACATGTGCGTGCGCGAGCAATATGTATGTATTGTCTTGACAGCAGCGTTCAGCCGCGCATGTGCCTGTGTTCATACATCCATGCATGTACACATGCACATGCAGTCATCATCTCCGTCTGTGTGCAAAGATGGCATATACTTCATGGCATTAGACACCCAGTCCCGCCAGCCTGCCAGCCTCACATTTCCTATTCTGGTATTCATTAGCCTGCTGCTGCACTCTCCTGGGATCAAGGATTAGCTGAAAGGGGAAATTAATGCTTTCTGGGTTGCCAGCCTTCTCCCTGCCTGCAGCAGGAGGTCCATTGTCTGGTTTGATATCCGCACAGTACAAGGGATATCTGATCTGGCAACCCTGACACAAATGACACAGCCATTAGTGCAGAGGATTGAAGGAGACAGGAGCTGTGCCTCCGCAGGTGTAAGGGGAGGAAGTGTTGCTATGGTTATCTATGGAACACTATGATCGCTGGAATGAGAATGAAGTGTGTTGTTGGGAATTGATTTTTGTTTTCCACAAGGCAATGGACAGTAAGAGGTCCAGACAACTAAATTGTGTTTTAAATCTAATAATGTAGAAGTAATAGCCAAGTTAGAGAAAAGCCTCGGATTGGGACTGAATGAATGCGTTAACCACTTAAACCATATTTTATACAGCATCGTATGACGATGTCGCTTGGCAACAAATGGCTAATAGTTGTAAGCTTGATGATCTGCTATTGCCATTTTTATTTATTCCTTAAAAAGTTGGAGGAAAATCTTTGACTTAAAAAAATTTACATTCCCAAGAATTGAAAGCACTTAACAATATATGTACAGCATATTTGCCAATGCATCATTATTCTGTCTACTAGAGCACTCTAGGACACGAGTGGGAGTTGAAATGTTGATGCAATCAATGGCTGCACACATTAAACGGCAAGAGATTTTCATAATGCATTAGCGGGTTACTGTATTATTCTGCTTCATTATTGAATAATGATGCCACATTGGGAAATAGATTATTTTTTTCTTCAGACCAAGTCTTTAAAATAATTCGGAGAGAA